>NC_053390.1:439118783-439460569 GCF_905171765.1 Bufo bufo | reverse complement strand
TAAAACATTATATGCGAGGGCCTGCAGGTGATCTGACCCTCTAAAAAATTATATGCGAGGGCCTGCTGCTAAGCTGACCCTCTAAAACATTATGGTTGAGGGCCTGCTGCTGAGCGGACCATTTTAAATATTATGGGAGAGTTCCTGCTGCTTAGCTGACCATTGAAAAAATTTACAGTGTTCAAAGCAGGCCGGGTCACCTAAATACTTCAACTAGGCATAATGGAATAGGACTCCGGTTCTATTTTGTTGGTTTTCGGAACTGGGGCCATGATTAAGAGGGAAGGACGGGGGCATCCGTATTGCGCCGCTAGAGGTGAAATTCTTGGTGCGGCGCAAGACAAACCAAAGAAAAGCATTTGCCAAGAATGTTTTCATTAATAAAAAACTAAAGTCGGAGGTTCGAAGACGATCAGATACTGTCGTAGTTCCGACAATAAATGATGATGAACAGCTATCCGGCAGCGTTATTCCCATGACCCACCCAGCTGCTTCCGGGAAACCAAAGTATTTGGGTTCAAGGGGGAAGTATGATTTCAAAGCTGACAAAGTACACAGATAAATTTTTTAAGCGCACACGTTACACTGCAGATGTTGCCCTGGTAAGGTCACTGTAAGAAGCGGACAACGTCTACGGAAAAAGTACACTGGATGTCACTGATACTTTAGGAATGCGCACACTTTACACAGGAGATGTGGTGCAGCTAATCTCACTGTCCGCAGCAGACACCGTCTATTGAAAAAGTACACTGGATGTCACAGATATTTTTTGGATGAGCACACTTTACACTAGAGATGTGGCACGGATAATTTAACTGTCCGCAGCCGACACCGTCTACGGAAAAAGTACACTGGATGTCACTGATATTTTAGGGATGCGCACACTTTACACAGGAGATGTGGCGCAGCTAATCTCACTGTCCGCAGCAGACACCGTCTACTGAAAAAGTACACTGGATGTCACTGATATTTTAGGAATGCGCACACTTTTCACAGGAGATGTGGCGCGGATAATTTAACTGTCTGCAGCGGACACCGTCTACGGAAAAAGTACACTGGATGTCACTGATATTTTAGGAATGCGCATACTTTACATGGGAGATGTGGCGTGAATAATTTAACTGTCCGCAGCGGCCTATTACACGGAATTTGCAGCTAATCTCACTGTCCGCAGCGGACACCGTCTATTGAAAAAGTACACTGGATGTTACAGATATTTTTTGGATGAGCACACTTTACACTAGAGATGTGGCACGGATAATTTAACTGTCCGCAGCCGACACCGTCTACGGAAAAAGTACACTGGATGTCACTGATATTTTAGGGATGCGCACACTTTACACAGGAGATGTGGCGCGGATAATTTAACTGTCTGCAGCGGACACCGTCTACGGAAAAAGTACACTGGATGTCACTGATATTTTAGGAATGCGCACACTTTACACAGGAGATGTGGCGTGAATAATTTAACTGTCTGCAGCGGACACCGTCTACGGAAAAAGTACACTGGATGTCACTGATATTTTAGGAATGCGCACACTTTACACAGGAGATGTGGCGTGAATAATTTAACTGTCCGCAGCGGCCTATTACACGGAATTTAGCGCAGGATGCGCTAAAAATATACAGTCAGGTCCATAAATATTGGGACATCGACACAATTCTAACATTTTTGGCTCTATACACCACCACAATGGATTTGAAATGAAACGAACAAGATGTGCTTTAACTGCAGACTGTCAGCCTTAATTTGAGGGTATTTACATCCAAATCAGGTGAACGGTGTAGGAATTACAACAGTTTGCATATGTGCCTCCCACTTGTTAATGGACCAAAAGTAATGGGACAGAATAATAATAATTCATAAATCAAACTTTCACTTTTTAATACTTGGTTGCAAATCCTTTGCAGTAAATTACAGCCTGAAGTCTGGAATGCATAGACATCACCAGATGCTGGGTTTCATCCTTGGTGATGCTCTGCCAGGCCTCTACTGCAACTGTCTTCAGTTCCTGCTTGTTCTTGGGGCATTTTCCTTTCAGTTTTGTCTTCAGCAAGTGAAATGCATGCTCAATCGGATTCAGTTCAGGTGATTGACTTGGCCATTGCATAATATTCCACTTCTTTCCCTTAAAAAACTCTTTGGTTGCTTTTGCAGTATGCTTTGGGTCATTGTCCATCTGCACTGTGAAGCGCCGTTCAATGAGTTCTGAAGCATTTGGCTGAATATGAGCAGATAATATTGCCCGAAACACTTCAGAATTCATCCTGCTGCTTTTGTCACATCATCAATAAATACAAGAGAACCAGTTCCATTGGCAGCCATACATGTCCACGCCATGACACTACCACCACCATGCTTCACTGATGAGGTGGTATGCTTAGGATCATGAGCAGTTCCTTTCCTTCTCCATACTCTTCTCTTCTCATCACTCTGGTACAAGTTGATCATGGTCTCATCTGTCCATTGGATGTTGTTCCAGAACTGTGAAGGCTTTTTTAGATGTCGTTTGGCAAACTCTAATCTGGCCTTCCTGTTTTTGAGGCTCACCAATGGTTAACATCTTGTGGTGAACCCTCTGTATTCACTCTGGTGAAGTCTTCTCTTAATTGTTGACTTTGACACACATACACCTACCTCCTAGAGAGTGTTCTTGATCTGGCCAACTGTTGTAAAGGGTGTTTTCTTCACCGAGGAAATAATTCTTCGGTCATCCACCACAGTTGTTTTCCGTGGTCTTCCGGGTCTTTTGGTGTTGCTGAGCTCACCAGAGCGGTCCTTCTTTTTAAGAATGTTCCAAACAGTTGTTTTGGCCATGCCTAATGTTTTTGCTATCTCTCTGATGGGTTTGTTTTGTTTTTTTCAGCCTAATGATGGGTTGCTTCACTGATAGCGACAGCTCTTTGGATCTCATCTTAAGAGTTGACAGCAACAGATTCCAAATGCAAATAGCACACTTGAAATGAACTCTGGACCTTTTATCTGCTCATTGTCTTATCTGCTCACACACCTGGCCATGGAACAGCTGAGAAGGCAATTGTCCCATTACTTTTGGTCCCTTAACAAGTGGGAGGCACATATGCAAACTGTTGTAATTCCTACACCGTTCACCTGATTTTGATGTAAATACCCTCAAATTAGAGCTGGCAGTCTACAGTTAAAACAAATCTTGTTCGTTTAATTTCAAATCCATTGTGGTGGTGTATAGAGCCAAAAATTTTAGAATTGTGTCGATGTCCCAATATTTATGGACCTGACTGTATATTGCTGCTGTCACACACAATAGTCCTTAAAAGGACTTTTGGGTCTCTGAAAAGTTTTTGGTATAAAAATCTTCCTATTACACTCCCTACACTATCTGTCCCTTCCTATGCGCAGCTCTCTCTAACACTGAGCAATTTAGCGCAGGTTGCGCTACAAACATATATTGCTGCTGTCACACACAGTAGTCTTTACAAGGACTTTTGGGTTTCTGAAACATTTTTGTACAAAAAAAATATTCAATTACACTCCTTACACTTTCTGTCCCTTCCTCTGCTCAGCTCTCCCTGACTACGAATGAGCCGAACATGCGTCATCGGGTGCTATATAGCACCCGATGACACGTTCCGGCCAGCCAATCACTGTAATGCCAGTAGCCTGGCTACTGGCATTACAGTGAGGGCAGTACTTACCTGCACGTTTATTGGCTGCCTATAAGCCAAGAAACGTGCGGGGAGGAGACTCGAGCATGGCACTCGAGCACATGCGGTACTCAACCAAGTACAGCCATGTGCCAAGCATCGAGATGCTTGAGCCGAACAGGTGTTTGGCCGAGCATGCTCGATCATCACTAGCAGATACGCTTATTTGTTATAATGCCACCAGCAGCACTAAATACACGCTCAGACAAAACGCTGGTGGCAGGGTAGGGCAGCACCTCCAAGGCATAGAGCGCCAGTTCGTGCCATGTGTCCAGCTTGGACACCCAGTAGTTGTTAGGCACTGAGGGATCATTGAGGACGCTGACATGGTCTGCTATGTACTCCTTCCCCATCATCAAAAGATTTTCCCTCCTTCTGACACTAGGCCGCGCATTAGGGTGAGGGTGTTGGCGGGGTGTCATGAAACTGTCCCAGGCTTTGGAGAGTGTTGCCCTGCCTCTGTTAGAACTGCTGTGTGTTCCCCTTGTCTCTCCTCCTCGGTTGGCCAAGGAACTACGGACTCTGTCACCAGTGTTGTCGGATGGAACTTTTGGGAGCAATTTTTCAACAAGGACCTTCTGGTATTGCATCATTTTGCTCATCCTCTCCACCAGAGGAATGAGAGATGAGAAGTTCTCTTTGTAGCGGGGGTCGAGAAAGGTGAACAACCAGTAATCCGTGTTGTCTAAAATGCGTATAAGGCGCGGGTCGCTGGAAAGGCAGCCTAACATGAAGTCAGTCATGTTTGCCAGAGTACCAACAGGCAAGACTTCGCTGTCGTAATCAGGAGGATGACTCTCAATCTCCTCATCCTCTTCCTCGTCTTCCGCCCACCCACGCAGAACAGATGGAATTAAACTTCCATGGGTACTACCCGCTGTAGCGGAGGCAACAGTCTCCTGCTCCTCCTCTTCATCGTTCAATTCGCGCTGAGAAGACGAACTGAGGGTGGTCTGGCTATCACCCTGTGTAATGTCTTCCCCCATTTCCACCTCTTCCACATGCAAAGCGTCATCCTTAATTGTGAGCAGCGAGCGTTTGAGTAGACACAGAAGTGGGATGGTTACGCTGATAATAGCGTTATCACCATCTGTGTTGATTCCTCAAAGTTGCGTAAAACCTCACAGAGGTCAGACATCCATGCCCGCTCCTCGCTTGTGAATAGCGGCAGCTGACTGGAAAGTCGACGACCATGTTACAGCTGGTATTCCACTGCTGCCCTCTGCTGCTCTCAAAGCCTGGCCAACATGTGGAACATCAAGTTCCAGTGTGTGCTCACGTCGCACAACAGCCGGTGAGCTGGCAATTTCCAGTGCTGCTGCAGCGTTGACAGACGGTCTGAAGCTGTCGATGAGATGTGCACACACGCGGCACACCTTCACCAGGAGCTTAGGCAAATTGGGGTAGGTTTTGAGAAAACCGATGAACCACTAAGTTTAAGACGTGGACTAGGCATAGGATGTGTGTGAACTTGCCGAGCTCCAGAGCTGCCACCAAGTTACGGTTATTATCAGACACAACCATGCCAGGTTCTAGGTTGAGTGGCGAGAGCCACAACTCAGTCTGGTCTCTTATCCCCTGCCACAGCTCTGCGTCGGTGTGCTGTTTGTCCCCTTAGCATATCAGCTTCAGCACAGCCTGTTGCCGCTTTCCCACTGCAGTGCTACACTGCTTCCAGCTACCGACTGATGGCTGACTAAGGCCCGTAAACCTTGGGGTCGTTAGCACCTGTGCCATCCCAGGGTACGACTCGCTCCCGGCCTCCACAATGTTCACCCAGTGTGCCGTCAAGGAAATGTAGTATCCCTGGCCGAATGCACTTGTCTATGTGTCCGTGGTTAAGTGGACCTTCCCAGTAACTGCGTTGGTCAGGGCATGTGTGATGTTACGGGACAAATGTTGGTGTAAGGCGGGCACGGCACATCTTGAAAAATAGTGGATGCTGGGCACTGCGTAATGCGAGACGGTCGCCGACATCAGGCTGCGGAAGGTCTCAGTGTCCACAAGCCTAAATGGCAACATTTCCAGGGCCAGTAATTTGGAAAGTTGTGCATTTAGTGCTATGGCCTGTGGGTGGGTGGCTTGTGTTCAAATGCCTGGTGTAAGGACATTTGTATGCTGCGCTGGGACACGGAAGTGGATGAGGTCGCTGATGGTGCTTCCGAAGGTCCAAGTGCAGGGCGGGAGGCATCCGGGCCTGCGCCTTCGACAGGGGATTGGCCAGCACGTAACACAGGGGAAGAGGAGGCAGTGGTGTGACCTGCAGACACAGATTGTGGACCCAGGCGTTTGTCCCACTTATTACGGTGCTTAGATGCCATGTAGCAGATCATGCTGGTGGTGGTAAGGTTGCTAGTGTTCATGCCCCGGCTCATTTTGGTATGGCACAGGTTGCAAACTACTATTCTTTTGTCGTCCGCACTTTCCTCAAAAATGCGCCATACTGCGGAGCACCTACCCTTTGGCAAGGGAGATTGCCGCAAGGGGGTGCTCCGTGGAACAGTTGCGGGTCTGTTTGGTGTGGCCCGCCTTCTCCCTTTTACAACCCTACTGCCTCTTCCAGCCTTATCCTCCAGATCCCTTCCCCTCTGTACTACTGTCCTTGCTCGGCTTTCCACCTTCCTAGGTTGGTTCAGTGACTTCATCGTCCACCACCTCCTCTTCCACTTCCTCACTCTGCTCATCCTCCTAACTTGTTGACCTAACCACAACCTCAGTGATTGACAACTGTGTCTCATCCTCTTCATCAACCTCTTGAGACAGTAATTGCTGTTGACTTATTGGCAACTGTGTCTCATCATCATCCACCTCATTAAACAGTAATTGCCGTTCCCCACCGTCATCTTCTTGTGACTGTGGATGCTCAAGAATTTGGGAATCAGGGCACAAGATCTGTTCCTCTTCAAGTGTGCTTGGCAAGAGGGCCAAATCAAGGAATGGCGCTGAAAAGAGCTCCTCTGAATATCCGAGTGTGGGATCACTTTTTTGCCCAGACTCTCCATGGTGGGAAGATCAGGGTGAGGATTGTGTTGAGCAGACTCTTGGCTACTAAGACTGGACTTGGTGGAAGACAGGGTGGTGCTTAACCGACTGGAAGCATTATCTGCTTCAATCCAACCGACCACCTGGTCGCACTGGTCTGACTTCAAGAGTGGTGTCCTGCGCCACCCTGCAAACTAGGACATGAAGCTAGGTATCGTGGATCTGGATGATTGTTTTTCTTGTGCTCTGGCAGCAGGCACAGTTTCACCGCGCCCAGGGCCACGGCCTCTGCGTGCACCATCATCATCACGGCCACTGCCCCATCCCTTACTGCTCGCCTTCTTCATATTAAATATTATATATGCTTGAAAGTCTGTCACACGTACAGTAGCGTAAGATTTGGAAGTGTATGCGCAAACAAATTTTAAAAGGTATTTGGGATGTGGAAACGTTGCACAGGAGATATCCTGCAGATGCTGTCACCAGCAGCTAATAAAAAATTACTGGGAATGTCACAGGTATGTGGAATGAGGAAATGTTATACAGGAGAGGTACCACCGGTAATGTCACTGTCCACAGCGTCTACGAAAAAATTACACTGTCACAGATAAATTTTTTCAGCACACACGTTACACTGCAGATGTGGCACTGGTTATGTCACTGTCAGAAGTGGACCCCATCTATTGAAAAAGTAAATTTTTTCAGCGCACACGTTACACTGCAGATGTGGCACTGGTAATGTCACTGTCAGAAGCAGACACCGTTTATAGAAAAAGTACAGTGGATGCCACAGATAAATGTTTTCAGCGCACACATTACACTGCAGATGTGGCACTGGTAATATCACTGTCCGCAGCAGACACAGTCTACAGAGAAAGTGCACTGTATGTCACAGATAAAAATTTTAAGCGCACACGTTACACTGCAGATGTGGCACTGGTAATGTCACTGTCAGAAGCGGATACCGTCTATTGAAAAAGTACACTGTATGCCAGATATTTTTTGGATGCGCACACTTTACACAGGAGATGTGGCGCAGCTAATGTCATTGTCCGCAGGGGACACCGTCTACAGAAAAAGTACACTGGATGTCAGATATTTTTTGGATGGCAACACTTTACACTGGAAATGTGGCGCAGCTAATGCCACTGTCCGCAGCGGACACCGTCTATGGAAAAAGGACATTGGATGTCACAGCAGGGGCGGATTAAGTGCATGATATGCCCGGGGCTGTCTACCCAACTCGCCCCCCCCCCCTTCCTCCATTTTAGTTTTAGGTTTTTTTTCTGTATGAAGAGGCTGCGGTGCTTCATAAGCGCCACAGTCTCTTCCTAGGCCATATGACATCGTTCACATGGTCTTGGTGCGGCTCTGTCCCATCAGAGTGATTGAGGCTGAGCTGCAGTACCAAGCACAGTGCTATCAAATGGACAGCGCTGTGCTTGCTAAGGAGCAAAGAGGCTGAGGCGCTCGCGGTCTCCTCAAAAAGCAGATTGGCAGGGGTGCCAGGAGTTGGACCCCCACCATCTCATAACTCTCTATGTAACACCCCACATAACACAGTGAACTATTGTGTTATGTGGGGTGTTACATAGGACTGCATGGAACATCTACTACATTATCTGCACACAGAAAGTTATCACTGTTATCTGGGCTGTTACATAGGACTGCAGGTGACAAATTAAAATTTTAGTTGCCAAATTTAAAATACATATGATTATGATAAAAAAAAGACTTGGAGGAGAAGATGAGACGCAGGTCACAGTAGTATGCCAGCGCTACATATAGGGGAATACAACATCACATACCTGTTGCATCCAGTGACATCTCCTGTCATGTAGACCTTCTCTTTCCTCTTCTCCTCCGTTTGACCCAGACCGCCATGACAACTTCTTTCAGCTGCATCTCGTCTCTACAGAGTTTGTTACACAGACACGTTAGAGTTCTCATAATTGGGGTAATTTATCAAACTGGTGTAAAGTAGAACTGGCTTAGGTGCCCATAGCAATCAATCAGATTCCACCTTTCATTTTCGAAAGGAGCTGTCAAAAATGAAAGGTGGAATCTGTTGCTAACCCAGTTCTATTTTACACCAGTTTGATAAATTACCCCAAAGGTCCCTATAGTGTCTACAGCAATTGTAGTGTCCCCTAGAGTCCCCCCCAGTAATAATATTGTGTTCCAGGTAATAATGCCTGTATATTGTCCCTTAAAATAATGTCCCCTAATAGCAACGCCCCCACACTACCCCTATATAGTAATTTCGCCCACACTGCCCCATATAGTAATTTCCCCCACACTGCCCCATATAGTAATTTCCCCCACACTGCCCCATATAGTAATTTCCCCCACACTGCCCCATATAGTAATTTCCCCCACACTACCTTATATAGTAATTTCCCCCACACTGCCCCATATAGTAATTTACCCCACACTGCCCCATATAGTAATTTACCCCACACTGCCCCATATAGTAATTACCCCCACACTGCTCCATATAGTAATTTCCTCCACACTGCTCCATACAGTAATTGTCCCCACACTGCCCCCATATAGTAATTTCCCCCACACTGCCCCCATATAGTAATTTCCCCCACCCTTTCCCCATATAGTAATTTCCCCCATACTTCCCCCATATAGTAATTTCCCCCACACTTCCCCATATAGTTTTCCCCCCACACTGCCCCATATAGTAATTTCCCCCACACTGCCCCATATAGTAATTTCCCCCACACTGCTCCATATAGTAATTTCCCCCACACTGCCCCCATATGACGAGATTCTGAGGCCCATTGTTGTGCCATTCATCCACGACCATCATCTCATGTTGCAGCATGATAATGCACGGCCCCATATTGCAAGGATCTGTACACAATTCCTGGAAGCTGAAAACATCCCAGTTCTTGCATGGCCAGCATACTCACCGGACATGTCACCCATTGAGCATGTTTGGGATGCTCTGGATCGGTGTATATGACAGTGTGTTCCAGTTCCTGCCAATATTCTGCAACTTCGCACAGCTATTGATGAGGAGTGGACCAATATTCCACCGGCCACAATCAAAAACCTGATTAACTCTATGCGACGGAGATGTGAGGCAAATAGTGCCCCCCCACCCCGTAAGGCAAAACTGTGCACATTTCAGAGCGGCCTTTTATTGTGGGCAGTCTAAGGCACACCTGTGCAATATTCATGCTGTCTAATCAGCATCTTGATATGCCACACCTGTGAGGAGAAGTGCTCAATAACCCAGATTTAGACAGATTTGTGAACAATATTTGATGTTTCAGATCTTTGAGTTCAACTCATGCAAAATGGGAGCAAAACCGAAAGCGTTGTGTTTATATTTTTGTTCAGTGTATATAAACTAACTAACTATCTAATGTAATTAAACATCAAAGCACAGAGCACAGCAATGACACTGCTGTCTCTCTCAGAACTGCAAAAAACTACAGAAAATGGCTGCTGGGGAGGTTCTTATATAGTAAGGGGTAGGCAACTTTCCTTTTGGTTGATAGGGATGTTGCTAAGCTCAGATAAAGACATTGCAGCCTTTTCATCAGCCCACAAGCAAGAAGGGAGGTTACTGATTTAAAAAAAAAATATAGAATATTCGCGAATACGAATATATAGCACTGTATTTTAAATCTTCGCAAATTCTCGAAGTGGCGATATTCGCGATTAAAATTCGAGAGATCCTAGAATTATGTTGGAGACTTAAAGTTGTGTATGGAGCATATTGTGATTGTGAGGATTCGGATGCTGTTTTCCAGGAGTTTTTTTAATTGGAAACAGTAAAGTTTGGAAAAATTCAGCATTGTCAGAAGTGACACTGACAGCTCTCTGGGCCTTCTCTACAGATAGATGTGTAGGGTGGCCAGACGTCCAGATTTAGGCCGGATAGTCCGGTTTTTAGACTATTGGTCCTCCGTCTGGCGCAAGGACAGGATGGACGACCAGAAGTCCTCCTTTTTGGTCTGTTATGGTCTGCTCAGACATGGTCACTTTAAGGAGGCAGGGCCCGGCAGCACATTTCACACACTGCGCACTTACATGATGACGTCATTATCAGCGCGCGCTGCAGCTGCACTGGAGGGAACTGTCTGGAAGTCGGGAACAGAGGCGCATGTGTGTGCTGCGGACTGCAGGCGCGGCGCCCCACGTCTACAGGGAGTGCAGAATTATTAGGCAAGTTGTATTTTTGAGGATTAATTTTATTATTGAACAACAACCATGTTCTCAATGAACCCAAAAAACTCATTAATATCAAAGCTGAATATTTTTGGAAGTAGTTTTTAGTTTGTTTTTAGTTTTAGCTATTTTAGGGGGATATCTGTGTGTGCAGGTGACTATTACTGTGCATAATTATTAGGCAACTTAACAAAAAACAAATATATACCCATTTAAATTATTTATTTTTACCAGTGAAACCAATATAACATCTCAACATTCCCAAATATACATTTCTGACATTCAAAAACAAAACAAAAACAAATCAGTGACCAATATAGCCACCTTTCTTTGCAAGGACACTCAAAAGCCTGTCATCCATGGATTCTGTCAGTGTTTTGATCTGTTCACCATCAACATTGCGTGCAGCAGCAACCACAGCCTCCCAGACACTGTTCAGAGAGGTGTACTGTTTTCCCTCCTTGTAAATCTCACATTTGATGATGGACCACAGGTTCTCAATGGGGTTCAGATCAGGTGAACAAGGAAGCCATGTCATTAGATTTTCTTCTTTTATACCCTTTCTTGCCAGCCACGCTGTGGAGTACTTGGACGCGTGTGATGGAGCATTGTCCTGCATGAAAATCATGTTTTTCTTGAAGGATGCAGACTTCTTCCTGTACCACTGCTTGAAGAAGGTGTCTTCCAGAAACTGGCAGAAGGACTGGGAGTTGAGCTTGACTCCATCCTCAACCCGAAAAGGCCCCACAAGCTCATCTTTGATGATACCAGCCCAAACCAGTACTCCACCTCCACCTTGCTGGCGTCTGAGTCGGACTGGAGCTCTCTGCCCTTTACCAATCCAGCCACGGGCCCATCCATCTGGCCCATCAAGACTCACTCTCATTTCATCAGTCCATAAAACCTTAGAAAAATCAGTCTTGAGATATTTCTTGGCCCAGTCTTGACGTTTCAGCTTGTGTGTCTTGTTCAGTGGTGGTCGTCTTTCAGCCTTTCTTACCTTGGCCATGTCTCTGAGTATTGCATACCTTGTGCTTTTGGGCACTCCAGTGATGTTGCAGCTCTGAAATATAGCCAAACTGGTGGCAAGTGGCATCTTGGCAGCTGCACGCTTGACTTTTCTCAGTTCATGGGCAGTTATTTTGTGCCTTGGTTTTTCCATACGCTTCTTGCGACCCTGTTGACTATTTTGAATGAAACGCTTGATTGTTCGATGATCACGCTTCAGAAGCTTTGCAATTTTAAGAGTGCTGCATCCCTCTGCAAGATATCTCACTATTTTTGACTTTTCTGAGCCTGTCAAGTCCTTCTTTTGACCCATTTTGCCAAAGGAAAGGAAGTTGCCTAATAATTATGCACACCTAATATAGGGTGTTGATGTCATTAGACCACACCCCTTCTCATTACAGAGATGCACATCACCTAATATGCTTAATTGGTAGTAGGCTTTCGAGCCTATACAGCTTGGAGTAAGACAACATGCATAAAGAGGATGATGTGGTCAAAATACTCATTTGCCTAATAATTCTGCACTCCCTGTATAAGAGAGGTAAACCAATACAGGTGAATACACTATGCACTAACCCTGCACAAAAATGCAAACTAATTCACATCAGCCCGCATCTATCTGAGGTATTGTTTACTGGACACTACGGCGTTCACTGTTTCAGTTATATGAGGTAAAGCCTTTTGTGGCGTATATCAGTAGAAAGAGAAAACTTTTTTCGCCGTTCAGCGCTGCAGTCAGGGCCGGTGCAATGATTTTTGCCGCCCTAGGCAAGATAAAAATTGCCGCCCCCCCCTTATCAGATGATCTGCCCATATCATGACATCACATACAGTCAGGTCCAGAAATATTGGGACATCGACACAATTCTAACATTTTTGGCTCTATACACCACCACAATGGATTTGAAATGAAACAAACAAGATGTGCTTTACCTGCAGACGGTCAGCTTTAATTTGAGGGTATTTACATCCAAATCAGGTGAACGGTGCAGGAATTACAACAGTTTGCATATGTGCCTCCCACTTGTTAAGGGGCCAAAAGTAATGGGACAGAATAATAATCATAAATCAAACTTTCACTTTTTAATACTTGGTTGCAAATCCTTTGCAGTCAATTACAGCCTGAAGTCTGGAACGCATAGACATCACCAGACGCTGGGTTTCATCCCTGGTGATGCTCTGCCAAGCCTCTACTGCAACTGTCTTCAGTTCCTGCTTGTTCTTGGGGCACTTTCCCTTCAGTTTTGTCTTCAGCAAGTGAAATGCATGCTCAATTGGATTCAGGTCCGGTGATTGACTTGGCCATTCCAGAACATTTCACTTCTTTCCCTTAAAAAACTCTTTGGTTGCTTTTGCAGTATGCTTTGGGTCATTGTCCATCTGCACCGTGAAGCGCCGTCCAATGAGTTCTGAAGCATTTGGCTGAATATGAGCCGATAATATTGTCCGAAACACTTCAGAATTCATCCTGCTGCTTTTGTCAGCAGTCACATCATCAATAAATACAAGAGAAGCAGTTCCATTGGCAGCCATACATGCCCACGCCATGACACTACCACCACCATGCTTCACTGATGAGGTGGTATGCTTAGGATCATGAGCAGTTCCTTTCCTTCTCTATACTCTTCTCTTACCATCACTCTGGTACAAGTTGATCTTGGTCTCATCTGTCCATTGGATGTTGTTCCAGAACTGTGAAGGCTTTTTTAGATGTTGTTTGGCAAACTCTAATCTGGCCTTCCTGTTTTTGAGGCTCACCAATGGTTTACATCTTGTGGTGAACCCTCTGTATTCACTCTGGTGAAGTCTTCTCTTGATTGTTGACTTTGACACACATACACCTACCTCCTGGAGAGTGTTCTTGATCTGGCCAACTGTTGTGGAGGGTGTTTTCTTCACCAGAGAAAGAATTCTTTGGTCAGCCACCACAGTTGTTTTCCGTGGTCTTCTGGGTCTTTTGGTGTTGCTGAGCTCACCGGTGCGTTCCTTCTTTTTAAGAATGTTCCAAACAGTTGTTTTGGCTGCGCCTAATGTTTTTGCTATCTCTCTGATGGGTTTGTTCTGTTTTTTCAGCCTAATGATAGCTTGCTTCACTGATAGTGACAGCTCTTTGGATCTCATCTTGTGAGTTGACAGCAACAGATTCCAAATGCAAATAGCACACTTGAAATGAACTCTGGACCTTATATCTGCTCATTGTAATTGGGATAATGAGGGAATAACACACACCTGGCCATGGAACAGCTGAGAAGCCAATTGTCCCATTACTTTTGGTCCCTTAACAAGTCGGAGGCACATATGCAAACTGTTGTAATTCCTGCACCGTTCACCTGATTTGGATGTAAATACCCTCAAATTAAAGCTGACAGTCTGCAGGTAAAGCACATCTTGTTCGTTTTATTTCAAATCCATTGTGGTGGTGTATAGAGCCAAAAATGTTAAAATTGTGTCAATGTCCCAATATTTATGGACCTGACTGAATGTTTCACCCCTTTTTCAGCATTTAAATTAAAAGAACTGCTGTTTCCCTTAGGGTTAATCAAGCTTCTTGTAGCTGTCTCCCTGACAGCCGCTAGAGGTGCTTCCGCGATTCTCACTGTGAAAATTACAGTGGGAAGACGCGGAATATAGTTTTGAATGCGTGTGCATTTGCAGCTGAGAGGAGGATCGGGGAGAAGAGTTCCCAGTGACGGCGCTGGAGAAAGGTAAGTGGCCCAGTGGGAGGGGGACACGAGGGTGCCCCACTCCTAACAACTATATAGTTCCAGGAAAATGAGTTTGTTTTCCTGGCACTATAGTGCTCCTTTACCACCAGTACTGCACAGTGTCTGTTCTCTGCAGGATTAGGCTATAGACACCAGTACCACTACATTAAACTGTAGTGGTTCTGGGACTATAGTGTCCTTTTAGGCTCCATTCCCACGTCTGCAATTTCGTTCTGCATTTTGCGGAACGGAATTGCGGACCCATTAATTCCTATGAGGCAGCACGAAGTGATCCGCACTTCCGTTCCGCAAAAAAACAGAACATGTCCTATTCTTGTCCGCAATTGCGGACAAGAACAGGCATATTCTATTAGTGCCGACAATGTGCGGTCCGCAAAATGCAGAACGCACATTGCCGCTTTCCGTGTTTTGCAGCTACGCGGCTCCGTGTATCCGCAAAACACGTTGCGGACGCGTGAATGGAGCCTTAATGTGAGGTAAATTAGTTTCCAATGTAGTACTAATAACTAAACAATTACATAATAAACATATTGCATTATCTACTTACCACCAGGACAATAAGATGATCTGGTCTCTGGCTGCAGTCTGGCTCTTGGTCTGGCTCTGGGGACTCCCTTGTCACTCTCTTCTCCCCCCTCCCTCCCTTGTCACTCTCTTTTCCCCCCTCCCTCCCTTGTCACTCTCTTCTCCCCCCTCCCTCCCTTGTCACTCTCTTCTCTCCCCCCTTGTCACTCTCTTCTCCCCCCTCCCTCCCTTGTCACTCTCTTCTCCCCCCCTCCCTTGTCACTCTCTTCTCCCCCCCTCCCTTGTCACTCTCTTCTCCCCCCTCCCTCCCTTGTCACTCTCTTCTGCCCCCTCCCTCCCTTGTCACTCTCTTCTCCCCCCTCCCTCCCTTGTCACTCTCTTCTCCCCCCTCCCTCCCTTGTCACTCTCTTCTCCCCCCTCCCTCCCTTGTCACTCTCTTCTCTCCCCCCTTGTCACTCTCTTCTCCCCCTCCCTCCCTTGTCACTCTCTTCTCCCCCCCTCCCTTGTCACTCTCATTTCCCCCTCACTCCCTTGTCACTCTCATTTACTCCCCCCCTTGTCACTCTCATTTACTCCCCCTCCCTTGTCACTCTCATTTTCTCCCCTCCTTGTGACTCTCATTTACTCCCCCCTCCCTTGTCACTCTCATTTACTCCCCCCTCCCTTGTCACTCTTATTTACTCCCCCCCTCCCTTGTCACTCTCATTTATTCCCCCCTTGTCACTCTCATTTACTCCCCCCCTCCCTTGTCACTCTCCCCCCTCCCTTGTCACTCTCATTTACTCCCCCCTTGTCACTCTCATTTATTCTCCCCTCCCTTGTCACTCTCATTTACTCCCCCCTTGTCACTCTCATTTACTCCCCCCCCTCCCTTGTCACTCTCATACCCCCCACCTCTAATGTATCGTGGCCGAGCTCTGTTCGGTCCGCGGTACAGGAGCATTTGTTTCCTGTACCCGGCCGGACTGACAGGAAGTGCACACTAAGTGAGCACTTCCTGTCAGTCCGGCCGGGTACAGGAAACAAAAGCTCCTGTACCGCGGACCGAACAGAGCTCGGCCATGCTACATTAGAGGCGCTTCCCTCCTGTGACTGTGAGTCCCTCTCTTCAGGCTGCGCCCGGGCGGTGCACAACCATAGACGCCCCAGCCCAGGCAGTGCGGCAGCCGCCCGTTGCGGGGGAGGGCCCGCCGTCGTACTTAAAAAAAAAAAAAAAAAAAACTTGCGGCAAGGATTTTTTTTAAAAACCGTACAGGTGGCGCTGGCCCTGGCTGCAGTTGTCTGTTGAAAAGACTTTAGTGGCATATATACGTGGAAAAAGAAAAATATACTCGGCGTTCACTGTTCCAGTTATATGTGGTAAAGCCTTTCGTGGCGTATATCAGTAGAAAAAGACAAATTTATTCAGCGTTCCGCGCTGCAGTTGTCTGTTGAAAATCCTTTAGTGGCGTATATACATTGAAAAAGAAAAATATATTCGGCGTTCACTGTTCCAGTTATATGTGGTAAAGCCTTTAGTGGCGTAAATATCAGTAGAAAAAGAAAAATATATTCGGCGTTCAGCGCTGCAGTTATATGTGGTAAAGTCTTTTTTATGGTATGGACTGAATTACGTCGTGCTGAAATTTTTTATTTCAAACATGTTTTTTGGGGGAAAATTGATGGGTGCTTGAAGAGCTCCTTTTGCTGTAAGGACCAAATTACGTCGTCCTGAATTTTTTTATTTCTAAATTGTTTTTTTCGGTAACATTGATGGGTGTGATAAAGATGCCCTCAATCAGGGCTGATTACGTTTTCTCTACTGCTCCAAATTAATAGTAACCCAAGGATTTTACATGCACGAAAGAAAATAACTATGACACACACACTGGGGTCAAAGCAAATTCTTGTTTATTGTAGGAAGTACAGCAGTTTATATAGACATCAGAGAGGCATTCCCACTGAGGCATGTGGCATTGTTACATTGGCTGAGATATAAAAATAATGCCCCATTGGGCATTGTTTTACTAACTATGGTATGTGAACTATGTAAATATCTAACTACAGGCGCCATCTTGTAATGAAGTTCTCTAACAGCAGAAAAAGCATATATGACGTAGTAAGGAGGCGTGTTCTCTTGGGTAGGATGGAACCTTTGTGCTCTGGAGACGATAAGGTGTTGTCTGAGAGCTAAAGTATGTGGGAGCTTTATTAGCTGAAATCAAAGAATGTAGTCCACATCTCTATCAGGTGCCTATACCATCTATTCACAATTAAATCAAGCAGCTTTAGTAAGTTGAAAATATGAATGTGCTACCATCTCCACACTATGTCACTTTGCCACTCTGTGGTCTCCTGATGCTGCTGCTGCCATCTCCACACTATGTCACCTTGCCACTCTGTGGCCTCCTGATGCTGCCACCACCTCCAGACTCTGTCATTGTGCCACTCTGTGTCCTCCTCCTAATGCTGCTGCTGCCACCACCTCCAGACTATGTCATTGTGCCACTCTGTGGCCTCCTCATGCTGCAGCCACCTCCAGACTCTGTAATTGTGCCACTCTGTGGCCTCCTCATGCTGTTACCACCTCCAGAATCTGTCATTGTGCCACTCTGTGGTCTCCTCCTGATACTTCTGCTGCTGCCACCTCCAGACTCTGTCATTGGGCCACTCTGTAGTCTCCTCATGCTGCTTCAACCTCACCACTATGTCATAGGGCCACTCTGTGGACTTCTCTTGCTATTCCCACCCTCCCCACCTCATGACCAGGCTACTATTTTGCTTTTCGGCCTGGCTGACATCATCATTTATTTGACCCTTCTTCTGATCTGTCAGAAGGAAGGAAAAATGAGAGTGTGATGGGAGACGTGGAGGACTTGCCACCGGGTCTGGAGTTGGCAGACCTCAACGTCTCTGGAGATAATTTTGGTACAGCACAGCACCAGGACCCGACTCTATCTGGAGCCTGTGAAAATGTGGTAGTAGTTGAGGGTGAGCCGCAACAACCGGGGGCCGAGTCTATGTTCCCTCGTTTTGTGGTTCAACAGGAGATGCTGTACCGGGTAAATCAACTATGGGGTGAGCATATTGAACAGCTGGTGGTGCCCAAGGCGTATCGCAAGCTCGTGTTGGAGTCAGCCCACCAACATGTTCTTGGGGGACACCTGGGCCATCATAAAACGCAGGACCGGATTCTACAGTGGTTCTACTGGCCCAGTGTGTTCAGAGAGGTCGAAGAGTATTGCAAGTCTTGCCCAACCTGCCAGATAACCAGTCCCCAGACACATTTCCATGGTCCCCTGGTCCCTTTCCCGATTATTGAGGTTCCATTCAAGCGGATCGCTATGGATCTCATAGGCCCAGTATCGAAGTCTGCTAGAGGGCACCAACACATCTTGGTTGTCCTCGACTACGCCACTCGGTACCCAGAGGCGGTGCCACTGCATCATACATCAGCCAAACTCATATCTAAGGAGCTAATGGAAATGTTCTCTCGAGTGGGTCTGCCTAAGGAGGTTCTGACTGACCAAGGGACCCTGTTTATGTCCAAGGTCATGAGGGAACTCTGTAAGTTGCTCCACATAAAACAGCTACGGACGTCCATGTATCATCTGCATACGGATGGCCTGGTAGAGAGGTTTAATCAAACATTTAAAAATATGTTAAAAAGAGTGGTGTCTAAGGATGAGAGGGACTGGGACCTTCTTCTGCCCTATCTCATGTTCGCAGTGCGAGAGGTGCCCCAGGCCTCTACTGGGTTCTCTCCCTTCGAACTGCTATACGGCAAACACCCTCGCGGTCTGTTGGACGTGGCCAAAGAGGTGTGGGAACAACAACCCACACCGCACAAAAGTGTTGTTGAGTACGTCACCCAGATGCAAGAACGGATGGAAACAGTGTTACCTCTGGTTAGGGAGCATATGGAGGCAGCGCAGCGAGCCCACAGTAGGGTCTATAACTGGCAGGCTCGGGTCCGGACCTTTAACCCGGGTGATCAGGTATTGTTTTTGGTACCAACCATAGACAGTAAGTTCCTAGCTAGGTGGCAGGGGCCTTACGAGGTACTTGAACAAATTGGAGAGGTAGATTACAAGGTACACCAGCCAGGGAGGTGAAAGCCAGAGCAGGTGTAACATGTGAATCTGCTCAAACCATAAAAGGATAGGGAAACCTGTACTGAAGACAGCCCGTGACCAGGGTTTCTAGGGGAAGCGGTTTCGGTCTGTTTGAAGCAAGGGAAGAGGCTGCCACAGTGAAAATTGCTGACAGCCTCTCCTCTAAACAGACTCAGGAAGCCAGGGAGTTCATTAGTCGGAACACAGATGTGTTCTCGGACCTCCCTGGATGCACTTCCATAATCGGGCATGACATTATCACTGAGCCTCAGGCAAAAGTCTGGTTAAAACCATACCGGGTACCTGAGGCTCGGCGACAAGCCATCGCAGAGGAAGTGCAGCTAGTGCTGCAGCTAGACGTCATTGAGGAGCCCAAAAGTGAATGCACCAGTCCGATAGTCTTAATACCCAAGACGGACGGGACATTACAGTTCTGTAATGATTTTCGCAAACTAAACGAAATCTCTAAGTTTCATGCATATCCCATGCCTCGAGTGGATGAGCTTATTGAGAGGTTAGGCGATGCTCGGAATTTTTTTGCTTTGGACCTCACCAAAGGATACTGGCAGGTACCCTTGACGGAGCCTGCCAAAGAGAAAACTGCCTTCATCTCACCAGAAGGGCTATACCAATGTAAGGTGTTACCCTTTGGTCTGTATGGCGCCCCTGCCACTTTTCAATGGCTCATGGATGTTGTACTTCGTCCACATCGTTGGTACGCTTCGGCTTACCTGGACGATATTGTCATTCATAGTACCGACTGTTAAAATCATCTACCTAAAGTGCAGGCTGTAGTGGACTCCCTTAGGAAGGCTGGATGACCGTTAACCCAAAAAAGTGAGCAATAGGGTTAGAAGAGACCAAGTACCTGGGGTATGTAATTGGGTGCGGAATTATTAAACCTCAAGTGAACAAAATTGAGGCAATTCGGAATTGGCCCCGACCTGTCATCACTAGGCAAATAAAGTTGTTCCTGGGAATGGTGGTCTATTATATGAGGTTCGTTCCCCATTTTGTCACTTCAGTGGCTCCGTTGACAGGGCTCCTGAAGGGACATAAGTCCGTGACGGTCCACTGGAATGAGCAGGCGGAAAAGGCTTTCTCCGCTTTGAAGTCGGCCCTGTGTGGGTCCCCGGTTTTGGTGACGTCCGACTTCAAAAGGGAGTTTGTGGTACAGACCGATGCCTCTGAAGTAGGGGTCGGAGCTGTACTCTCTCAGGAAATCAATGGAGAGGAACATCCTGTTGTTTTCCTGAGACGCAAACTTACCCCAGCCGAGACTAGGTACAGTACAATGGAGAGAGAGTGCCTGACCATTAAGTGGGCACTCGAGTCTCTCTGCTATTATCTGTTGGGGAGAAAGTTCCGTCTGGTGACCGACCACTCCCCTCTCAAGTAGATGAGCCAAGCCAAAGAGAGGAATGCTCGGGTCATCAGATGATTCTTATCTTTAGAAAACTTCAAGTTTTCCGTGGAACATTGGGCAGGTAGGTTACAGGAAAACGCAGATGCCCTGTCCTGGGTATACTGTCTGGTGGGTATTCACCCCCTCAGGGTTGAACAAAGGGGGGAGGTATGTAGGAAGGCGCAAGGGTCTGTCATTGACGGAAGGTTTGTGTCACCGAGGTTCCTGGCCTTGGTGAGGTAAGAGCCGGTAGTTTCAAGTGTCAGCGGCAGCTACTGCTGATTGACTCTGTTTGATGTTTAGTATGGCTGCAAAGCCGATCCGGGTCGGCTCTTACTGGGAGTAGCCAAAGTGCTGGGTGGGTGGCTTCTCCCCACGCTCCAGGCCGGGTCTTGGTTTGGGATATAAAAGCACAGGCAGCACTGTCAGGTGGTGTGGATTATTCTCCATCTGACAGGGAAGCCGTGGAGTCTCTGTGTTTTGAGATCTAAGGATGTGTGCCGTGCTAAAGGGCTGAGAGCCGCATTGCTGGGAGGCAGTCCCCTAAAGCCTGTTGTGGACTGCTGCTGACAAAACCGCTGACAAGGTGAATGTTTTTTGTTCTGGAATTGCAATGGTTTGGAATTGCAATGGTTTGAATGAACACCAAGACGGCGAACTGTCATTTTGTTTATGTGTGAATAAACACTAAACTGTTTAAGTTAAAGACTTTGTTTTTGCCTCTGTACTGCGTCCGCTAATCTGCCTACCAGAGCGAATCCCCACAATATACAGTACAGACCAAAAGTTTGGACACACCTTCTCATTCAAAGAGTTTTTTTTATTTTCATGACTATGAAGGCATCAAAACTATGAATTAACACATGTGGAATTATATACATAACAAACAAGTGTGAAACAACTGAAAATATGTCATATTCTAGGTTCTTCAAAGTAGCCACCTTTTGCTTGGATTACTGCTTTGCACACTCTTGGCATTCTCTTGATGAGCTTCAAGAGGTAGTCCCCTGAAATGGTCTTCCAACAGTCTTGAAGGAGTTCCCAGAGATGCTTAGCACTTGTTGGCTCTTTTGCCTTCACTCTGCGGTCCAGCTCACCCCAAACCATCTCGATTGGGTTCAGGTCCGGTGACTGTGGAGGCCAGGTCATCTGGCGCAGCACCCCATCACTCTCCTTCATGGTCAAATAGCCCTTACTTTCAAAGTTTTCCCAATTTTTTGGCTGACTGACTGACCTTCATTTCTTAAAGTAATGATGGCCACTCGTTTTTCTTTACTTAGCTGCTTTTTTCTTGCCATAATACAAATTCTAACAGTCTATTCAGTAGGACTATCAGCTGTGTATCCACCTGACTTCTCCTCAACGCAACTGATGGTCCCAACCCCATTTATAAGGCAAGAAATCCCACTTATTAAACCTGACAGGGCACACTTGTGAAGTGAAAACCATTTCAGGGGACTACCTTTTGAAGCTCATCAAGAGAATGCCAAGAGTGTGCAAAGCAGTAATCAAAGCAAAAGGTGGCTACTTTGAAGAACCTAGAATATGACATATTTTCAGTTGTTTCACACTTGTTTGTTATGTATATAATTCCACATGTGTTAATTCATAGTTTTGATGCCTTCAGTGTGAATCTACAATTTTCATAGTCATGAAAATAAAGAAAACTCTTTGAATGAGAAGGTGTGTCCAAACTTTTGATCTGTACTGTATATATATATATATATATATATATATATATGTCATTAGAGGGGCCTCCCCTGGGGTCGGTGGACCTGAAGTCAAAGGAGAACAAGTGCGCCCCTCATTCAAAGCATGCCCGCCAGTGGGTACGGGCTGCCAAACGCCTTTCAGCAATGTTTGGGGTCTGGTGAGGCAATTTAACCACCTCAGCCCCCAGTGCTTAAACACCCTGAAAGACCAGGCCACTTTTTACACTTCTGACCTACACTACTTTCACCGTTTATTGCTCGGTCATGCAACTTACCACCCAAATGAATTTTACCTCCTTTTCTTCTCACTAATAGAGCTTTCATTTGGTGGTATTTCATTGCTGCTGACATTTTTACTTTTTTTGTTATTAATTGAAATGCAACGATTTTTTTGCAAAAAAATGACATTTTTTACTTTCAGTTGTAAAATTTTGCAAAAAAAACTACATCCATATATAAATTTTGCTCTAAATTTATTGTTCTACATGTCTTTGATAAAAAAAAAATGTTTGGGTAAAAAAAAAATGCTTTGGGTAAAAGTTATAGCGTTTACAAACTATGGTACAAAAATGTGAATTTCCGCTTTTTGAAGCAGCTCTGACTTTCTGAGTACCTGTCATGTTTCCTGAGGTTCTACAATGGCCAGACAGTACAAAAACCCCACAAATGACCCCATTTCGGAAAGTACACACCCTAAGGTATTCGCTGATGGGCATAGTGAGTTCATAGAACTTTTTATTTTTTGTCACAAGTTAGCGGAAAATGATGATTTTTTTTTTTTTTCTTACAAAGTCTCATATTCCACTAACTTGTGACAAAAAATAAAAACTTCTATGAACTCACTATGCCCATCACGAAATACCTTGGGGTCTCTTCTTTCCAAAATGGGGTCACTTGTGGGGTAGTTATACTGCCCTGGCATTCTAGGGGCCCAAATGTGTGGTAAGGAGTTTGAAATCAAATTCTGTAAAAAATGACCTGTGAAATCCGAAAGGTGCTCTTTGGAATATGGGCCCCTTTGCCCACCTAGGCTGCAAAAAAGTGTCACACATCTGGTATCTCTGTATTCAGGAGAAGTTGAGGAATGTGTTTTGGGGTGTCTTTTTACATATACCCATGCTGGGTGAGATAAATATCTTGGTCAAATGCCAACTTTGTATAAAAAAATGGGAAAAGTTGTCTTTTGCCAAGATATTTCTCTCACCCAGCATGGGTATATGTAAAATGACACCCCAAAACACATTCCCCAACTTCTCCTGAGTACGGAGATACCAGATGTGTGACACTTTTTTGCAGCCTAGGTGGGCAAAGGGGCCCATATTCCAAAGAGCACCTTTCGGATTTCACTGGTCATTTTTTGCAGAATTTGATTTCAAACTCCTTACCACACATTTGGGCCCCTAGAATGCCAGGGCAGTATAACTACCCCACAAGTGACCCCATTTTGGAAAGAAGAGACCCCAAGGTATTCGCTGATGGGCATAGTGTGTTCACGGAAGTTTTTATTTTTTGTCACAAGTTAGTGGAATATGAGACTTTGTATGAAAAAAAAAAAAAAAAATCAGCATTTTCCACTAACTTGTGACAAAAAATAAAAATTTCTAGGAACTCGCCATGCCCCTCACGGAATACCTTGGGGTGTCTTCTTTCCAAAATGGGGTCACTTGTGGGGTAGTTATACTGCCCTGGCATTTTCCAGGGGCCCTAATGTGTGGTAAGTAGGTAAATGACCTGTGAAATTCTAAAGGTGCTCTTTGGAATATGGGCCCCTTTGCCCACCTAGGCTGCAAAAAAGTGTCACACATGTGGTATCGCCGTATTCAGGAGAAGTTGGGGAATGTGTTTTGGGGTGTCATTTTACATATACCCATGCTGGGTGAGAGAAATATCTTGGCAAAAGACAACTTTTCCCATTTTTTTATACAAAGTTGGCATTTGACCAAGATATTTCTCTCACCCAGCATGGGTATATGTAAAATGACACCCCAAAACACATTCCCCAACTTCTCCTGAGTACGGCGATACCAGATGTGTGACACTTTTTTGCAGCCTAGATGCGCAAAGGTGCCCAAAGTCCTTTTAGGAGGGCATTTTTAGACATTTGGATACCAGACTTCTTCTCACGCTTTGGGGCCCCTAGAATGCCAGGGCAGTATAAATACCCCACATGTGACCCCATTTTGGAAAGAAGACACCCCAAGGTATTCAATGAGGGGCATGGCGAGTTCATAGAATTTATTTATTTTTGGCACAAGTTAGCGGAAATTGATATTTTTAATTTTTTTCTCACAAAGTCTCCCGTTCCGCTAACTTGGGACAAAAATTTCAATCTTTCATGGACTCAATATGCCCCTCACGGAATACCTGGGGGTGTCTTCTTTCCGAAATGGGGTCACATGTGGGGTATTTATACTGCCCTGGCATTCTAGGGGCCCTAAAGCGTGAGAAGAAGTCTGGAATATAAATGTCTAAAAAAATTTACGCATTTGGATTCCGTGAGGGGTATGGTGAGTTCATGTGAGATTTAATTTTTTGACACAAGTTAGTGGAATATGAGACTTTGTAAGAAAAAAAAAAATAATTCCGCTAACTTGGGCCAAAAAAAATGTCTGAATGGAGCCTTACAGAGGGGGTGATCAATGACAGGGGGGGTGATCAATGACAGGGGGGTGATCAATGACAGGGGGGTGATCAATGACAGGGGGGTGATCAGGGAGTCTATATGGGGTGATCACCACAGTCATTGATCACTCACCCTGGAAGGCTCCAGGGAGACGCCTGTATGTGTTTTGCAGATCCGATCCATCTATCAGTGGATCCGTAAAAATCATGCGGACATCTGAATGGAGCTTTACAGGGGGTTGATCAATGACAGGGGTGTAATCAATGACAGGGGGGTGATCAGGGAGTCTATATGGGGTGATAACCACAGTCATTGATCACGCCCCTGTAAGGCTTCATTCAGACGTCCGTATGCGTTTTGCGGATCCGATCCATCTATCAGTGCATCTGTAAAAATCATGCGGACATCTGAATGGAGCTTTACAGGGGGGTAATCAATGACAGGGGGGTGATCAGGGAGTCTATATGGGGTGATAACCACAGTCATTGATCATGCCCCTGTAAGGCTTCATTCAGACGTCCGGATGCGTTTTGCGGATCCGATCCATCTATCAGTGGATCCGTAAAAATCATGCGGACGTCTGAATGGAGCTTTACAGGGGGGTAATCAATGACAGGGGTGTAATCAATGACAGGGGGGTGATCAGGGAGTCTATATGGGGTGATAACCACAGTCATTGATCATGCCCCTGTAAGGTTTCATTCAGACGTCCGGATGCGTTTTGCGGATCCGATCCATCTATCAGTGCATCCGTAAAAATCATGCGGACATCTGAATGGAGCTTTACAGGGGGGTAATCAATGACAGGGGGGTGATCAGGGAGTCTATATGGGGTGATAACCACAGTCATTGATCATGCCCCTGTAAGGCTTCATTCAGACGTCCGGATGCGTTTTGCGGATCCGATCCATCTATCAGTGGATCCGTAAAAATCATGCGGACATCTGAATGGAGCTTTACAGGGGGTTGATCAATGACAGGGGTGTAATCAATGACAGGGGGGTGATCAGGGAGTCTATATGGGGTGATAACCACAGTCATTGATCATGCCCCTGTAAGGCTTCATTCAGACGTCCGGATGCGTTTTGCGGATCCGATCCATCTATCAGTGCATCCGTAAAAATCATGCGGACATCTGAATGGAGCTTTACAGGGGGGTAATCAATGACAGGGGGGTGATCAGGGAGTCTATATGGGGTGATAACCACAGTCATTGATCATGCCCCTGTAAGGCTTCATTCAGACGTCCGGATGCGTTTTGCGGATCCGATCCATCTATCAGTGGATCCGTAAAAATCATGCGGACGTCTTATGGAGCTTTACAGGGGGTTGATCAATGACAGGGGGGTAATCAATGACAGGGGGGTGATCAGGGAGTCTATATGGGGTGATCAGGGGTGATCAGGGGCTAATAAGGGGTTAATAAGTGACGGGGGGGGGTGTAGTGTAGTGTAGTGGTGCTTGGTGGGACTTTACTGAGCTACCTGTGTCCTCTGGTGGTCGATCCAAACAAAGGGGACCACCAGAGGACCAGGTAGCAGGTATATTAGACGCTGTTATCAAAACAGCGTCTAACATACCTGTTAGGGGTTAAAAAAAACACATCTCCAGCCTGCCAGCGAACGATCGCCGCTGGCAGGCTGGAGATCAACTCTCTTACCTTCCGTTCCTGTGAGCGCGCGCGCCTGTGTGCGCGCGTTCTCAGGAAATCTCGCGTCTCGCGAGATGACGCATATATGCGTGACTGTGCGCAGGGCTGCCACCTCCGGAACGCGATCCTGCGTTAGGCGGTCCGGAGGTGGTTAAAAGGCCGTGCCACGTGCGCCTACTCACAAGAACCGCCTTACCGGTTATGTGAGCGGAACACATGAACTCCGCGTCACGTCACATGGGATATGGCACGGGGTCACGTGAGACGGAACATCGAACATGGAGAGAGGCAGGCCTGGTGCCTAGCAACCAGGCCGCCCAGTGACTCACAGGGACATCCTGGTTGCTGCGAATGGGCGTAAGTGTAAAGTACGCCCCTTGGCATTAAATAGCCCTCAGAACAGAAGCAATATATTATGGAGCTTCTTAGACAGTATCCAAATCCATTGTGACATGCCGATAGAGCCAAGAGGCAAACAGCATATGCAATGGATTTATGCAGACCTAATGAGCCAAAATCAGAAAAAATATCACAAAAAATAGTAACAAAGAATGAAAAAACAGAAATACAGATTTAACACAGTACGGGAGTGGGGAGGGACAGGGAAGAAACTTCGGAGCAACGGATGCGGACAGCATTTTTTGCGGCAGCATTGAAGTGAATAGGTCCGCATCAAAAACTGCGGCTTGGATGCGGAGCATAACTACGGTCGTGTGCAAGAGGCCAAAAAGTGAGAAATTTCGAGAGAGCTCAACAAAGAGAGCTGCTTTTATATGCAAATAGACTTTCTGTTATCTGATTTTTTTCTTAATGGACAATGTCTGATATGCTAAAAAATCTCCGCCTTTAGGCCTCATGCACACGACCGTTTTTCGGGTCCGCATCCGAGCCGCAGTTTTTGCGGCTCAGGTGCGGACCTATTCACGTCAATGGGGCCGCAAAAGATGCAGTCAGCACTCAGTGTGCTGTCCGCATCCGTTGCACCGTACCATGGCCCCGCAAAAAAAATATAGCATGTCCTATTCTTGTCCGTTTTGCGGACAAGAATAGGCATGTCTACAATGGGCCCGTTCCGTTCTGCAAATTACGGAAGGCACACGGGCGGCTTCCGTTTTTTGCGGATCCGCGGTTTGCGGACCGCAAAAAACTGCACGGTCGTGTGTATGTAGCCTTAAGGTAAGGAATATTAAGGGAGCATCTAAGAGAGCTGCTCTTTTGGCTTATCTGGAGACAGTCAACTGTGACATCATCTTTTTACAAGAATGTGGAATAGAATACTCCCCAAACTACACAGACCTAAGGGAAAGTTGGACACAGGGCCCTTTATTGTGGTCTGGAGACAACAATAACAAAGCTGCTGGAGTTGGAATACTATTCAAAGGAAATAGTTGCCAAATCATTTCATACATACAATTGATTCCAGGGAGAGCTTTATTAGTAAATATCAACTTTAATGGTAGAGAAATCAAATTACCAAATGTATATGCTTCACCTGAACTTCATGAAAGAGCTGAGATGCTAGAGGACATACAACCTTTCTTAGCTGGTCAGTCACGAGTGATTATGGCCGGAGACTTTAATTGTGCCCTAAAAGAGGAAGACAGAACTGGTGAGCAAGCAAGAAGAAGGGACAAATCAGTGCAGCTACTTAAAAATATGATTTTGGACATTAATTTAATTAACATTTGGAGTCATCTAAGGGCAATGACTCAGGATACACATGTAGTAACTCTTTAGTTCAATCAAGAATGGATTATTTATTTCAAAAGTCCTGAAGCCTGTGACTATATCCTTAGAGGGTAATATCTTCTCTGATCATAAGTTGCTTCTAGGGGCGGAGCTTGCCAATGGGCGAGTGAGCAGCGCACACTCTGAGCTCCCGACTGTCTCCGGCGCATATCCCCGATTCGGGACTCATACAGCCTACCTACCCTCATAAAGAACAGGAGGAAGAGGACCTTGTCCACACCGGCACCGGTGGAGAGAGATTCGGGGGCCATAGAGTGCTTCCTTGCCTCCAGCTATCAGCCGCCGAGAAGCGCCAAGAGTTCCACGCTCCCCAAGATGGCGGACGCTACCGGAGGTGAGGAGACCGCGGCACCAACCATCACAGCCGCCTCCCCGAATCCTAGTCATTCACCGCTCATCCCATCAGGGGCACCATCATATGCTAGGGCTGTTAGTAGCCCGTCTTCAGTAGCCCCCTCTTCTCCTGTACTGGCGGACAGCAGACGCTCCACGCCAGGCTCATCACCCCAGTCACATGGCTCTTCAGGACTCCCTGCTAATACAGCCATACTGGCGGCGCCGACCTCACCTGATGAGGACTGGGACTGGAAGGTCCACCTTAAGGCTCTCCCCACTAAGCAGGAGCTGAATGCTCTCTTCTCTAGGCTAGAGGCCTCCCATAAGCAAGACATGGCGGCATTGCAGTCAGATCTCAATCAAGTGGGACATAGAGTAGAGGAAATTGAGGCCCTCCAGGAACAGACTCTCCAGTCACTTGAGTCTCACCAGCAGGTCCTGCAAGATCACACTGAGCAAATTCAAGACATCCTGAACCATCTTGATGACATCGAAAACAGGCACAAAAGGAACAACCTCCGCATACGAGGTGTACCTGAATCTGTCCTTCCACACGACCTAGAGCACTGGGCCCAAAGTGTCTTTGACAAGCTACTTAATAAAACATCGGACTCAGGGCCCAAAAACCACGGATCTTTCGCGACAACGCGACATTGTTTTCAGGGTCTATTTTTTTAAAGAAAAAGAGGCGATCCTTAAAGCCGCTAGGAACCTGTCGCCAAGCCTCCCAGATTACCCTGGCTTACTTATCCTGCCAGACCTGGCCAGGCGCACACTTATGCTGCGTAAAGCTCTTAAACCACTGCTGCTCCTTCTCAAGGACAATGACATCGTCTATCGCTGGGGTTACCCCTTCCAGTTATTTGCTAAAAAAGACGGGAAATCCACCTCCTTCAAAACCATCACCGACCTCCAGAGGATGTTGGACACCTTCAACCTTCCGCCTGTAAACCTTCCTGACTGGCCTAGACAACGGGAGATGACCACCACGCCGCACAGGAATTTCTGGCAGATGGCGCGTCCGAAATAGCAGAGGCCCTCCAGAAGTTCACACCCTTCCAAGGACTGAACTGTCCGACATTTGATGGGCTTTAGTTCCCAGTTATCACTACATTCTTGCTATTATCTTCACATGGCCTTGTCACATGGGCCCCCCCTGTTTAATGTTGCTGTCCTGCTCAATGTTTTTGCTTGATAGGCTGCTTGAAACCTCTACATATTTTATAACCTGTCCGGAGACATGTTGGGCTGCTGTATTGCCCTTGTCTCCTCCTTCCCCTACTAGGTATCACAACACTTTCTACAGTGTTGTTCGTGATGACTCGACATTGCTTAGCGACCGTTGAACCGATTGTTTGGTTCCCCTTGGGCTCTAAACGCCAGTCCATGTCCACTTGTTTCACATTATTTCTTTATTGTACCATGTGTTCGTCCCTCCACCCCCTCGTGTTCTTTTCCGTACGTGTAGTCCAGCCTTATAATCTTGCCTCTCTCCACTCTTACCCGTCATGACAGGTCTTTTATCGTTTAGCACTTACAATGCTAGGGGCCTTAATAAGCCTGAAAAATGCAGCCAAATCCTATATCGATTTCATAAAAAAAGAATTATGATAGCTATGATACAGGAGACGCACTTTAAGCTCTCAGCTATACCAAGCTGTGTGAACAGATACTACCCCACCTGGTACCACAGTCCCCACCCAGATAAAAAAAGTAGGTGGAGTCTCCATAGCTTTCCACAAAGCTTTCCGACCTAAGGTCTTAGCTTCAGATATTGATTCAAAAGGCCGATATATCATTCTTAAGCTCACGCTTAATGATTCCATATTTACTGTGGCAAATGCTTATTTTCCCAACCAGGGTCAGACATCATTTGGGACCAAAATCCTGAGAAGACTGGCTGGCTTCGCCGAGGGTTCCCGTGTCATCCTAGGCGGAGATTTCAACATGGTCATGGACCCCGAGCTGGACTCCTCTGTGGGTAAGTCCTCGATCTCTCCCTCGTCACTGCGCATGTTTAAAGCAGCTCTCACATCTCTCAAATTGGTTGACCTCTGGAGGGCCTTGCATCCGGGTGTCAAAGATTACAGCTTCTATTCTTCTGCCCACAACAGCTACAGCAGATTAGACCATCTCTTCATGTCGCAGAGCCTCCTGCTCCTTGACCCCCGATGCTCAATCGTCTCCATGATTTGGTCTAATCATGCCCCAGTATTTGGCCTACTGTCCTCAAACCACACACTTTCCCGTATGATCACCTGGAGATTAAATGATAATCTCTTGAACGACCCAGTCTGTGTTGCAGACGTGAGAAAAACCATTGCAGACTTTATCTCTGATCATAGGTCAGATAACACTGCCCCGCCTTTAAAATAGGAAGCCCTTAAATGTGTCCTTAGGGGTATCTTTTTGTCGCTTGGGGCTAGGCTCAAAAAGGAAAGGGCGCATAAGCTCTCTACACTCCTTACGGAACTGGACGCTAAAGAGGCTATAAACAAGACCTCTTCTTCAGACTCCCTCAAAGCTGAGCTCTCCTCCATCCGACAACAGATCTTAAAAATACTTGACCAAAAATCCCTTTGTCTCAGAGACTAAATCAAACGTGGCTATTACGAGTTTGGCGATAAATGTGGTAAATGGCTGGCGAAAGCCCTACACCCACGTATCCCTCTCACACATATTCCCTCGTTAAACGTGGGCTCGAAATACCGGGTCCATGCCCCGCTCGAAATCTCGCATGAATACCAGACGTATTACGCCAATTTATATAATCTAGACCAAACTCGTGCAAACACTTCTAGACCGTCGCCCCCCGACGTACAAAATTACCTCTCCCAATTTGGAACCTCATGTCTCCCAGGTGACGCGTCTTCTGGTATGGAGGATGACTTCTCCGCTCCAGAACTTCTGTCCATCATTAAAGACCTTAAAAACGGGAAGACTCCTGGCCCAGATGATCTAACCTCCCGTTTTTACAAAACACTCAGGGACGACCTGGCCCCTTTGCTCCTAGAGACATTCAATTCGATATCAGATACATGCCTCTTTCCATCTCAGTCCTTACAGGCACATATCACAGTCATTCCCAAACCGGACAAAGATCATTCCCTTTGCTCAAACTATCGGCCTATCTCCCTCCTTAATATAGACTTAAAAATATTCGCTAAAATATTAGCCCTGGGACTGCGCCCCTACATACCAAACTATATTCATAGGGAACAGGTGGGATTCGTCCCAGTACAAGAGGCCCGCGACAACACCATTAAATCCATCAGTTTGATATCTAAAGCTAAACAGTTAAAGAGCCCTTTATGCCTGCTATCGGTCGACGCAGAAAAAGCCTTCAACAGGGTCAGTTGGCATTTTCTGGAGAGAACCTTAACCCATATTGGCTTGGGTTCCAAAATGGTACACAGAATTATGGCTCTGTACACCTGCCCCACTGCCCGAGTACGTGTCAACGGTACACTATCGGATCCTTTTCCTATCTTAAACAGAATGCGCCAGGGTTGCCCCCTGTCCCCGTTCCTTTACATATTAGTCATGGAATCCTTAGCTAATGCTCTACGAGCTAATGAATCGATCAAAGCTCTCCGTTTTGGTGACGTAGAACATAAACTCTCACTGTTCGCCGATGATCTACTGTTATACCTAACCTCTCCTAGAATTGGCCTCCCCTCTGTGTTAAAAGAATTTGAGATTTTTGGATCACTATCCAACTTCAAAGTTAATATCCAAAAATCTGAAATTCTAAATATCACTCTCCCTCCCAGAGTTCTCTCAAGATTTCCTTCCTGTTTAAATGGTCCCCACCCACGCTTAAACACCTGGGAATACACATATCTCCGGATCCTTCCCACCTGTTCAAGCTCAACTATTTACCCTTAATCCATACCATCGAAAATAACCTTCGATCCTGGTCGAACTTAAATGTCTCCTGGTTCGGCAGAATCAACACCTTAAAGATGGACGTCCTGCCCAGGCTCCTATATTTATTTCAAACAATCCCTTGCCGGGTTCCCCTCTCTTATTTCACTCGACTCAGAAGAATAGCTTCTCGTTTTGTTTGGGGTAGGTCCAGGGCTAGACTGAACTACAACCTAATGACTTGATCAAAGACCCAGGGAGGCACGGGTTTGCCCAACTTTTTGACATATTATAGAGCGGCGGTCGCCAATTGCGTAATTGACCTCACACACAACTTCAACACGAAACTATGGGTCGAGTTAGAGCATGCCCTGGCCCCAGGCTTGATTCCGGGTGTCTTCTGGTACCCGAAAAATACCTTGAACCAATTGTCCATCCAACAGTTCTCGCCTTTTCTGTCTTCCATAGTGGATACTTGGATTGGGTTCGCCTTCAAGGTTAAATTGGCCACGATCCCTGGTCCACTCACAAACATATCTGGACACCCATCACTACCTTCCAACCTTATGGCCCTACCCACTTTTGGGCTACAAGCCAAGCCTCAGGTTAGAGTCAGGGACATACACTCCACTAAGGGGCTAATAGACCTCAAAGACTTGTTACATCTCATACCGGATTCACCTGGACGTTGGTTCTATTATTTCCAATTGCGCAACTTTACTAGATCTCTGGCACCTGGATCGCAACTTCAATCCCCCCTATCCGACTTTGAAAAACTGTGTTGCGACCTCTGCGCCTGGACATCCTATATCTCTCATATACGCCATACTGAACTCGGGAGAGATCGAGGACGACCCGGAGGAGCTCCCTGCTCCGGCTACGAAAATTATACAATCCTGGGAGAGTGATCTGGGATGTTCCCTTACACCTGACCAGTGGAAGAGATCCTTAATATTTACCCATAAGTCCTCTATATCCTGTAAGATACAGGAACTTAACCATAAGATTTGGTCTAGATGGTATAGGACCCCGGTTAAGCTACACCAGTTTTACCCCTCCGTACCAGACACCTGTTGGCGCTGCCTGAGTTCAAGGGGCACCATGTTACACATCTGGTGGGACTGTCCCGGGGTTGCCTCTCTGTGGAGGGACATATTCAAGCTTCACGATCATCTCTATAGGTCCTCCATCTCCCCAGATAGCTCTCCTATCGGCTTTCACAGGTAGAATCAAATTGGTAAAGAAATGTATTCTTAGATTCTTTATTATAGCAATGCGCCAAATCATTCCTCGGGCCTGGCGCTCAACAGAAAGTCTCCATAGAATCAATCGGGTAATGGCCCTGGATCATTTGGCGCGATTGGAGGAGATAGGCGCTGAGGACCAGGGAAAGGGTCCTGCACATTCCAAACAATGGGAAGCTTGGTATCAATTCCGTGCATCGGCTAACTTTTCAGGCTGGTTGACCTCAGGTACTCTTGCTTAATCTACTCATATTAGACCTACTGCTCAGAATTCTTATTTGGGCTACTAGTTTATCCCTTTTCCATCCCCCCCCCCCCCCCCCTTACCCTCCCTTCATTCCTATTTTTCTGTCTTGTCTCCCCTTTTCCTTTTATCACTTATTTTTGGATTGATGTTTTATTGATCTCTATTTGTATGAAAATATTGTATATGAAAAACACAAACCTCTTATGTTTCACTGCATTTCCTGCATACTTTGGGTTTCAATAAACACAAATTGAACCATAAGTTGCTTCTAGTGCAAATTCAAGTAACTGTAGGTGGAAAAGGCAAAGGCGTATGAGGCTAAATGTGGATTTATTGAATGATAAAGATGTAAAGAAGGTATTCGTTCAAAACTACAAGAAATTGACTTGTAAAGAAAATGTTTACATTAATATTGCTATGGTGGGAATATGTAAAAACCTAAACTAAAGAATTTTTCCTCAAAATTGGAATTAAAAAAGCAAAAGAGAAAAAACTGTGGTTCAAAAATCTTAATACCAAACTACAGACTTACCTGAAGCTGAGAAATGGAGGCATCGATGTATCAGACCTGATAGAGAAAACAAAAGGAGAAATTAAAAAGGCAATTTACCAGAAAGGCAAAGAAATAATATTTAATACCAAAGTAAAGCTGCTTGAAGCTGATGAATAATCTACAAGATTCTTCTTCTACACTGTTTACCTGCTTACCGTTGACTTTGCAGCAGCGAGCAGTGGAATTACAGAGTACAGGTAACTACAACTGCTCCTTCTCATTCACGTGACGGAGGAGCTGTAATTCCATAGCTCGCCGCTGCAAAGTCGACGGCGAGCAGGTAAACAGTGTAGAAAACGCAGTGCTCACAGCAGAGAATGCATCTTAGTTTTCTTGAAATAACTGATCAGCAGGGGTACTGAGACTGCTCGGACTGGCCACCAGGGGTACAGGTGAATCCCCCGGTGGGACCCAAGCAAGATGGGCCCCTAGTCTCCCACCCCCTGGACACCTGGCAGGTGGCACAGTGGAGTGACTGCGGTACATATAGATAGGCAGCCAACAGTATCTCAACCAACCTAAACGTCCATATAAAAAACTGGGTAGATTATTTAACGGTTTATTATTATAGATACATCTGGTTGCTGAGAGGACGTGTAGACACAGCGGCAGGACAGCCAGTATCCTCGTTTTCTAGGCACCCAGCTTCTTGAGGTTGCTGCAGGGTCCCCTATAATCAATCACCTCGTAGTGTCCTGCTGCGGTCTGCTGCTGTGTGAATGGGTAATATTTGCAGGTATCTGTAACCCCAGTCCGACACTGATCGTAGTACTGTCATACCCCCGCCCCCCCCCCCCTCCCCTTGAAATATCCTCTGATATCCCATAATACCTGCCTGGACATGCTGGGAGTTGTAATCTTCTCCTCTTATACCGCTCGCTGAAATGCCCTCTGATATCCTATAATAAAGACCTGTACATGATGGGATTTGTAGTTCTCTTCTCCTCAACCTCCTGTAATATCCTCTCATATAACAGCCTGGGCATGCTGGGAGTTGTAGTTCTCTCCTCTTATACCCCCTCCCTTCCTCTGATATCCCATAAAAACTCTCTGGACATGCTGGGTGTTGTAGTCCTCTCATAATAGACCTCCTCCATGAAACGTCCTCTGATATCCCATAATAATGACCTGGGCATGCTTAGAGTTGTAGTCCTCTCCTCTTATACCTCCCTGTAATCTCTCTTGACGCTGGTATATAGATTATGCTTTCCATTCTGTGTGTTATATCATCACCCACTGTCTCGGGTATGATGTCCTCCTTTTGGGGGTTATGAAAGCGGTAACCCGAACCTATTATATAATGTACACACTACATGTAGGGTTGCTACTTTTCCCAGCAGATTACCAGTAATACCAGTGGTTTACCAGGCAGGTGGCAACCCTAGTGTGGACCCATCACCCCATCGATTATCTCTTTTTGGCAGCCTGTAATCAAAACAGTGGATTAAGCTGAAAGCAAAAGGCTCCATCCACTGTGCTGTGGCCTTGAAGTTACCATCATATTGTAGCTTGTATAGGGGTGATGCTGCTCCTTTAAATTATTTTATCCATGTTTTCAGCGTAAGAGCCGGTGTCCCTGAGTGCGCAGGAGGAGCCCAGCAGCCATGTATGATGTCTGTCCTCTTTACATGTCTTCTTGCATTTGATATGTAAAGGAGCCCAGCACCAATCAGGGATGTGGCTGACGATCAGTCACATGTCTAGGCTCAGTCAAGGAGATAAAACAGCAAGAGGCAGTTGAGGAGAAGATGACAGTTGGGAGGAGGAAAGAGAGTGTCTAATGGCCTCCATAGCGCAGCCCTGACAACACAGCTCAGCCCAATGGTAACTGTAACCGCTAAGCACTGCGCCTCCTGCTTGGGTAAACTCAAGATGCAAGTGTCTGTTTCATGGCCGCGCTGTCCCTAAGTATGGTCCCAGGATAGGGTCACATATAAAACTGAATGGACCCTGTTGTTAGTCTATTCATTTACATGGTGCTGTCTGGAAGAGGTTAAGTAAGAGCCGATAGTCCGGGTACTCGGTGTTGGCACCTGGACCAGTGGCTGTCAGTAACAGAACAAACCTGCTCCCCCAAAGGAGGAAACCCTGCGATCGTTGGGGGACCATAGATATATGGTGGTTATCTAAACTGGAGTATATTGACAAAGTGCAGTCAGGAAGGGGTTAATTGCCTCTGCATTAGGGTACATTGACAGTCACTAAAGGGTTAACTCTTCAGAACACTGCCACCAACATTAGTCATAGACACTTGTGACATCACAAGCACGTGTGTCATAAGGGAAGAACCCTTGTAAAAAGATGGCGAGCGGCCATATTTGGTGCGGTACTTGATGGCCTGAGGACCTTGAGCTTGACTACACCCGCCCACCACACCTTGACGAAATTTGGAGGTTCTAGCAGGCAGCCTATCGCCCATTGAGAGGAAAGGGACATCCACCTAGCCAACCAGATCAGCCCGGCTGCTGCACCCCACCCCCTTACTATTTATGTGGCAGCCACATAGTAGCATTACCCTCTAAGCCCAAGGGAAAGGCAGCCCTCCAGCCATGGTTCCCTAGAGGTTTCCTCCACAGGGGGTTTTCCTTTCCTGAGTGCTGGAGGGTGACTCTCCGTGAGTCGGGGGTTTGCCTTTTTTAATATTTTAAATAAACAATTTGGCCATTTATTCCCCAATTAACGTGTTCTGTGTCTTTATTCTGTGTCTTTATTTTGCCTTCTTTGGTTTCAGGGGAGTATGCATGATTTTCTCAGAGAGGAGGTTAAAGGGGTATTTCCATCTGGGACCTATATGGTATATATTGATAGGATGTGAAATATATGTCCAATAGGTGCAAGTCCCAACTTTTGGGACCTGCTCATATGTCCAGAACAGGGATCTGAAGTAAAAGGAAAGCACATTGCGCATGTGTGGTGTCCTCTCCATCCATTGCAATGGGAGTTCCAAAAATAAAGGGCGCACTTGCCTGTTTTCGGACGTCCTATAGCAGTGAATGGAGAACAAGCAGCACAAGCGGGCCACCTCTCCATTCACCACTATAGGACTCCTGAAAATAGCCAAACTAGAGCTGAGCTGCAGTGAATGAAGGGAGGCCGCACCTGCGTGACCTGCTGTCTGTACACTTCGCAGGCATCATCCTATTGATATGTCATAAATCTCCCAATTGGAAATACCTCTTAAAATGAAATTTATTATGAAATAACCAAGTTAGCAGAGCATTGCTAGTAGTGGTAAATGTGGTGCAGTTCTCTGCCTTCACCAAAATGTAATTATCCTGTAAAATTTAAAATTTAGCCAAAGTTTCTGCCATATTTCATCACTGAGACTTCTGATAGGCCTCCGTAATGGCGCAGTTCCATGCCTTCCCCCAAATTTAGTTAGTCGTCTGTAAAATTTAATATTAGCCACAGCCTTTTCCTAATCCCATCACTGATACTTCTCGTCAGGCATCCATAGTGGTGAAGTTCCACACCTTCACAAAAATTCAATTCTGCTATATATTCTAATATGCATACTTCTGCCCAGCTGTCCATTTTGCATGGAATACTTCAAAAAGGAGCAGGGGCCTGTAACGGATCTCCTGGCCCCCCGACTGGGTACCTCTGTTGATGGATGCTCCTAGTGCTTCCCGAGGGCTCCAAGCACTCCGCTCGACACCGTAAGCACTGCCGACCCCACGAACCGTCGTAGCTCGGTTGGGATCTCATCGTCTTCTACCCACCCTGGACCTACAACAATGTTTCCAGGTTACAGTGGGTGACCCTCTCTTTTTTCAGAAAGCGATGCAGGAACAAGCTCTTACAAGAGCTAGGAATTATACTCTGGAGAGTATGATGATTATAGCAATTCCCAGAGTGTAGTTCTCCAATCCCCCAAACATGAGCCCAGACTTCATGAGGGGTAGAACAGGACACTTTAATGGGGCAACATGTCAGCCTTTTATGCAGGTCTTCCAGCAAGGGACACTCCCATGGGGGACCTTGTGGAAGACTGAGACCGTTTCTTATATAAACCAATCATATGCAGTTACAGGCAGAAAACACACACATGTGATACAATTAATCAACACAATGGGATAACGTAATCACTCACAGGCAGAAAACAACCACCTGTGATAAAATTAACCAACACAATGGGATAACGTAATCACTCACAGGCAGAAAACAACCACCTGTGATAAAATTAACCAACACAATGGGATAACATAATCACTCACAGGCAGAAGCTACACACTTTTCCCTTTGTAGAATAATGAGTCGGGGGGGAGGTGGTCGGTGGTCGCTATATTCCTCTACCAAACTAATAAAACATAACATGGCCTATAATACTCCACACATAAATCAGGGTTAATAGTTCCTTGTAACCCCAAGAGACTGAGGGGGGGGGGGGGGGGGGGGGGGGGGGGGGGTCTCCATAGTTCTGGGTCCATAGTCCGTAGGAAGGAGGCTAGCCCTCAGGCCTCTCCAGCAGCCCCAGTGACGGTTCAGTCCGTCACATTTCTCCCCTCCCAACAGTAAACTAACCAGGTACCAGATCCCCAACTGGTCTGGACCTGTATTAGTAGGACAAGATGAATCCAGTACCTCTTCCAACTGGTCCGCTTGACTCTGCTGCAGAAGAGTGATGCCACCCATATCATCTCCTGGGTAACCACACTGCCGCTGGGGAGAGAGGTCGGCTACCTCTTCTCCCTGGAATGCCCTCTGCCGCTGGGGAGATCGACCGATTGTCTCCTCTCCCTGGAACGCTGCTGGGTGCTGGGTAGGGGTAGCGACCATCTCTACTCCCAGTGATGCTTGCTGCTGAGATGAGGGACCGACAGTCTCCTCTCTCTGTGACACGGTCTGCCGCTGGGGAGAGAGACCGGTTGTCTCTTCACCCTTTATAATACACTGCCATCGGGGATCTGTGACGGTCGGTAGATTCCTCTATCGAAATAATAAAACATAACATGGCCTATAATACTCCACAGATAAATCAGGGTTTATAGTTCCTTGAGACTGGGGAAGGGGGGACTCTCCATAGTTCTGGGTCCATAGTCCGTAGGAAGGAGGCTAGCCCTCAGGCCTCTCCAGCAGAGGCCTCTCCAGCAGCCCCAGTGACAGTTCAGTTCGTCACAGGGCGAACTAGAGAAAATTATTCTCAGGGCCATACCCCTATATCATCAATAAAGTTAAATAGCTTTTGATTCAAAGAACTAGACCCTAGTGGCAAGTGATTGGCTCTAAAGACAGCTACAAATGTATTTTTTTTTCTCATGGACCTTTGGGGCCCACTATGGTATCAGATCCTAGGCCCACCACAGAATCCCCTGGTACCCTTGTGGGCCACTAAAATGCTGAAGGGGATGCAGTACTGAAACCCCTTTACTCTTAGTATCATTGGGGGTCCATAACCGAGATTGTAAACTCGGGCATTTAAAGGGGTTGTCCCACAAAAAATATTCTACAGTTTTCAAACCAGCACCTGGATCTGAAATCTTTTGTAATTGCATGTAGTTAAATATTTAGCATAGCCACTGAGTTATTCAATAAAATGTATCTGTATAACGCCACCTGCAGTTTGCTCTTTTTATTATTTCTTTGTCCCACTCACTGAGATGGCCGCACATGCTCAGTTTCATTCTTCAACTGCCTCCTGAGCTGTGATAGGGAGAGCATGGACACGCCCCCTTAGCTGCAGCATAAAAGACACTCCCCTTGAGCTAGCAAAAAATAGAGGTTAAGAGCAGCACCCATGATAAGTTTACCAGAGCCAAAAGGTGGAATGCAGCAGCTGAGCCAAGAGACCCCAGATCCGAAGTGGTCCAAATGAGCGTAGTAGAAAAGATGTAGGCTAAAGCAGCATCTCCACGAAATTCTTTATTCAAGTTTCCAAAGTGCGGTACAAAATGCAATGTTTCAGCTAAGTATAGCCTTTGTCAAGCATATAACATCAATAAAAAATGCCAGCATATATAGTGAAAACACAGCCCTCCCACAAAGTCATCCATCCAATAGAAATACAGGAATGTTACAGCAGCAAAAGTATGGCCAATCTGAACAAACTAATCTTAAGTGCACCTGTTGGTGTGGATACACCTCTAACTCACCTGTACTGACCTCTCATTATCGTGGCAACATGTGTCTCGGCATGCCCATCTATCATGTGCGCATGATCGAAGACGTCATAGGTAGGCGACGAGAAAGCGTCGCGGTTGCGCACTGTCACCGCTCACTAGCTCTGAGCGTCCATGGTAATCAGAGAGCGACGCCCTCAACCAATGGGAGGCAGTCGCACGGAAGACGTCATCATCGACGTGCAAGTCACGTGACCGGGAAACCGGATCACCTGACCGCTGTCTGTATTAACATGATCGCCCATCAAGCAGTGTTAAGTCGCATAATATTGCAATATAGATCCAATACATCACATAACATTGCAATATGGGGCAAGCGTATCAACACATAGAGGGCAGCGAGACATAGGAGACACTGGTCCTTTTACAGGGAAAGGGAAAAGCAGTTTTATAAAAGCTGAAATAGTTCAGCACCCACATCGCATATTGAAAGACATAGGCGGAAAATGCTGGGCAGCCATAATATAAGAATGCAACATCCTGTATAAGGATAGACCTGGGGATGTATATATGCAGACATATTAATTAAAAACATGATGTAAACAAGTGCCGGATGGGTACCTAGCTGATCCCAGCCACATTGAACTCCAAATTGAGTCCATGTGGTTGTAGGGATCGCAAGGTGGGAGGGCTGTGTTTTCACTATATATGCTGGCATTTTTTATTGATGTTATATGCTTGACAAAGGCTATACTTAGCTGAAACGTTGCATTTTGTACCGCACTTTGGAAACTTGAATAAAAAATTTCGTGGAGATGCTGCTTTAGCCTACTCCCCTTGAGCTGTCAGCTTGATATAAATCTAGCAGAGAAATTAATGGGGAGATCTCTGGATCCATGTGAGGTACAGGGCTGGTTCTAGCTTTGTTAGAAAGAGGTTGTCATATACTATATGATGTCAGATTTTTTATTTGTTACATTAATCATGGGATAACCCCTTTAAGCAATTAAAGAGAACCTGTCATGTTGAGCATGGTGTTTGAGATGCTTTTGGCATGTTATAGAGCAGGAGGAACTGAGCAGATTGATATATAGTTTTAAGGGAAATGATTCAGTAAAACATGTAATTTATACATTCAAATTCCTGCTGATTCTGGACTTTGAAGTCAAGGAGGCGGTCCTATCAGTGACTGACAGCTATCTCTGAATACACAATCATGGGGGGATGGCAGTCAATCACTGATAGGACCGCCTCCTTGACTTCAAAGTCCAGAATCAGCAGGAATTTGAATAAATTACATGTTTTACTGAATCATTTCCCTTAAAACTAATCAGTCTGCTCAGCTCCTTCTGCTCTATGACACGCTGACTGCAGCCCAAACACCATGTTCAAAGTGACAGGTTCCCTTTAATGAATTAATGAATCATGTTAAATACAAGACATGCACATAATGAAAACAGCAAATGAACATTGACACATTTCCGGCATGATTTGCCCCTTATTCATAGCAAATGTTATACAGAGGAGAGACACAAAATATAGGGAACAGGAGGTGGGAGGATACCAAGTCAGTAGTGAACACGTTTGAGACTATCAGCCTGATTAGGTAAACCAAGACCGAAGATCCCAGAGGCCCAGTACACACAATGGAAAAGTGGTGAAATTCTACACAGAGAAATCCCAACAAACAACAATTAATAAAAATACATAGTATCTGAATGGATATGTAAACCATTAGAAGTAGTTCTTTTCATAATTAAGATCCAATAAGTTTCCCTAGTGATGCAAATTTGTAGCTAGAAGGGGTATATGTCATTTGGCAACCTAATATCACCTAGTTTGTATAGGAAATCTACCGACATACATTAAGACAGAATTGTGCTTTATGTAAATACTAGCTGAGGGACCCGGGTTTGTTCAGGTATATTTCATGTATTTCATTTAATGTTTGTGTGTGTCATTAAAAGATATCGACAGTATCCACTATAACAGTGACCTCCACAGCCCCCCACCCCTTAACACTGACCCCCCCCCACAGTGCCCCGTCTCCTTAAAATGGGACCTCCACAGCAGCCCACCCCTTAACTTTGACCTTCACAGCAGCCCAGCCTCTTGACAGTGACATCCACAGGGGCCCACCCCCTTAACAGTGACCTCTACAGCACCCACCCCTTAACACTGACCATAGGTTACAGTCCCCTTAACAGTGACCTCCACCATTCCCGGCCCCCTTAACAGAGACCTCCACAGCGACTGCCCCTTTAACAGTGACTGCCACAGTACCCCGCTCTCTTAACAGTGACCTCACAGTACCCCGCTTCCTTAACAGTGACCTCACAGTACCCCGCTGCCCCTTTAATAGTGGCCTCCACAGTCCCCTCCTTCCTTAACAGTGACCTCCACAGTGCCCGCCCCTTTAACATTGACCTCCACAGCAGCCTTCCCCCTTAACAGTAACATCCACAGCTCCCTCCCTTTTAACAGTGACCTCCACAGCGGCCACCCCTTTATTAGCGACCTCCACAGTACCCCGTCTCCTTAAAAGTGATTTACACATTAACCCGCCCCCTTAACAGTGACCTCCACAGAGCTCCGTTCCCTTAAAATTTGACCTCCACAAGACCTCACCCCTTAACAGTGACCTCTACAGCACCCTGCCCCTTAACACTGACCTCCATAGCGGACCGTCCCCTTAACTGTGACCTCCACCGTTCCCTGCATCCTTAACAGAGATCTCCACAGCGCCTGCCCCTTTAACAGTAACCTCCACAGCATCCTGTCCCCTTAACAGTGACCTCCACAGCAACCTGCCCCTTTAACAGCGACCTCCACAGCGGCCACCTCTTTATTAGTGACCTCCACAGTACCCTATCTCCTTAACAGTGATTTCCACAACACCCCGCCTCTACAGCAATCTGCCCCTTAACACTGACCTCCATAGCAGACCGTCCCCTTAATCGTGACCTCCACAGCAGCCTGCCCCTAGAGGTCTGACCTAGAGGTCTGGTTTTAGGCCAGACAGTCCGGCTTTCAGACTCCCTGTCCTCCATCCGGCGCAGGGCCTGGATGGACACAGGGATGTCCTTCTGAACAGCTCACTCTCAGACCGCAGCACTGTGTTGTCTGAGCGTGAGCTGTAGGGAGAAAGTCACCCCCACCCCACCCCTGCAGCTGACAGAACTTGATTTTTACCTTCATTTTTTTCGATCCCCATGTGAGGGGGTATGGCCTAACCGAGTCTAGGAGGTGTCTTAGCGGGACCTGGGGTGGCTTGAATGGCCATTAACTATGACCTCCACAGCACTCCGCTCCCTTAACAGTGTCATCCACAGCTTCCTGCCCCTTTATAGGAAATCTGTCACCAGGAAAATCGCTATTTAAGAAAAGCCATAGCCAAATAGCACTTAGTACCTTATTTCCAGATGTGCCTTTGTTTCAGCAATAGATGTTCTCTATCTTCTGAAAATCCAATTTATTTTGTATGAAAATGAGCCAGTAAGGTGCCCTGTCGGGGGGTAATAATTCAATTATGAATTATTAATTATAGTCATAAAAATAATTAACCAAAAATTTCATTTATAAAATTTGTCATAAATTCTTAAAATCATGACCTGGTGAATTGTAGACAACCTAATTGATACAATTCACATCTGAGTCCGACTATTTCCTCAGATAAATAAGTTCTTTTTGACGTGAGATGACGTTAATGATAAAATGTAGTTCTGCATTATACAATAATACACAGGTATTATAAAAATATGCAGATTTATTGGTTACAAGATTATAAACGTATATAAGTAAATAAACACAAAGATACATGCAAATGAATATATATAGCGTTAATATAAAGCATTACAAGCTTAACAATACATGTGAGTGGAAATAACTTGTCACATTATACACAAGCTATTATTAGGTTAGGATATCAAAGTAGGAACATAAGTTATATACATTACTTCTGTTCAGAGAAAACCTCATGATATCAAGATGGGCATGTCTAATCCTAGACATCAATATAGAATGCTAAATACATTCTACCCCCCTCTAACCGACTACACATCACATGGCTTCAAGACGGGCAAATCCATTCAAGGATATAACTTAGAAGAGATAACTGTATCCTTCCGTCCCATCCTGGACTATTTTCACACATATAACTTTGGTAAGACTATTAAGACAAATAACAGGGATCTAGGATCTTAAATGGGAAGGATTTGGAACAAATCTTTCCTGTGGGAATCCATCACTTAGCTTGGCGAAGAATGTTCTATCAATATATATATATATATATATATATATATAAGCAATTATTTAATGCTTTGCTAGATTATGAGTCTAGATTCTTCTGCAGGTAGAATGAAGCCTCACAATATCCTAAGACTACATCTCAATATGGAGATGATCAATTAATTTTATTATTTATTTATTTGCCAATCTAGATGGTATAATTTCACCCACACTATCAAATTAGTCTTAATAAAATGAAATATCATTTTCTGTGTCTCTTACCAAGTCCTAGTAGGAATCTCACTTCTGCTCCTAGGAAAGCTGGGTGGTCCATCATAGCGCATCTCATTATGGCTTTCATCTAGATAGACCCCTCTAGAGAGCTCAACTTCTCTTCTTCTCTCTTTCTCCTCTCTTTTTTTCTTTCGGCCTCCTGTGTATGGCTTATGATCACAAATTTATCAGTTAGACACACCTTCCTAGTTTGGAACTTTCCAATCATTGTCGGATGGGCGTGACCAATGATAAAATGTGACATCATAACCTTACCCAGAATGCATTTTTGCTACTGTTGTAATGTCACCTATTGATACCTAGGTGGCACTGCTGTGTAAGCTATTTGCATCATAGTATAAAGGGTTAACTTATGTAAGTCTGAATATACATTTTGACCTTAGAAGCTTTAATTCAAGCCATAGAGATTAATTCTGACACTTGTAGCAATTAGAGACAGACCTCTAGGCATCTCACTTAAAGTTTCTCACACTGTTGATTTATGGATCATAAATAACTTGTTTTCTCACAGAGATATCAGTACCTCCTCTGTCATACCAAAGATGTGATTAATTGTTACAAAACACACATCTTCACAGACACTGTTCTAATGAGAAATATATACAATATACTGGATACATGTTGTCTTCGTAACATATTACAATATAATATAAACAAATATATATATGTCCTACTGATTGTTTTATGCTAAGGACTAACTAAGGCTCAATAAATGAATACATACATATTATATATTTTGCTTCATTAATAAATGCCTAATTGTATAGGTAATTATCACCAGCTGCATAGAGCTTATCTTTTTCTCCCGTCATAAATTTAAAAGTAGACAAGGAGGCTTCTTCATGAGAAGAATAACACTAAAGCTTTGTGTGACCTTAATTTGGCCTACTCAAGACATACAAAATTGTAACTATAGTCGAGCATAGCTCTTAAAGGCAATGAACATCCATCTTGACAATAATGAATTGGATATGAATGTATTTACCTATGAAAAGGCACAACAGCCCAGAGGGGCATCACTCTTGCAGGAAGGAGCCCAGGCACTCCTCCTGCTAGTGCCCAAGCCCGCCCTCATGCTGGGAGCAGTGAAAAGGGGGAAAGAGTTATGGCTCGAATGTGATGTAGGAGAGATGGGTGGACACATTGTGGCAGGGGGTGTGCCTGACTCCTTCCTGCAAGAATGATGCCCATCTGGGCACCTTACTGGCTCATTTGCATACCAAATAAACTGGATTTTCAGAGGATAAAAACATCTATTGTTGGAACAAAGGCACGCTTCAATAGCGGTTATCCTGGTGACAGATTTCCTTTAACCCCTTCTACCCCGCCAGTTTTCGCTCTTCTGCCCAGGCCATTTTTTGCAAATCTGGCATGTGTCACTTTATGTAGTAATAGCTTTGGAACACTTTTACTTATCCAAGCCATTCTGAGAATTTTTTCTCGTGACACATTGTACTTCATGATAGTCATAAATTTGAGTCAATATATTTCACCTTTATTTGTGAAAAAATCCCAAATTTACCAAAAATGTTGAAAAATTCCCAAATTAAAAAATTTCAATTTCTCTACTTTTATAATAGATAGTGATACCACATATAATAGTTATTACTTTACATTTCCCATATGTCTACTTCATGTTTGGATCATTTTGAAATTACATTTTATTTTTTGGGGACGTTAGAAGGCTTAGAAGTTTAGAAGCAAATCTTGAAATTTTTACGAAAATTTCCAAAACCCACTTTTTAAGGACCAGTTCAGGGCTGAAGTCACTTTGTGGGGTTTACATAATAGAAACCACCCAAAAATGACCCCATTTGAGAAACTACACCCCTCAAGGTATTCAAAACTGATTTTACAAACTTTGTTAACCCTTTAGGTGTTCCACAAGAATTAATGGAAAATGGAGATGAAATTTCAGAATTTCACTTTTTTGGCAGATTTTACATTTTAATCCATTTTTTCCAGTAGCAAAGCAAGGGTTAACAGCCAAACAAAACTCAATATTTATTACACTGATTCAGCGGTTTACATAAACACCCCATATGTGGTCGTAAACTGCTGTACGGCCACACGGCCGGGCGCAGAAGAAAAGGAACATCATATGGTTTTTGGAAGGCAGATTTAGCGGAACTGTTTTTTGATGCCATGTCCCATTTGAAGCCCCCCTGATGCACCCCTACAGTAGAAACTCAAAAAAGTAACCACATTTTGGAAACTACGGGATAAGGTGCCAGTTTTATTGGTACTATTTTGGGGTACATATGATTTTTAATTGCTCTATATTACAATTTCTTTTGTGAGGCAAGGTAACCAAAAAATGGATGGCACAGTTTTTATTTTTTATTTTTAACAACATTCATCTGACAGGTTATATAATGCACTATTTTTATAGAGCAGGTTATTACGTATGCAATGATATCAAATATGTCTACTTTCTATGTTTGTTTGTTTTGGTTTTACATAATAAAGCATTTTTTAAAGCAAACATAATGTCACGGATGAAGTTAGCAGATAGCTGGAACATATAAATAAACGAGCGACTGGCTTGATCCCAAACTAAGGAGCTTATAGGTGAGCCCTATAAAACCCTAAGAGCTCTCCCTGACTGCTATGCACATGCAAGGGTCTGTATGGTAGATGATTGCATGCCCGCGTACCTAATACTGTGTGACACCTGAAAACCCTATAATAGTGAGGGGACACGACCACCGGCTCCCTGCACTTAAAACAGACGGAGTCAGGGTCACCTAGAATCAAGCCAGCAAGGAAACACAATAAACTAAATGACTTATCTGAACAAACAGCAGACGCAGCCTCCAGCAGTGAACACCTCATCCAGGAAGTAGTATAAACCGCAAAGTGAGGCAGTATGGGAGGGATTATAAAGGAAGACGATTAGTCGAAATAAGTGACACCTGGCAGAAGGAAAGGAGATGAGAAAGTGAAACCAAAACAAAGAACATCATACAAGAGGTAGAGAAGAACGTCTGCCAGATCTTCTCACAGAACTGGCGGTGACACATTATGTTTTTCTATCTCCATTTTCTGAACGCCCTATTATTATTTTTTTCTGCCAATCGTCTTGTGCAGGGGCTAATTTTTTGCAGGAAGAGTTGATGTTTTTATTGGTACCATTGTTGGGCACATATGATTTTTTGATCATTCATTATTACACTTTATGGGACAAGGTGTCCAAAAAAATTGGTTGTTTTGGCGCAGTTTTTATTTAATTTTTACAGAATTTACCTGAGGGATTAGGTCATGTGACTTTTTTATAGAGCAGATCGTTACGGACGTGGCAATACCTAATATGTCTACTTTTTCTTATTCATTTAAGTTTTACACAATAATAGCATTTTTGAAACCGAAATAATGATGTTTTAGTGTATCCTTAGTCTGAGAGCCATAGCTTTTTTATTTTTTGACCGATTGTCTCAGGTAAGCTCTCAATTTTTTGCGGGATGAGGTGACGGTTTGATTAGTACTATTTTGGGGGGGTATATGCCTTTTTGATTGCTTGGTGTTGCAATTTTTGTGATGTAAGGTGACAAAAATAGCTTCTTTTTTTACACGGTTTTTATTTTAAAAAATTTACGGTGTTCATCTGAGGGTTTAGGTTATGTGGTATTTTTATAAAGCAGGTTGTTACGGATGCGACGATACCTAATATGTCTCCTTTTTTTATTTATTTCACTTTAACACAATAATAGCAGTTTTGAAGCAAAAAAATAACCCTATTTTAGTGTCTCCATTGTCTGAGAGTGATAGCTTTTTTATTTTTTGACCGATTGTCTTAGGTAAGCTCTAATTTTTCCCGGATTAGGTGACGGTTTGAATAGTACTATTTTGGGGGGTATATCCCTTTTTGATTGCTTGGTGTTGCAATTTTTGTGATGTAAGGTGACAAAAATAGCATTTTTTATTTACAGTCTTTTTTTTTTTTTTTTTTTTACGGTGTTCTCCTAAGGGGTTAGGTCATGTGATATTTTTATAGAGCTGCTGGTTGTTACGGACGTGGCAATACCTAATATGTATATTTTTTTAATGTATTTCACTTTAGCACAATAATAGCAGTTTTGAAACACAAAAATGATATTTTAGTGTTTCCATGTTCTGAGAGTTATAGTTTTGTTATTTTTTGGGCGATTGTCTTAGGTAGGGGCTCATTTTTTGCAGGATGAGGTGATGGTTTTATTGACACCATTTTGTGGGACATACGCTTTTTTGATCGCTTGGTGTTGCACTTTTTGTGATGTAAGGTGACAAAAATGGCTTTTTTTTAACACCGTTTTTATTTTATTTTTTATCGTGTTTATCGGACAGGGTGGATCATGTGATATATTTATAAAGCCGGTCATTACGGATGAGGCGATACCTAATATGGTTTTTTTTTTAAATTATAAAATAAGGGGAAATTTGCATTTTTTTCTTTTTTTTACTTAAAAACTTTATTAGTTTTATTAACACTTTTTTTATTTTTTTTATTTACTTTATTTCTGACGTTTACTTTTGGGGGTCTGATCCCCTCTGCAATGCATTACAATACATCGGTATTGTAATGCATTGCCTGTTCGTGTACTACAGTGAGTAGTACACTAGCAGGTTGTCTAGGAGACCCAGCCTGAGGCTGGATCTCCTGGGCACCCGTAGAAGGCAGGTCCCGAAGCCGTGCAAGGCATTGGGCAGGCTCTGCACGGCATCGGGCTGCCTTGTGACACATCGAGTCCCCGCTACAGCAGCGCAGGGACTCGATGCGCTCCCTCACCCGACACAAACCCCTTCTATGTCGCGGTCAGCGCGGACCGTGGCATAGAAGGGGTTAATCCACCAGCATCGGCTTTTACAGCAATGCTGGCGGATACAGTAGGGGCGCGGCTACCAGGGACTGACGGGCCCCTGCAGTGATCGGGCGCGCACCGCTCCGGTACCGGCCTGATCACCATGATGTACTATTACGTCAAATTGCGGGAACGCAGTGGCTTCCATGACATAATAGTACGTCATGTGTCGAAGGGGTTAAAGCTGACCCACAGCAGTGAAAAAAAATGGCTAGGTTGTATTAGAAACCTGTTGTAAAACTGTGTGTTTGTGAAGACTAAGGGCCTGCGAGCTTCTATTGGCTGATAAGGGTCATGTGACCAAGATTCTTTTGGCAAATGCATTTTTTGGGGGAATATCTCAGGAACGGTATGTGCTAGAGAGCTGAGACCCGGTCTAAAACCTTCCCGGACACCTGATGTACCTGGGTGCCAGTTGTTTGGTCGCGCATAAAGAACAGACAGACAGACAGATGTCCAGACATCCAGATAGACAGAAACTCATTTTTATTTATATAGTATAGACAAAAAGCTCACCCCTCTGACAACTCTGGAATGGGTGCTCTAGTCTCGATTGATTCACTCAAACCAAGGAGAGTATAAATAGTATAATTTGAGACTGGAACATAAATATTAATCGTGGCAGTAATTTTCTGAATGGTTCACAAGATTTAATATATCACATGAGATTCAATCTAAAAATAAGATACAATTTTAAAAATAAGGTACACTCTTAAAATACAAACATATATTGAGACCCAAAATTGCTGCAGCATAAATGTTATAAAAAATCCCTAAAAGATACCTAAAAAATTCGATAAAATCAAATATCCAAGGGGAGGGGCAACCATACGTCCTGAATAAGACTTAAATGTTCTTGCATAAACATCAAATATGCCCCGAGGTTGTAATATGATTTGTCCAATCAATATATTTCCTATATTTCTATTAGTCTCCTTTTAGCCATATACTGGGCTTAAATTTGTCATGAATAATATAGCAAGAAAATCGTTTTGCAATGTTCGATAAATATCCGATTTAAGAACAAAGCATCTGGTTGTTACTCACGGAAACTTTCGTTTTTCCCGCGATCCAAATATTCAGCGTCCCTCTTTGTTCGTGCGATTTTTACTCACGGTAACTTTCGTAATTCCCGCGATCCGAATGTCGCGGGTAAAACGAAAGTTTCTGTGAGTAACAACCAGATGCTTTGTTCTTAAATCGGATATTTATCGAACATTGCAAAACGATTTTCTTGCCATATTATTCATGACAAATTTAAGCCCAGTATATGGCTAACGGAGACTAATAGAAATACAGGAAATATATTGATTTGACAAATCATATTACAACCTCGGGGCATATTTGATGTTTATGCAAGAACATTTAATTCTTATTCAGGACGTATGGTTCCCCCTCCCCTTGGATATTTGATTTTATTGAATTTTTTAGGTATCTTTTAGGGAATTTTTATAACATTTTTGCTGCAGCAATTTTGGGTCTCAATATATGTTTGTATTTTAAGAGTGTACCTTATTTTTAAAATTGTATCTTATTTTTAGATTGTATCTCATGTGATATATTAAATCTTGTGAACCATTCAGACAATTACTGCCACGATTGATATTTATTCCATTCAGAGGAGTGCCAGTCTCAAATTATACTATCATTTTTATTTATATAAGAGACTATATTTTTGTTGAAACAAATTCCTAATCCAAGTGAATCGGAAGGGATATTGTTGTTAGATGGCTTTTTATATATGGAGATATTAAAATAGAGATTATAAAAAACAAATAAACAAAGAAGCTGTTTAAGAGCTTGTTTTTTGTCCGACAAATTGTAGTGTTCATTGGTGCCATTGTGGGTACATACAACTTTCTGATCACTTTAGGGTGGTGGAATGAACAAAAAAACTGTGGCTTTAAAAAAAAAAAAAATTACGATGTTCACTGCACTTGATTGATTATTACAACTCTATTGGGTCTTTTTGGATACAGCGATACAAATTATTTAGTTTTAGTTCAAATTTTTATGTAAATCAAGGCGTTTGTATGTAAAAAAAAAAGGGAGATTGGGGGTACTTATTTGAATTATTTTTCCAAATACTTTTTTTTATTTAACTTTTTTTAACCCCTTTCAGACCCTGTCATTTTTCATAATTTAGCAAATGTGACATGTGTACTTTTATGCGGTAATAACTTTGGAATGCTTTTACTTATCCAAGCAGTTCTGAGATTGTTTCTTCATAACACATCATACTTTCATGGTAGTAGTAAATTTCAGTCAATATGTTTTACCTTTATTTCGAAAAAAGAATTCCAAATTTACATAAAAATAATACCTGATACCTCATAAAATAGCTATTAATTAACATTCACCATATGTCTACTTTATGTTATTTTATTTTTTTAGGATGTTGGAAGGAATTTTAGAAGCAATTTTTAAAATTTTCAAGAAAATGTGCAAAACTGACTTTTTTAAGGAACAATTAATTTGTCACTTTCAGATGCTTAAATAATAGAAATAACCAATAAGTGAAAACAACACCCCTCAAGGAACTTAATAAGTGGTATAATGAGTGAGCTGAACCTAAAGGCGTTTCATAGAATTTAGAAACATTTTAGTTTTGAAAACGAAAAATTACTTTACTTCTAATAAAATGTTGCATTAGCCCCAGATTTTACATTTTGATAGGGTGTACCATTTTGTTTGCCTTTTCTCCTGAATACAGCATCACTGCATATTTGGTTGTAAACTGCTGTGTAGACACACAGCAGGGTTCAGAAAGGAAGTAGCACCATATGGCTTTTGGAGGTCAGATTTTTTTTTAATGAATTTCAGGCACCATGTCACATTTGAAGAGACCCTGAGGTACCTATGTAGTGAAAACTCTCAAAAAGAGACTGCATTTTTGAAACTACGCCTCTCAAGGAACATATTGTGCTTATATAAAATGTTGCTTTTAGCCCCAGATTTTTCATATTGTGCTTATGTAAAATGTGGCTTTTAGCCCTAGGTTTTTCATTTTCACAAGAGGTAAGAGGAGAATAAAGGACACCACATATTGTTAACCAATTTCTCCTGAATACGGTAATGCCTCATATGTGGTTGTAAACGGCTGTTTGGGCACACCGCAGGGCTCAGAAGAGTGTGCATTTCAGGCCTAGTTTGGTGATCTATACAGCACCCGACGATAACTGCAGGGTCTGAGGTTAAATAAAAAAAGAAACCCCCCAAGAAGTGACCATATTTTAGAAACCTCACCCCTCACTGAATTTACCAAGGGTTATAGTGAGCATTTTGACCTCACAGGTGTTTGCAAAAATTAATGAGCAGCAGATTGACGGATTAGGTTATGGGCATCATGTTGCTTTAAAACGGCCTCTTAGGTACCAGTGCAGCCATTTTCTGAGAACCATAGTTTTTTTTTTTTTTTTTCTTGATGGAGCTGTGTGAAGGCTTATTTTAATTATTTTTATTTTTTTTGCACAATGAGTTGCCATTATCATTGGTTCTATATTGGGGAACTTTTTTTTAAATTTTTTTATTTTGCTTTTTGGGAAGCAGGATAAAGAAAAGGCTGTAATTCTGCCATTGTTTTTTGAGTTTTATTGCGGCGTACACTGTTCTGGAAAAATGACTGGTTATTTTTATTTTATAGGTCACTACAAGATGCCAATTTTACATAGTTTTCCTTCTACATTTTACCACTTTTACACAAAGTATTTTTTAATAAAAAAAACAAGTTTTTGCATTGACATTTTCTAAGAGCCATATTTTTTTATATTGTTCTGGTGATGATGTTGTGTAAGGGCTAATTTTTTGCAGGATGAGGTGATGTTTTCATTGGTACCATTTTGGGGTTGAGAAAAACTTTTTGATTGCTTGATATTTTGAATTTTGTGAGGCGGGCTGACCAAAAGAAATGGGTGTTCTGGTATAGCTTTTTTTTTTTAAAGCATTCACCTGACGGGGTAGATCATGTGACAATATTAAAAAGCAGGTTATATGGCTATGCCAAATATGTCTATTTTTATTTATGTTCAGTTTTACACAATAAAAAATATTTTAAAAAATCATGTGTTTGTGTCGTGATTATCTGAGAGGCATATTTTTTATTATTTTTCTGGTGATGGTCTTATCTAAGGGCTCTGTTTTTATGAGATAAGGTGGCGTTTTCATTGGTACCATTCTGTGGTACATGCAATTTTTTTGATTGCTCAATATTACGTTTTTTTGTGAGGTTAGGTGACCAAAATATGTCTGTTCTGGCACAGTTTTTTTTTTTTTTTTTACAGCCTTCCCCTGATTATATAGATTGTGATATTTTTATACAGTAGGCCATCACTGAGAGAGCGATACCTAACCTATTTTTAGTTTTACACAATAAATGCAATAAAAAAAAAATCTTTTTCTAAAAGCCATATTTTTGTTTGGCTTTACATAATAAAAGATATATATTTTTTTTAAATCATGTTTTTGTATCACCATTATCTGAAAGCCATATATTTATTTTTCTGTTGATGGTCTTGTGTGGGGGCTTGTTTTTTGTGGAATGAATTGACGTTTTGATTGGTACCATTTTGGTGTACATTCAATATTACGCTTTTTGGGAGCCGAGGTGACCCAAAAATGGCTGTTCTGGAAATGTTTTTATTTTATTTTTTAGGCTTTTATCTGATGAGGCATATCATATTTATCCATCATTTCTATAGAGCTGGTCATTATGGATGCAGAGATCCCTAATGTGTTTGTTTTTAATTTTTTTTTTTACTTTTGGCCCACTAGGGGACTTCAACTTTTAGGGGTCTGATTCCTTCTACAATGCATTACGATATGGTATAGTAGTATAATATTAAACTAATAGTTACCTATGAGAACCAGCCAGAGCAGCCATTGGCACCCTGTGATCGCATTGTCAGGAGCTGATGGGTTGAGAGATGGAATCCCCCTCCCTCTGCAAACCCCTTAGATGCTGCGGTAAGCATTGACAGTGGCATCTAACGGGTGTATCTCTGGTAGTAAACTGGTAGTAAAAACCAGGCCTCTGCCGTTGATTTGGCAAGCACAGCTCCTGTGCCTGATCGATGGGCATGCTGTACATTTAAAGTGCTGGTCAGGAAGTCATTAGGGAACTTGAAACTGTGGCCCTCTCTGATCACCCATATAATACACTGTAGTACCGTATTTTTCGCCCCATAAGACACACTTCCCCCCCCCTAAAGTGGGGGGAAAATGACAGTGCATCTTATGGGACGAATGCTGCCATTTTTACTCTGCTAACACTGACACATCGCAGGCCGCGTTGCTGCACAGCGCGGCCTGCGATATATTAGCAGGGAAGGAGGAGGGGCTGGAGGCCGGCAACTGCTGGAATCGCGGCGGGGCCCGGTGCAGTCACTGTACTCTATTACACCGGACCCCGCACACAGCAGTATTCATATGTAAAGTGTAGGAAATCCATACGTAAAGTGTAGAAATCCTCTGCCGTAGGGCAATCCACCTAGTACTCACTATGAAACTCCCGTACTAGCAGGCAGGCTGGCCGGTCACTCCCTCCATCAGGCGCATGCTCCGCCTGCTTCATTAATAAAGTGGGAGGAGCATGTGCGTGACGAAGTGAGTGACTGGCCAGTCTGCCTGCTAGTACCGGAGTTTCATAGTGAGTACTAGTTGGATTGCCCTACCGCAGAGGATTTCTACACTTTACATATGGATTGCCTATACTTTACATATGAATACTGCTGTGTGCGGGGCCTGATGTAATAGAGTACAGTGACTGCACCGGGCCCCGCCGCGATTTCAACACCAGTTGCCGGCTTCCACCGCCTGTATTGAGGGTCACTACACAGGGACACTGTTATGGGGAAGGGATCTGTGGATGACACATATATAGCATAAGATGCTATATATGTGTCATCCACAGATCCCCCCATAGCAGTGTCATCCACAGATCCCCCCATAACAGTGTCATCCACAGGTCGCCCCCATAACAGTGTCATCCACAGGTCGCCCCCATAACAGTGTCATCCACAGATGCCCCCATAACAGTGCCATCCACAGATCCCCCATAACGGTGCCATCCACAAATCCCCCATAACAGTGCGTCATCCACAGATCCCCCATAATAGTGTCATCCACAGACCACCATTAGTTCAAAACCCACCAAAAACACACCTTTTGGTTCAAAATATTTTTTTCTTATTGGCAAGTGTGTCTTATAGGGCGAAAAATATGGTACTTTGGCACTGCAATGTATGATATCAAATGTCCATGGCAGACCTGGGGGCTATTGCAAGGCCACTGGCTTCTTTGGCAATCCCTCGGCACCCCACAATCGCTTCGCGGGGGGACTCTTGCAGTCAAAGAGGGAGCCCCCTACTTCTCTCTAACCACCTAGATGCTGCAGTCAGACCAGTGAGAGCAGGGTACCAGCTGTCTAATACAGCTGGCATCCACAAGTGATCCTCAAGCAGAATCTAATCCTGCACCATCATTGCTCCGTAATCGTACATTTGCTCACAGAAACTTCCTTCCTGCCGTGATATCATATTTACAGCACAATGGTGGGAAGGGTAGGACTTAATGTAGCACACGTGAACTTAACCAGCATTCATCTCTAATAAACTAAATTATGAATCAAATTTAACATGTTAGAAATCTGAGTATAGCACAGTATAACAAATTTTTCACCTCCTTATTGTACTAAAAAGGGCTAATAATGTTATTCAGGACAAACATCTTCCAGTGGTGGTACCTCAAACCCTCACCAGAAACCATCTTCTGCTGCTATCTTGCTCCTTTTTTTCTGCAGAATTGGACTAAATGGAGCACCCATATTTTTCAGACCATTCTTTTTAATTCCATGTTCTGCAAAATTTCCTACTGCTGCAATTCTTATACTCTCCACCCACTAGTACAAATGGTGATGGCAGACCAATTCATAAACTACTTTCCTTTTAAAGTCAGTCCTGGAAAGTATAGCTTTAATAATTGAGATGACAGACTCAAGTATCAGGTCTTGCCTCGCTTGTGTTGAGTAACCTACAGACACCAAACTACCCCAGCTGTACAAACAATTGTTATGTATGCCCCCGGATTAACAACTTTGACACCAAACTATGACATGACATCTAGGTCTTTAGACTTTTACACTGTTAAGCTACTTTCACACTTGCGTTTCACGGATCCGTTTAAAACGGATCCATCTCAGAAATGGCAAAACTGATGCAAACGGACCACTTTTTAATGGATCCGTCCAAACGGATGCGTCTGTATAGTGGATCCGTTCGTTCCGTTTGCTTCCGTTTTGGCTTCCGTTTAGCGGATCCGATTTTAAGGAGGATGTGAGTCTCAAAGTGTCCACCCATTTTTACAGTGTATTTATGCTGGGAAACTTCCATTCAGGCTCATTGTGTTTTGGAAGCATGTTGCCTGCACACTTACGTCTGCGATTGAGGTTTCTAATCCAGAAAGCGAGATGGAGAAGATGTGACCAGGAAAGAAGAAGACGCTGGTATTGGATCCACCCGTTAACTTCCAAACGGATGACCAGAGACGTTTTTTTCTGTTCTGTATTTGGAGCTTCATGCGAATCCTGAATTTTTTTTCAATTATATGCGCATGACTGTTGACAGTTATGACCAGCTGCTGCAGCGCATTTCATCACGAATTGAAAGACTGGATACCCAGTACAGAAGGGCAATTTCTCCTGCAGAGCGGCTAATGGTGACAATAAGGAAGCATTGTCTTTTTTGTGTAGCTGTATATATATTATTTATGTTTTTTTTAATTATATTTGTATTCTTTTTTTCTTAGGTTTCTTGCTGTGGGAGAGAGTCTGACATCGCTGCATTACCAATATCACATGGCAATTTCGAAGATCTCTGGTATAGTCCTCGATACTTGTCGTGCCTTGTGGGAGGTATTGCACGAGGATTACATCTCACATCCAACTACAGAACAGTGGCTTCAAATAGCAGACAAGTTCCTGGCAACCTGCCAATTCCCTAATTGTGTCGGAGCTGTGGATGGCAATTATATACGGATTGTTTGAATTGTAGGACTGCGCTGCTATGAAACCTCCAGATGTATTCCCTTTCAAGTCGAGCCGAAAGCACTTTTAGGCATAGGAGAACATTGATACCACCATGCCAATCACCTTCGCTCTTACTGAGCCCCTCTGCAATTTAAGGGTCGCACAGATAGTGAAGCACCACAAACACCGGTCAACTGCAAAGGTTTTAATATACTCACAAACAACATCCAATAAAAGCTTTTCATAAAACGCTGAAGAGTTCAAATGTTCCCGCCCATATACGGATTGTTAAACCTTCCGGAAGTGGATCAGAATTTTTTAACAACAAAAAATATTTCTCAATTATCTTGATGGCCATTGCGGATGCTGATTATCGGTTTGTCGCTGTTGACATTGGAGCTTTTGGGCGGACAAATGACTCGATGGCTTTCAGAAACTCAACTATGGGACGCCTCCTGTATTCAAAGGAATTTGGATTACCACCTCGAAGACCTTTGCCAGGTACTGATGGACCTCCAATGCCATCTCTGGTAGTAGGGGACGAGGCGTTTCAAATGTGCGAGAACCTAATCAAGCCGTACTCTAGCCGTGACTTGAACACAACAAAGCGCCTGTTTAACTACAGACTGACACAAGCCAGACGACTGGTGGAGTGCGCCTTTGGCATTTAAGTTGCCAAATGGCGTATTCTCACCAAAGCCATTAATCTCAAAGTGGAAACCATAGATGATATCATCAAGGCTTGTTTCGTTCTACATAACTTTTACCAGAGGAACCACTACGCCTGGACCCGCAATAGGTTGATTGCACCCTCACAAGGCTGCAAAATTTATCATATCGGTCAACCGTTGCCGTCGCCAGAATGAGGGACAGTTTTGCAGATTACTTTGTTTCAGAAGCGGGCAGAGTGAGTTGGCAGGATAATGTTGGTTAATTTCTTTAACTGTTTTCTCTTTTATTAAATACATTTTTTTTTCTTAAAACACCTTATGTCTTATTTTTTTTTAATCAGCCTTAATAATTGTTCTCCTACCCTGGTGATATATTTGATTTTACTACATCTAGGGGCATCACCAGCACTATTGGGCCGGCTGTAGCCCTGCCATAGCCTGTAAAACTGCTAGGACATCGCTAAAGCCTGCCCATTAGAGACTGTGATGTAAACAAACACACTGTTTGGCAGAATCCTCTGCTTAGCAGTGTGGTATTGTCAGCCCTTTTTCTGCCCTATCCTGCGCAGGACAAGGGAGATCATTGGAGTTTGAATTGCTCAGTTCTGTACATCAGTGTGGTTGGCTGGGTGCAGGTCCGGCTTCAGCTCTGAACCCAGACAACACCTTTAAAAGCATCATGTCCCTTTCCTGTCCCTTGTGGTAATGACCCTAGTTTATGTGACAGCTTCATCTGTACTAAAGAGCGAAATTTTAAATTTGACGCTCTCTAGCAAAATAACTTTTTGATGAGGTTGGGTCACATGTACAGTGACTCCCACAAGGGTTCATGTAAATTTGCACAAGATTGACTGACGAATAAACATTTGCTTGTTCATATGCCAATCAGCCAGAATCTGATCAATAAGGAGCTATAATAAAGCACATTATTGATCGTGCAACATCAAAGATTCTGCCACCTTTGGCACTACAACCATTGGGCGAATAAAACTCCTAGAAACCAATTTTTTTTCTACAAGCGTTATAAAAAACATAGTTTTGTGTTGCTGGAAATTCTAGTTTCCCAACAGCTGGAGTGGCCAAAGCTAAGTAAAAAGGTAAATTAAAGGTATTTATTAAATAAAAATTCTAAAAAAAATTTTTTTAGGAAAAATAAATATTAACTAAATAAAGCAATAAATTATAAATTTGCAAAATGTTTAGGGGAGGTGGACCGTTGCGGGGGGGGGACACTCTTGGTCCGGCAGCGCTAACCCCCCTCTCTTTGGTAGCGGGATAAAAACGACGGGCCGCAGGAAAAGATGCAGGTGGGAATTGAGGGGTGTGGAGAGAGGAGGGGTCAGAACTGGAATGTTCCCGAGAAGGAGTTTGAAAAGAAGTGGGAGCGGCATAGTGAGGAGGAGAAGGCGTAGAAGAAAAAGAAAGAAGATTGAACACATGCTCGGGGGTGGGAAAGGGACGGATGGCGGGAATGGGATGGTTTTCGCAAAGGGGATGGGTGAAAAGAGTAGGTGTGGGAGGGGCGATGCAAAATTTCCCACGACCTGTTCTCCACCAAATTTTTCAAATCGTGCACCTGCTCGGGCGTCATTTGGTCCATCATGGGGATTAAGGTTTGCGCGTAATGTTGGTGAGGGCTGAGTTGACGCACCGCCTCCACCCCCTCCAGACGATGTGCCAAGTCATCTAACCTTTGCCTCATTTCATTGGCAAAACCTAGAACATCGGAAACGATCTCTACAAGGTTCCCATAATCCTCCTGACAGCTCCTACCGGATCTCCTACTATTCAACATAGCTCTCACATTTTCACTCCAATTTGAGAGCATATGTTGAAAAGAGGGACCCGGTAGGGGATCAGGATTATCCTGAACAGGAGCATGATAGACAGGAGGGCTGTGGGTGGCGGCCGGTTCTGGGTCTGCTTCAAGAGCTGGGTCAGGCGCACGAGTGCTGCTGGCAGTTCTATAGAGAAAAAAAATAAACGTTAATTAATGCATCCGGGTTCTATGCTATGCCTACCTCTTACTGTAGGGGGCTGCCAGAATCAGAGGGGCCAAATGCTCATCTGTCTCAGACAGCCCCTTGCAGTCAGAGGGAGACAACAGTTGTCCCTCCGACCATAGGGGGCTGCCAGAAACAGAGGGGCAAAACGCTCCTCTGTATCAGACAGCCCCTTGCAGTCAGAGGGAGACAACACTTGTCCCTCCAATAGTAGGGGGCTGCCAGAAACAGAGGGGCTAAACGCTCCTCTGTCTCAGGCAGCCCCTTGTAGTTAGAGGGAGACAACAGTTGTCCCTCCGATCATAGGGGGCTGCCAGAAACAGAGGGGCCAAACGCTCCTCTGGCTCAGGCAGCCATTTACAGTCAGAGGGAGACAACAGTTGGCTGCCAGAAACAGAGGGGCCAAACGCTCCTCTGTCTCAAACAGCCCCTTGCAGTCAGTGGGAGACAACAGTTGTCCCTCTGATCGTAGGGGGCTGCCAGAAACAGAGGGGCCAAACGCTCCTCTGTCTCAGACAGCCCCTTGCAGTCAGAGGTAGACAACAGTTTTCCCTCCGACCGTGGGGGTTGCCAGAAACAGAGGGGCCAAACACTCCTCTGTCTCAGACAGCCCCTTGCAGTCAGAGGGAGAGTAAAGCAAAAGCATTTATTATTTATTTTCTGAAAAAATAACAAAACAAAAAAATACCTTCTAAGCGCCAGCGTCCATCGTAGGAACTCCAAGGCCGCACTATACATATATGGCGGCCTTGAGGTTGCTGTAGATCCACTCGGGGCCTGAACCTCCTTGTTGTAATCTCTCTTGAAGCGGTCCCGGATTGACCGCCACCGAGTGATAACCTTGTCAACTGTGATAAAAAAATAAAATAATGTATATTAAAATATTAGCATGGTGTTAGGTTAACATTAAACATGTGGTAAAAATACATATTGCTGTACTTACCACATTCTTTCTGAGCCGCCGCAGTGAGATCACCCCAGCCAGTGAACAAGGACTCACTGATCTCCCTCCAGAGCCACCGGGTGCGATGATGGTCGACATGGTGTGGTTCCATAAATCGGGACATGCCTGCAAAAGTTGGATAAGGGGTTCGTTGTCTATGTGAGGGACAACGAACTCCATATGTTCCCCGGTGGAGACTCTGGAACCCTGGAAGAAAAAGGAAAAGAAAAATTAGATAAAGTACAAAAACCAAATACAAATTAAAACTATGTAATCAATACTTACACGTCCCCGACCACCACGGGATCTCCCACGGACTCTGGAGGATCCTGCCTGGCGGCTAAAGTTGAAGGTTCCTAAAACCATTTAAAAATAATGTTAAAGCATAATAATATTTTTTTAAAAACAGAATATATAGAAATATACTTACTTGCTGCCGGTCCTGGTCTGTGCTTTGTCCACCTCCCCTTAGTGACGCCGAGGTCTGTGGTGAGGATGCTGCAGCGGGTGAGCTGGTTGATGATGAAGACTAGAACAAAGACAAATACTGATTAATGCAATAAATCTAATTGTATTAGAAAATCTAATTGTTGCTTGCACTTACCGCTTGTTGTATTCGACGGTGGCTTCTGGGTGGCCTTCTTGGATTGCATTCTGAGGCTTCAGACATCTGTAAAAGACATAATCCAAAAGAAAATATTGATTAAACACGCTATATGACCATGTTTACACCAACATCGAAAGAGATATCACATTTAGAAAATATTTATTTGAAGAACTTACTTTTAATGATAATTTTTTGGTCTTCAACACCACTATCTTGTTTTTGATGACCCCCCTCAGTGCCACCTGCCACCTCGCATTGCCATATGCCCCCACCAGTACCATCTGCCCCCCTCCCAGCTCCATCAACTCCCCCATACCATAATCTGCCCACATGCCAACAGCCCCCCATTGCCATATGCCCCCCCTCAGTGCCATCTGCTCTCCCTCAGTGCCATCTGTCCTTCCTCCAGTACCATCAACTCAACCCCCATGCCATAATCTGCCCACATGACTTGAGCCCCCAACAGTGCCTCTTCCACTCCCCTGCCATCAGCCACACCTCTCTGCAATCTGCCCCATTCAGTGCTCTTTGCTCCCCCAGTGCAATAATCTGCCCCCTATTCCATGACCCACCAACAGTGCCTCTGTCCCCCCCACCTTGCCATCAACCCGCCAAGCCCACCCCGTGCAATAATCTGCCACCTATTACATGACCCCCCAAAAGTGCTTCTTTCCCCCCCTGCCATCAGCCACACCTATCAGTGCCATCTTTCCCCCCACCGTGCAATAATCTGCCCCCATGCCAATAAAGATAGATAGATGATAGAAAGATGTACAGAGAGAGAGAAAGAAAGAAAGAAAGAAAGAAAGAAAGAAAGAAAGAAAGAAGGAAAAATAGATAGATAGATAGATAGAACTTTCTATACATACCTTTTCTCCGCATATAAAGGTTGGTCTCCTGGTCCTTTGTAAAGTCCTTGGAATGAATACATCATGTGCCAGTTCTTTGTATTGACCACACGTGTAATTATACATGTAAATTAGATAATCTCTAAGAAGTCTTTTTTTCCAATCTGAACAAGCCTAATTTTTAAGGCTCTCATTATTAGACCTTTTATCTCATTTTATAATCTGGTCTCTGAACCTTTTCTAGCTCTTTTATATCCTTTATAGCAAGGTTTCTCACCTCCCATCCTCAGGATCCACCTGCTGGACATGTTTTCAGGATTTCCCTAGTGTTGAGAAGGTGAAATAATTAGTGTCTATGTATCAGGACTTACCACAGGTCTTCATTGTGTGGGATACTCCCAAATCATGACCGGCAGGTGGGCCCTGAGAACTAGAGTTGAGGAACACAGCTTTATAGTATATTGTGCCTAAAACTGAATCCCATATTCAAAATGTGGCCTTACAAGGGATACATAAAATGATTAATAGAGAACTGGACCTAACACATATCCTTGTGGTCCCTCACTGCTGACTTTAGCCCATTTTGAGTATGTACCATTTAGAACTCTGCTTTCTGTTCCGTACCCAATTCTTTACCCATGTGCATACATTGTCCCCTAGTCCCTGCACTTGTAGCTTGTGTTGTACAGTATTAAAAGCTTTTGCAAAATCCAGATATATCACATCTGCCGCATGGCCCACATCCAGATTTGTACTACTCAGAGAAAGCATATTGGTTAGGCTCCACCTGTTTATCAGTTATTCATTATTCAACGTTATATACTTTTGCTGCTCATCACTTAGATTACATTCAAATATTTTACATATCACAGATGTCAAACTTACCGCATGGTGGTAACATGGTTTTACTTTTGTACATCTGTTGTCGTCTAGTTCTGTGGCACTTACCCTGTTACAAGAGAGTTTAAGAAAATGAAGTACAATGATCTATCAATTACTGAGCTCAATTCTGTCAGTACCCATGGATAATTGTCATCTGGGCCAGGGGATTTATCAATATTTAAATTGCTCAGATGAAGTTGTACTTCTTCTTGTGTTAAGATTTGACAGAGAACCTTAATTACTATCCCCTGAATGATATCTGATACTGACAGTTCAATAGTGAACACAGATGAAAAGAGTTTAATATCTCTGCCTTCTCTTTATCCTCTACAGTTATATTGGAAGCTCCTAAATTCTATGGCCTTGATTATCATGCCTTCACTCCAAAATGCTGACTTCAAAAAGTTGCAAAGTAGGGCTTTTGCGAGTCTTTGCACTTATTTGCCCAAAAAAATTGCAACTTTTTGCATTCTTTCATCATTCACTCCAGTTTTGAAATGTGGGTAGAAAGTGGGCGTGGTTAGCTTTGCTAGCGAGTTTTTCTTCAGATATATCTTTGAGAAAAGTCGCAAAATAAGTTATAATCTCACTTCAGTAAGAGAGTGGAGTAGGAAAACTGGGGTAGATTTTCTAGACAAAGAGGGGAATTTATCATGAGGGGAATATTTGAAGTCAGTTTTGCTTGAGTCTGTGTTGGAGTACTTTATGCCTCATTCCTCAAATGTTGCACGTTGTTTGATAAATTTGTCTTATCCTTAAACCTAACGCTTTTGTCTAGAAAGGCTACTCCAATGTTCCTCCTCCACCCTCCTTGAGTGAGACTGCAACTTTTTAAAAAAGGTCTCAATGATAAATCTGGAGTGAAACTCATTAACATAGCTAACCACACCCACTTTTCCACCCTCAAACTGGAGTGAGTGGTATAAAAATGCAAAAAGTTGTAAAATGTTTGCATACATAAAGCCAGAATTCTCGAATTAAGGCATTACAAATTAGGACCACAGAATTAGGTTTAAAGATAAGATAAATTTATCAAACAGGTGAGATTTGAAAAATGTGGCATAAAGTATGCCAACACAGACTCAGGCAAAACTGACTTGAAATATCCCCCTCATAAAAATTCCCTCTATATTCCCACGCTTTTTGCGGACGTGTGAATGGAAAAGATATCCCTCAAAATGAAAATAAATTAAATTATTAAAGTTAAAGGGGTTTTGCACTTTGTTTTAACTGATGATCTATCCTCTGGATAGATCATCAGCATCTGATCGGCGGGGGTCCGACACCCAGGACCCCCGTCGATCAGCTGTTTGAGAAGGCAGCGGCGCGGCCTTCTCACTGTTTACCGCTGGCCCAGTGACGTCACGACTAGTATCAACTATCGTGGGCGGGGCTAAGCTCCATTCAAGTGAACAGAGATTAGCCCCGCCCACGCTAGTTGATACTAGTCGTGACGTCACTGGGCCAGCGGTAAACAGCGAGAAGTCCACGGCGCTGCTGAAGTGCCGCTGCCTTCTCAAACAGCTGATCGGCGGGGGTCCCGGGTGTCAGACCCCGGCCGATCAGATGCTGATGATCTATCCAGAGGATAGATCATCAGTTAAAACAAAGTGCATAACCCCTTTAAGCAAAAAGCATAGATGTGGTAGGCAATAACAAGTGCTCGGCGGCACTAAATCAGGTGCTCGGCAGCACCAAATCAGAAACTATATGTCCTACCACAATCCGGGGGGTTCCAGTGCACATCCATGAATCCCGGGGGGGAAGCAAAAACCATCTATCCCTGGTCTAGATGATGATGTGGTATTGAAGCACAGGTTGGGCAAAGAACTGTCCCTGATATTGCCCTACAGGGGGGTGCTATTCTGGCCCTGATAGCCTAACCACAGACCACCCGCCCTGATAAGAGCGACCCCGTCCGGAACGTTATCCTATATAAAAATGGCCTAGTAAGCCCCTAGCCCCTAGGCCACTGACTTCCAGGTGATCACTATATAGATCTATGTGTTTTTGACTCATTATAAAAGTATAAGTATATCGCACCCCTCTGTGTATCACACATATAGAGAGCACACCAATACTAGTCCTTAAAATGACTTTTGTGCCCTATTAGCTAGCGTTTGGTGTCCCTAACAGCCTGTTCCTGCTCCACACAGCAACCTCTCCCTACACTGGCAAAACACTGAATGTAAAATGGCGGCCAGATCAGGTTTATTTATAAGGTAGGGGGTATGTCCATGTGCTGAAATGTCTCAATTGGCTGTCCTGTACCACCTGATGGATGTGTCATGGGTCAAAGTTCTTCATAATGTAAAAGAATATGGCGGGCGCGAATTTCTCCATATGTTCGCATGTTCGGCGAATCGCGAACACGCAAACTTCGCCGCAAAATGACCGCCGGGCGAACCCCAAGGCCATCTCTATTAAATGGTATCGATTATCGCAATACTTTTTTATGGTATCGAAGCAACCCTAGTAGTAACCATTCACCTTATATCTATATCCCGTATAGGGATGTACAAAAGTATCCCCTTTAACCATATTGCCACAATTGCAGCAACCTGGTAAAAGATCTAGACTACCTCTTACTCTTATGGTGCAACACCCTATAAATGGGGGTCTTGGTATTCCGGACCTATATACCTACCATAGAGCAGTAATTGCACTTAGATGCCTAGAATGGCTAAGACCTTACCCAAATCGGCTAGACCTAATTACAGAAGATAAAATGTTAAACCTCCCGCTTCACTCTTTAGTTTTCTTGGACTAATCCCCAAAATACGCTAAATTACAAACATATAATACCATCACTAAATATACTTTTGACATGTGGAAAGACTCTAAATGGAAAGACCACCTATTAACTAATTATCTCGCCCTGATGCAAGTGCGAGATGTTCTCTGCCATTCCTCAACCCAGTTCTGGGAAACCATATCTGACAGAGCCAAAGCTGTTACTACACCGATTTTGTCTCTATGTCTGGGTAATGATGTCCCAATTTTCGAAGAACTGAAAAAACACCCTATAGTAGCCTGCCTTTCTAATTTCCAAATGGTTGATTTTATTCACTTTATGAAATCCCACCTCAAAAATCTCAATATAACTTCAGAACAATCTGTTTTTGAGAAGCTAGCCTTGCAATTAAAAGATCCAAAAGGAAAGATATCTAAACTATACAGCCTTCTATTGGCCCTAACGCGCCCGGAAAAAGTTTCCTTCATCTCTAAATGGGAGAGCGAACTAAAGATCCAGTTCTCAGCAAAAGAAGTACATAGTGTGCTAAAGGCGCCCCATAGGGTGTCCAGGTGTGTCAAACTACAAGAGATATATAGCTATAAAGTACTTACTCAATGGTACTACACCCCACAAAGAATTAACCGTATGTTTCCTGAAAGCAGCCCGTTATGCTGGACATGTGAGTCGGAATTAGGCACTCACAGCCATATATGGTGGAGCTGCTCTAAAATTGCTTCCTACTGGCGAAAGATATGTAGAGTCATTTCTGATGTGTGTAAACTATGTTTTCCGGTCTCTCCGAAAATGTGCCTCTTTGGGGTGTTCGGGGATCTCAGATGTCCTAGAGACACACAAAAGCTGGGTCAGATTTTATTGGCAGCATCCAGAATACTCATCGCAGTATACTGGAAAAAAGCAGAGACACCCCCACTAAAACAATGGATTCAAAGATGTGACCAATTGTACCGCCTTGAACAGATGGCTCACTGGGAAGCCCGAACACCACACAGATTTGAGGCAATTTGGAAACCCTGGAAAGATTTTAGGGGTTTTTCGAACTGACAAACCTTAGATATATTGTTCGTGAACACGTACAATATTGTTTAATTAGATATTCTTATCCAAGTACTACCATTTTGCATCAAAAATGGTGCCCTACCCCCTCCCTTTCTCTCCCTCCTACCTTCCTCCCCCCCTCCCTCTTATTCTTTGTTCCTTTGATCCTATGATTATCTAATACTTTGATTGTTACCAATCTGATTGTACTGTATCAACTGTATTCTTATATTGGCGCCCTGGTAGGGCAATTTCAACGAATGTATGATCCTTCTGTTGTAAAAACAATAAAAATAATTTTAAAACAAACACAATTGCAGCAACCTAAACACAGAAAATTGCCTTTATTACGCGGAGCAAGGTATCTTTGTCTATCCACTTGTGTACTGCCTATATCTGTTTTAACCAAACGATCTCTCAAAGTGGCGTTCCTCTTATAGGCCATAAGTGGGGGTACTTCAAATTATTTAATTGTGGGCAATCCTCTGTGTAAAATATACCACTCCTTCCTCAATATATTCGCAATCCTACCACTATGGCTGCCAAATGTGGAAACAAATGGGATCCTCTGTATCCCATTGGTTTTAGCTGTGAAATGTAATGTGGATGCTCTAACTGACCTCAGGATTCTATTGTGTGTTCTCTGAAGTAATCTGCGTGGATAACCTCTATTGACAAATTTCTGACACATCTCATCAATTCTTTTGCAAAACCTCTGTTCATCGGATACCACTCATCTAACCCTGAGTAGTTTAATAGACCCCCTAGGTAGACCTATAGTCTTGGGTAGGGGATCCATCTTTAGCAATATAGCCATCTTCCTGGATAAGGTACTTCGAGTCTATGCTTTGAATGCCCCCTCATACATCAGGGACCCTAGTCATTTTCTTTTGAAGTTACGGGACATTATAATACCAAAAAGTTTTCTTTTGGTTTCTCTTGATGTGGTCTCATTATATACGTCAATTGAACATGATGATGGTTTGAGGTCGATCGGTGGGGGCGCTTGCCAGCACAGGTTTCTCTCCATTGGGTGCAAAGTTTGTCCTACAACTTTTGGAGGTTGTCCTGAAGAGGAATTATTTCCTCTTTGGGGACACCTTTTACCAACAGAAGCGGGGTACGGCAATGGGGTCGAATGTGGCCTTATGCGAACATCTATATGGCAGAAGTGGAGGACAGGCTAGTGTACCGATCTACATTCATGGAGAGGATCCTGTGCTGGTGGCACAAGGGAAGAATCGGATTGTTTTCATTTACACCTGAACAGTGGTATGCCTGGACTACAGTTTACTAAAACGATGTCAGAAAATGAATTACAGTTTTTGTATGTTAAGGTATATGTAGAGGATGGTAAGATCCAAATGGATCTATATAAAAAAAACACAGATAGGAACAACCTGTTGAGGTTTGATAGCAATCACCCTCACAGGATGGTTGAATCGCTCCCATTGAGTCAACTACTCAAGGTTAGAAGAGTGGCATCCAATGAACAGAAGTTTTGCAAAATAATTGATGAGATGTGTCAGAAATTTGTTAATAGAGGTTATCCCCGCAGATTACTGCAGAGAACACATAATAGGAACCTGAGGTCAGATAGAAAATCCACATTATATTTCACATCTAAAACCAATGGGATACAGAGGAACCCATTTGTTTCCACATTTGGCAGTCATAGTGGTAGGATTGCGAATATAAGGAGGAAGGAGTGGCATATTTTACACAGAGGATTGGCCACAATTAAAGAATTTGAAGTACCCCCACTTATGGCTTATAGGAGGAATGCCAATTTGAGAGATTGTTTGGTTAAAACAGATATAGGTGGTACACAAGTGGATAGAAAAAGATACCTTGCTCCGCGTAAGAAAGGCAATTTTCTGTGTTTAGATTGCTGCAATTGTGGCAATATGGTTATAGGGGATACTTTTGTACATCCCTATACGGGACATAGATATAAGGTGAATGGTTACTACACATATACAGTCAGGTCCATAAATATTGGGACAATGACACAATTCTAACATTTTTGGCTCTATATACAACCACAATGGATTTGAAATGAAACAAACAAGATGTGCTTTAACCGCAGACTGTCAGCTTTAATTTGTGGGTATTTACATCCAAATCAGGTGAATGGGACAATTGGCTTCTCAGCTGTTCCATGGCCAGGTGTGTATTATTCCCTCATTATCCCAATTACAATGAGCAGATAAAAGGTCCAGAGTTCATTTCAAGTGTGCTATTTGCATTTAGAATCTGTTGCTGTCAACTCTCAAGATGAGATCCAAAGAGCTGTCACTATCAGTGAAGCAAGCCATCATTAGGCTGAAAAAACTAAACAAACCCATCAGAGAGATAGCAAAAACATTAGGCGTGGCCAAAACAACTGTTTGGAACATTCTTAAAAAGAAGGAACGCATCGGTGAGCTCAGCAACACCAAAAGACTCGGAAGACCACGGAAAACAACTGTGGTGGAGGACCAAAGAATTCTTTCCCTGGTGAAGAAAACACCCTTCACAACAGTTGGCCAGATCAAGAACACTCTCCAGGAGGTAGGTGTATGTGTGTCAAAGTCAACAATCAAGAGAAGACTTCACCAGAGTGAATACAGAGGGTTCACCACAAGATGTAAACCATTGGTGAGCCTCAAAAACAGGAAGGCCAGATTAAAGTTTGCCAAACGACATCTAAAAAAGCCTTCACAGTTCTGTAACAACATCCTATGGACAGATGAGACCAAGATCAACTTGTACCAGAGTGATGGGAAGAGAAGAGTATGGAGAAGGAAAGGAACTGCTCATGACCCTAAGCATACCATCTCATCAGTGAAGCATGGTGGTGGTAGTGTCATGGCGTGGGCATGTATGGCTGCCAATTGAACTGGTTCTCTTGTATTTATTGATGATGTGACTGCTGACAAAAGCAGCAGGATGAATTCTGAAGTGTTTCGGGCAATATTATCTGCTCATATTCCGCCAAATGCTTCAGAACTCATTGGACGGCGCTTCACAGTGCAGATGGACAATGACCCAAAGCATGCTGCGAAAGCAACCAAAGAGTTTTTTAAGGGAAAGAAGTGGAATGTTATGCAATGGTCAAGTCAATCACCTGACCTGAATCCGATTGAGCATGCATTTCACTTGCTGAAGACAAAACTGAAAGGAAAATGCCCCAAGAACAAGCAGGAACTGAAGGCAGTTGCAGTAGAGGCCTGGCAGAGCATCACGAGGGATGAAACCCAGCGTCTGGTGATGTCTATGCGTTCCAGACTTCAGGCTGTAATTGACTGCAAAGGATTTGCAACCAAGTATTAAAAAGTGAAAGTTTGATTTATGATTATTATTATGTCCCATTACTTTTGGTTCCTTAACAAGTGTGAGGCACATATGCAAACTGTTGTAGTTCCTACACCGTTCACCTGATTTGGATGTAAATACCCTCAAATTAAAGGTGACAGTCTGCAGTTAAAGCACATCTAGTTCATTTCATTTAAAATCCATTGTGGTGGTGTATAGAGCCAAAAATGATAGAATTGTGTCGATGTCCCAATATTTATGGACCTGACTGTAGATCGAAGGACGTGATTTATATGATCCATTGTCCCTACAGTTTAATCTACGTTGGAGAAACTAGGATGGCGATAAGAGAACGTATTAATAAACATAAAAGTACTATAAGAAAGAGAATGTTGGACAAGCCTGTAGTGAAACATTTTATTGATTGTGGCCACTCGATAACTCAATTAAGATTCAGGGTGATTGACTCTGTGGGAACATTGAGGAGAGAAGGTGACAGGGAGATGATCTTGAGGAAAAAATAATTGAAATGGATCTTTACTCTGCGGTCATTACAGCCATATGGCTTAAATATAGAATCCAATGTAAGTGGTATAGAGTAGGATATCTTTGTCAGTATAGTTATTTTAGGCCGTAAGTATGAAGTTGTTTTTAACCAGTTTTTTTAAGTAATCATTTTTTATTGTGTTTGATTTCTATAGGTGAGGAGTGATCGAAGCTGGACCGTTATCATGCACGAATTGATACAATTGGCGATCTTTAAATTATTATTGAATATGACATTCCCTGCATTTATTTCGAAGAATTGATTTAGCAATCGGTGGCATCCTATTAGTTCTGAAGATGGGGAGTGCCTGTATCCCCATGGTTACGTGACGCCATGTAGATTTACCCACGCGAGATGGAGGTGATTGTGGCAAATATGAAGTGGGAGATGCGATCATGTGATCGGAGTTTGATCACCTGATCTGCTGACATCATGAAGGGGTGTAACTGTTTAGGCTTTGGGCGTTAGTTATATATCAATGCAGCCATGACCCAGCTGATGATGAGTTAGGTGGTCATGTGATCATGTGTAGATCACATGACCCGATTACGGGGGAGGGAGCGTTACGTCAAGCATGCCCAAAGAGAATTATGAGACACCAAGCTGTATCACACATATAGAAAGCACACCTATACTAGTTCTTAAAATGACTTTTGTGGCCCTATTAGCTAGCGTTTGGTGCATGAGGTAAGGGGTCCATTATTGGATGCTCTCCACTATGGGATGTAATGTATGTAAATCACACTGATTAACACGTAGTGGTGATATGTTATTCGTGACATTTCAAACCTGGGAGAGATGATTGGCAAACACTTGGGTTGATTGGTGCAGCGATATTGTGGGTGGTACTGGATGCCTTATAAATATCTTGTGGTGAGCACTTCATATTATGCTTGACAAAGACTACATAGTAGTCGAAACTTTTTATGAGCTTGTACATATTTTCATAGACTAACTATCAATAAAGAATCTCTGGATGGATATGCTGCCCTCAACTCCTATTTGAATGTCTATCTGTGGACTACCGCGGTACAGGAGTGCTTGAAGGTACAGGAGTGCTGCTCCACACAATATTTATTATTCTACCCTCAGGATAGGTCATTAATATTATATTGGTGGGGTCCGACTCCCAGCATCCCCGCCCATCAGCTATTTGAAGAGACCACAGCGCTCGTATGAATGCTGCCTTCTCTGCTGCAGCAGTGAGCAGGTGTAATTACAACTATGCCAATTTATTCACTTCTGTGAGACAGCTCTGAAGGAATCGTCCCTTTGAAGTGAATGGGGATGGTGTACTTGTAATTACACCTGCTCCCCGCTGCAGTTGAGACGGCGAGCAGGAAAACAGAGAAGAGAAGGCAGCGCTTGTACAGCCGATCATGGGGGTACTGAAAGTTGGACCCCTGCAGTTCTGATATTCATGACCTGTTCTGAAACTTTTGCCTTAGGTCTCTTGCACACGACCGTATGTATTTTGCGGTCCACAAAAAACGGATCCGCAAAAAATTGCAGAACGGAACAGCTGGTCCCTAATAGAACAGTACTATCCTTGTCCGTAATGCGGACAATAATAGGACATGTTCTATTTTTTTGCGGAACGGAAATACAGACATACGGAATGCACACGGAGTAACTTCTGTTTTTTTGCGGACCCATTGAAATGAATAGTTCCGTATACGGTCCGCAAAAAAACGGATTGGACACGGAAAGAAAATACCCTCGTGTGCATGGCCGTGCCTGTGCTGCAGTCCGCAATGGGCCAAAACAACGGCCGTGTGCATGAGGCCTAAGTCACATGCACCATACTGTGGTGCAAATTGCGGACCCCAACAGGGGCGGACATAAGCTGGTGCAGCTGCACAGGGGCCCGGCGTGTCAGGGGGCCCATTCATACTAGTGAATCCACTAGTGAATCCACGCATCCAGAAGCGCTCACTAGTATGCAAGAGATCGACGCTTACTTAACCCTCCGGCTCCGCTTCCTCCCTGGTCTCCTCCAGCCTGACTGCATATAGCGCGCACTATGACCTGACACTGTACGCAGTCAGGTCACGTGACTGTGCAGCGCGGGCTGTTGGAGACCAGCAGGGCAGGCACTCACATCAGGACACGGAGAGCAGCGGAGCAGGAGAGGTAAGTTTTAATTATTTATTTTTAGTCTGATCTGAGGTCTGGGGGTCTGTCACATCAATATGGGGGGCCTGAATGAGCATATGGGGGTGCCTGACTCTGGGGTTCCTGAGCAAGTGACATTTGGGGGGCCTGAATGAGCATATGGGGGGGTGAGCAACTGACATATGGGGGGGGGGGGGGGCTGAATAAATAAACAACTGATATTGGGGGGGTCCTCCTGAGCAACTTATATGGGGGGTCCTTGGCAACTTCCATATGGGGGGCCTAAATAAGCAACTGATATGGGAGGTTGGTCCCCCTGAGCAATTGATATGGGTGGAGCAAGTGACATATTGGCGGGCCTGAATGGGCAACTGATATGGAGGGGGGTCTGAGCAACTGATATGGGGGCATGAATGGGCAACTGATATGGGGGGGGGGGGGGGGTTCCTGAGCAACAGATATGGGGGCCTATCTGAGCAATTGACGTATAGGGGGCTTGAATAAGCAACTGATATGGGAGGGGGTCCTCCTGAGCAACAGATATGGGGGCCCCCTCTGAGCAAGTGACATATGGGGGGGCATGAGCAATTGACATATGGGGGGCATGAGCAATTGACATATGGGGGGCCTGAGCAATTGACATATGGGGGGCCTGCCTATTTTATATGCTGGCAGACATGGGGGGCACTATGGAGGGGGAGGAGCACTATGGGAGGCCCTATCTTGTATACTGGCACACATGAAGGGCACTATAGAGGGGGGGAGCAATATGGGGGCCCTATCATATACTGGCACACATGGGAGGCACTATGGAGAAGGAGGAGCACTATGGGGAGCACTATGGAGAAGGGGGGAAAGGAGCACTTGGGGGCATCTTCTGGGGCCCTATCTTATATACTGGTAGACATGGGGGCACTATGGAGGGGAGGAGCACTTTGAGGGCCCTAGCTTATATACTAGCACACATGGGGGGGCACTGTGGAGAAGGGGGGAGCACTATGGGGGCATCTGCTGGGGACCCTATCTTATATACTGGCACATATGGGGGGCACTTTGGAGAAAGGGGGAGAGGAGCACTATTGGGGTCATTATATAGGGGAATTATACTGGCACACATTATGGGGGAATTTTATACTGGCACATTGTCAGGCACCATGGGGATAAGGGGGGGCACAATATAGTAGTATTTTATACTGGCGCAAATTTTAGGGCACTATGGGGACCTTGTCTCAACTGGGGGCACTAAAAGGTTTTTTGGGCACACAGTAGGGGGCATTGGCACACATTATGAGGGTACTATGGGGACATTGGCTCTACAGGGGGCACTAAGAGGAGGTATTTTTTATACTGCCAAACAACAGGGCACTTTTATTTTTACTGTAACACATTATAAAGAGAATTATTACTACCGGGGGAATTATGGTGGGCTTTATTACAGTTGAGGGACTATGAGGAACATGAATACTAGTATGAGCACTATGGGAGCATTATTACTTCTGGGACAGTGGGAAATTATTACTGTAGGGGCACTATTACTATTTGGTCTTGTCTGGTAGATAAATATTTCTATTGGTGGGACTTTGGGGAGCAGTATTACTGTGGGGGGCACGGTATCAGCTTAGCACAATTATTTTTGGGGAACATTATGTTTACACTATTAGTGTCAGGGACACTGTTTCCTGGGCACAGTTATTTTTTAGGACACTGTGTGCCAATATTGAAGGGGAACTATCTGTGTGTAACTTGTATAGGGAGCACAGCGGGCATAGTATTGGGGGTGGCAGGATGGGGTGTTCAGAAGGTGGGAGGATGATGGAAAAGTAGGAAACCAAGATGTCTGTCAAACTCTGCAGAGAGAAGAGATGGCTGAAAGAAATCATCATGGCGGTCTGGTCTGAAAGAAGAAAATGAGGACAGAGAACATCTACATCAAAGGAGACGTCACTGGATGGAAGAGGTATGTGGACCTGTACTAGGCTACTTTCACATCTGTGTTAGTGATTCTGGCAGGCTGTTCCAGCAGAGAACAGCCTGCTGGAATAAACTGGATCTGGCACTGTTGGATGCAGACAGAATGCCCGCCAGCTCCATTGACTATAATGGGGTTTGGCAGAGATCTGGCCACAATCTGGCAAAAATGCAGAAAATCAGCGGGACACAAACCGCTGCATGCTGAGGTTTGTGTCCGGCCGATTCCTTGCATTTTCTGCCAGATCAGGTGGCGGGGTGTGAAAGTAGCCTTACCCTGTATGTTTTGTATTGCTATAAGTAATGTTAGGACGGAATAGGTTAGGTTGCAAATTTGGGGGGGGGGGCCAGGCACATTCTTTGCACAGGGGCCCTCTGCTGTCTGTGTCCACCACTGGCCCCCAATGCATGGAACGACCGGCCAACGGCCATGTGCAAGAGGCCTCACTGTTGTTATAGAGCTCAATGTTAAACTGCAGCAGATATATTATGGATAAAAACCTCAGTAGTAGTTTCCCATGTATCATGTATTCATATATAGCAGAAGTATCATTTTGTATTTTTTTTTATTGCAAAAAAAAATTATGGCACAAAATAAATTTGTAATTGCTACAAAAATTATGCAATTACTAAAAAAAATAGAGCAGGGACTCCTCACCAGCTGAGCTCTGTTCCTTCCACTTCCTCAGTCAGCCTAGCAGCTGAATGAGGAACCATTGAAGCTGCCGAAATTACCAACAATAACCAGCAATCTTAGCAAAATACCGGCCCGGCTGGTGGAATACCAGCCTGGTGGCAACCCTAAAAGGGTACGACATGCTGAGAGCAGTCACTAACTGTAATTATTGGATTCAGCTCCACTACAATAAACCTTGATAACAGATCGATACTAATTTACCTGGTATGGTCAATCATTTATTGTTTTGCTGAGTCTTTTACAAGACTGGATCTCAATATACTTTTTAAGTTGGTATGGACACATAGGGGGAGATTCATCAAAACTGGTGTAAAGGAAAAATTGCTTAATTGACCAGAGCAACCAGTCAGGTTCCACCTTTCATTTTTTTGGGAGCTCCTTTAGAAAATAAAAGGTGGAATCTGATTGGTTGATATGGGCAACTAAGACAGTTTTCCTTTACACCTGTTTTAATAAATCTCCCCCACTCCAGTTTTCTGTAGATAAAAAGGCTACTTTTTAAATGCCATAGCGACTTTGTGGCATTTTTACTTGCCATTTTCAGGTTTCTGAAAAAGGGGCATGGCGAGGATGGGGTCAGGTGTCACACTGGCATCATCTGCAGCACATTTATCATTATTTAGGCTAGAAATAGGCGGAAAAAACGACTCAAATTTACAACAGCCCCTGCGCCTCATCATAAATTAAACACCTTCTCTAACAGTGCAGTCCTTATCAAAACCGGCATAGCACACACCGAACTTGATTAATCAGGGCCATAGTGGAGTAACAGACAGCATATGCACACAAATATTGGATAAATGTGCAATATATGGCGCCAGCATAAATATTTAGTGAAATTAGTACTCATCACGTGTGAATATTTAAGTCTGCATTTACAGATTTAATTAAACAGATATCTTTTGGTGATTTTATACCTTATACTGGTTTTAGATATATCTAATATTTTATCTAGTATTTTTTTCTGTTCACTCAATTCTATTTACAAGTAATAAAAACAATCATATATACAAATAAACTATAACTTTATTTTACCTGGTGAACAACAAATATTAACTTGAATCCACAGATAGAGTGTTCATTTTAGGACATAGTCAGGTATCATAGTCAAGTATCAGAATGATGCTAGTGTGACACCTGACCCTGACTTTGATATTCTGACTAGTCAGTGTCACAATAACCTTTAGGTTCATTGTACTTTTAATATGCTCAATCACATAGATGAAAGGAAATCCTTAAGCTTGATGTCTGAAGCTATAGCTTAGTGGTTTAGACACTTGCCTCACATGCAGTGTTCTTGGGTTCAAAACCCCTATCTGTCTTGAAAAATGTTTTACATTTTATTGAGCCCTAGAAAAGAGATAAATTCAAGTGATGTGTGACCCTGATGTCTGACTCTTCTTACTAGTCAGCATCCCAATGACTTTTAGGTTCATTGTACTTTAAATATGCTCAATCACATAGATGAAATTCATTGAGACGCTGACTAGTGAGAAGAGAAGAGTCAGACATCAGTGTCACACATCACTTGAATTTATCTCTTTTCTAGGGCTCAATAAAATGATTTTTTTTTAAAAGACTGATAGGGGTGGTTTTGAACCCAAGAACACTGCATGTGAGGCAAGCATCTAAACAACTGAGCTACAGCTTCAGACAGCAACCTGAAGGATTTTCTACATTTATGTGATTGAGCATATTAAAAGTACAACGAAACTAAAAGTCATTGCAACGCTGACTAGTGAGAAGAGAAGAGTCAGACATCTGGGTCACACATAACTTGAATTTGTCTCTTTTCTAGGTGTCACACTGGCATTATTCTGATACTTGACTATGATATCTGACCATGTCCTACAATGAACATTGTACACAGAGGCCTGGAGAGTCTAGGCCTCATGTACAAGTCAGTGTCCATATTTTGTTCTCCCACTAATATATCCGCAAACTTTCGGTGTGCATTCAGTTTTTACTCATTCGCTTCATCATAGAAAGAGCTATTTTTTGTCCGCAAAACGGATCAGAAAAAGACATTCTATAATGTGTGGATTGGAAAAATGGATCAGTAAAAACACACTAATGTGTGCATGGCCCCATGGAAATGAATGGGTCAGTGTGCTGTTCACAAAAATTGTGGATAGCACATGGATAAACTATGGTCGTGTGCATGAGGCCATAATATATTTGGTCACTGAACAAATCAGTGCACTCAACATTAATCATTACGGTGTGCTTAAAGGGGTTCTCTGGTTTCAGAATAAAAAAAAATTAATTTACCCAGTTTACACCAAAACACTGCATATTTTGCCCCATGTTCCCGTTTTTCATGTCGGCAGTATCCTACCGTTTTTTCTGTATCATTTCATCTGGGCAGGATGTCACCATGCAGAATTTCCTGTTTTAATCTGCTTCCTGCAGGGTTTTCTAAACAAGCATGCTCCTTACAGGGGTTGTGTAAGAATAGAGGGGGTCTGGCAAACCCCTCTACTTGGACAGACCTGTAAAGGGAAGCATACTTGCCTTCTCCTTCTGGCCATCAACGCTCTGCTTGACCACCTTGTTTAAAACATCTGGCTTGACACCACTTGCCGCCAATCATTGGCTGCAGTGGTGACCGGCTCCCCTTACATCATGACAAATGGTCACAGGATGCAAGGAGATCCGATCACCGCCGCAGCCAGTGGTTTGCTGGTGGCATTAAAGCAGATGTTTTCAGGGAGGGAGCCCAGTGGAGCATTGCAGGCTGGGAGAAGAAGGATCAGGGAGAGCCTTTCATGTTTCACAGGGTTTGATCCAACTAACTAACATGGTGGAGAGGTGTTGGCATGTGGAACAAGCCCTAAGAAACATTACAGAGCAAAGCATGCTGGGATTGGCTAAAAAAAAAATAGCAGGAAGCTGATGAAAACAGTCATTTCTGCTTGTAAACCTCCTTCCCTAAAGAACCGATGCAGTAAAAAGAGGAAGGAAAGTGCTGATGTGAAAAACAGGTATATGGGACACATACGCAGTATTTAGGGCACTCTGAGCAGATAAAAATTAATTTCATTATGAAACTTGAGAACTCCTTAAAGTCTCATTCACACGTCAGTGTTCCACGGACGTGTGCTGTACATGCACTCCATGGACAGCACACGTCCCCATTAATTTTAATGTGTGTATTCAGACATCAGTGTTTTAGCAAGGATGCATGTACTATGTCCATGTTCACGGATCCATCATGCCCTATGAGTCCGTGAAAACCACAGATGCCATACGTATTTCACGGATTATGAGGAAGAGATGCTTTGAAAATTATTTTTCAGATGTGCAGGGTCAGTGAAACACGGATGGCACACGGACAGCAAAAAAACGGGCACACGGACGCATCACTGACCACCTTCTCACGGATTCCAGCACAGACATGTACGTGTGAATGAGGTTTTAAGGAGAGCCCTTCAGTTATTTAAAAAGGTATTCCACCTTTGTCTAATAGATGCAGCTCCAAACTTTGTACAATAAGATGAAATAAAGGTTTCCACCGGAACTAAACAAGCAATAGGGTAAGGGTGCTGCCACATTGCGGCTGTGCTGCATTTTTGGTGCGACAAAAAAAAAAACAACACATGGGGTTTTTGCAACAACATACCTGCATCTAAGGTGCATTTTCTTCCAGCAAAGAGAAAACATAGCAAGCATTTTACGCTTTATAAGATGCACTCCCCCCCAGTCATCAGTATGCCGTAAACGCGTGGAGCGCTATGCTGGCCGTACAATGTCAGGTCACAGTGCAGCCCGGGCCCAGAGAAGATCAGGGAGGATCACGCGGTTCGGAGAGTTGTCTATTTAAAGTAGTTATTTTTGGACTGATATTGGGGTTTGATATGGAAGTGTGATCTGAGGTCTCATAAAAAAAATATAAAAAATCTGATTTTCCTCCTCTAAAACCTAGGTGTGTGTCTTTATAATCCCAAAAATACAGTAAATTACCTTAATGTAATTATTTTGAAATTAATGTAATTCAATTTTGCTGCGTTATCCCTTTGCTGGGAGAAAATGCATAATAAATGCAGCTTGTTGTTGCATAAAACTATACGTCTTTTTTTTTACTGCATCAAAAACAGCACAGCCGCGACGTTTGGCAGCACTGTCACAAATAAAATAACATTTATTTGACATTACTGGTGTTTATTTTGACTGCTTACTAACTTTGTTTTTCCCTTTAGTTTAGTATGGACATGACCAGTCTATGTTACAAGTTAAACCTGGCTATCAGTCAGGGAAAAACTGCGATGGATGCAAGGCTATACTCAGAATTCAAGGTGTACACGATGCTGTAAGTAAATACTTCATAAATTATTAATGTTACATCGCACATGGTCATGCCACCCTGACCAACACCTGCTCCTTCATTACTTTTAATGAGTAACATTGGTGTTTGGTGAAGTCCAAGAACCTATCAATCAATCAATTTACGCTAAACTGATCAGTAAATGAAAGATATCTATGATGCACCAAGACAAAAGACACATTGTTTTCTGTAGTATATGCCAAAAGAAATTAAAACTATTTACGTAAAAGTGGTCTGTTTATGTAGGATCCTCACTAATTTCTAGAATAAAAGGGTCTCCCTGCCTGAGAGGGACTCCGTGGGCTTGGACCTGGAAATAAAAAAATGCTGATGGTGCCGTCACATATGAACATAACTCTCCCATGTATTTCTAAGGCCATTCTAAGGAATTTATTGCTAGGTTTATGCTGCACTATCTGAGGCAGCATAAAGTAGTAGCAGACACTGTGATTTCAATGGTCAGTCACCAAGTTGTCATAATGGTGTAGTCTTCATAAAATGTATCAGGTGCAGCACGAGCGGAGTTGTGTGTGAGCCAGAAGTCCTCTTAATGACATGCATGAGCTCATTTGTCCTCTATTCTTCAGCTGCTGGATCCCCCTATCACTGATAGCTTTTTCCTATTACTGTGCATACTGAGAAAGCCATCAATCAGCGTAGGTGGGTGAGGGGACCAGCTCATAAATAAATACAGAGGACTCCTGAGCTTGTGCATATCATTGAGAGGACTCCTGGCTCACATAGTGGTCAGCTTGCAGCTGATAAACTGATTTTATAGCAATAACCCACACACCTTTGAAATCTGCCTGTTATCACTTTACGCTGCCCTCAGATAGGTCAGCATAAACCTAGTGACGGATTCTCTTTAACATTAGCTTTGATGTTTCTGACCCAGGCTCCAAATGGGCACATCACTCAAAACGACACCAGGCCCCTTTATTCTAGACTGGTGTAGTTCCCAGCCTGAAGACTGTTGATGTAGAGGTCTCTATAATATGTGCAATATATGCGTAAAGAAAATCAGACACTACCAGGCACCCAGTTTAAGGGTGACTTTTCAGATTTTTGTGTTGAGCTTTAAAAAAAATGGAATAAATGCACTGTAATAATTTGGGATAGTACTCTACGGCAGGGTATCACCACTAATTAAAGGGGTTCAACTATGAACCCGGACATATCCCCATCTTCACCCCTCTGGCCCCCCCTGATATGAGCATTGGAGCATTTATTTTTTTGTTTACACTGGCACACTGCTAGAGGCAAGGCCAGCGCTAAGGGCCCACCCATTAGTGCCGGTGACATCACCAGGCTCACTGCTGGGCAGAAGCCTCTGCCTAGCAGTCCCTGGATCTCACCGGATCTCCAAAAAATGACTTTGCCCTGCGAGATTCAGCGCAGGGCAAAGGAGAGCATCGGAGCATGAAATGCTCCGATGCTCATATCAGGGGGGCCGGAGAGGTGAAGATGAGGATATGTCAGAGTCCAGCACTGAACCCAGACATATCCCTTTAATAAAGATTTACCTGTTTGAAACCTTTTCAAATTGAGAGCTCCAGCTGCAGTTCTCAGCCCGTGGATGGGTCAGCTTGCTTGCCTACCTGTTTCTTAGATACCCTTATGCAAGCTGTAAATATAATTTACGATTTACACTGTGGTCTTACATTTAGTTTAAAGTCCATCTGTCAGCACATTGGTACCTGAAAAAATAAAAATAAAGTTTGAATATATGCAAATGAGCCTCTAGGAGCAATGGAGGCATTGCCTTTACACCTAGAGGCTCTGCTCTCTGCAACTGCTGCGCCCTCTGCACTTTGATTGACAGGGCCAGACAGTGAAAACATCATAACTTCTGGCCCTATCAAAGTGCAGAAGGCGCAGCAGTTGCAGAGAAAGCAGAGCCTCTAGGTGTAACAGCAACGCCCCCGTTGCTCCTAGAGGCTCATTTGCATATATTAAAACATAATTTTACTCAGCAATGAAGGTACATATGAAACAGATGCCTTTAGCTGCCAAGCATGCATGCAACGGGTCAGTCAGTTTCATGGGTACCAATTTGCTGACAGATGCCCTTTAATGCCACATGAGTGGCAAAGGTAGCAAGATGACTGGAGGGGTGGGTAATGAAAAGTAAAACCAATGATACCAGGAGAAGACCTGTTAGAATAATCTAGTCATGGACGTGACACTGAGATGTTTAGTTTACTATTCATAATAAGGCCTACCAATGTAAAACTAAAATAGTAGGACCGAAAGAGATAAGGAAACAAGATTAGGCAGGTTTTGTGGGCACTGTTTAATTCAGCTTTTCTTTGCTTTGCCTGAAAAAAATCTTTAAGTTCACTTGCTGGGAAAAAAACAAACAGTTCCAAACTTGAAATCCTAAAACAGGAGAGTCAGGTGAGACTGCGGCTACTATTGTATTCCTTATTTTGAATTCATAAAGTTAAAAGGGATATTGTTAGGTAATTATTCTGACCATCATATTTATTGACAAACAACACATACCATATGGCAGTTAAATAATGCAAGTCACCACACATTTATTTTTCATGGAGAATCTCTAATTGAGTTTTTAATTCCAAAGTTCTTAGTTTTTAGCCATCAGCCCGGCTTTGGCACATGCAGTGTTTTGGACTGTTAAATCCTTACCCTCAGATGGTATGGATAAAACAAATAACTGCCGCTTTTCAAAACCCCCTCCCTACCCCGCAAGGTCTGACAACCAATATACATTCTAGATGTCCTACACGTACTCTTGGCTTTCTGTAAAGTATGCCCTGCTACTGTCTCATCTCCGAGATATAAATCTGTATTACAATTGGTTAGTTAGCATTGTAGACAGCATGCCTCTGGTTCATGGGATTTTCAGGAGATTTCATCCATTCCTTTTTCAAAACTTGCTTTAATTGGGAAAGCCTCATGTTTGGATTCTCCTGTTTCAGGCGTGGAAGATTTAGTTCTTCATATGCTGTGAAGGCAGCTTTCATTCGTCTTTCAGGATGACGGTCAAGTTCCTTGCTGACACTGAAGAAAGAGAAAACTTAATTGAATATCATAAGGAGGTTTTCTGTGAAAAACAAAAAAAAACCTCCAATACAGATTTAATGAGCCTATTGCACCACATTTACTACAGTGGCTCAGGCTGGATGATAAATCTGGTGCAGGGATAGACATGTATGTCTAACTCTCTACCACCTATTGGTTGGCTTCGTTTAAGAGAGAATTTAATGTCAGAATTGAGATGCAAAAGTGGCATCTTAAGCCACCTTCCTTTTTGGCTCAGCACAGAAACGCTCTCTAAACCTATATGCGCAAAATTGTGCCACTTCTTGGTGAAATTTAAACCAAAATCTAGGTACAGTCACAGTTTTAATGCAACCGGTAAATGCAGTTGCTACTGAACAGTCTCAAAACACACATATAACAATATATAGTTATTACAAAATATATGATTATTATTATTATTTTTTTAAAGGAGTTGTTCCCATCAGGGCAAGGCCTGTTTATGGATGACGAAACTGTCCAGTATTTGAAGATTTTAACCGCATGAATAAAGTTTTCCTGCTATGACGTGGAGCTGGATTTTTCTTCCAAGGCCTGTTTATGGATGCATCTTAGATAGATGCAGTTGGACTGACTACTCTCTTAGCTGCCACTTTTAAACTTCTGCTAAGAGATGGAGTCAGCAACATACTTGGAGGTACCCTTTAAAAACAGACAGAATACATGGTATGACGTTATAGATGTTAAGGATCTTGGGGTACATTGCTCGGAAGTACTTAACTAAGGGTCATTTTGTGTATAATAAGGTCTGAAAGCACTAAGACCACTAACCATATTTTCTCGACATGATCTCCTCATATTAATTTTTTATATTTTTTTGTTCACTGTTTATGTTCTGTCTTAATTAATATGGATATAATGATATTCACTCCAAATGTACAAACTGATTTGTATGAGACTTACTGATTTTGTATCATTTATATATACAGTATCGTATTCATGATTTTTATCATTGTGAATAAATAAAACACTTTGAAACTAAAAACAGACAGAATTTTGACAGAGACTGAGAATTTGCCCTAAGCGACATAATACAGTAGCCCTTAGAATCTTTAGCCAAGTGGCAATCAAGAGTTCCGTTCCACAGACAGCATACACCTGAGGGAGGACTGGAATACCTGAAAAATTGCAATATTAATATGGACACCGAAGCATCTACTAGACCATTACAATTTACAAATCCGCATTGGAATTTATCTGGGTCCATGACAATGGATTCCATCTGAATGTGCATGACACTAGAATATAAGACATCTAATGAAAAATATAGAATCGCCAAACTTTGAGACAAGTAAATATTTTTTTTCTTAGGCTGAGTTCGCATCCACATTATTTTTCCGTTCTTTTTAGCCCTATGATTGGACACCGAGCCGGAGTCCTGATTGGGTCAGCATTCCGTCTCTGATAGATCATCCAGCAAGGGCTTGTGACTGGTGCATGCACTGCTCCTGGTCCCCCCCCCCCCCCCCCCCCCCCCCCAATCACAGTTACATGGAAGAGAGGAGCAGCTACTGGGCAGAGAAACTGACACTGCCAGATTGTGGTTAGACAAGTTAATGACAGTACCCTGTCCTATGAGCTGTCACCCTTCCACGGAAAAAACAAGCCCTCATGTAGACGGAAATATAAAAAGTTATGGGAGTCAGAAATGGCGATGCAAAGAAAATTTTGATATGTTTTAAAGGATTTTATTTTTAGAAAAACAAAATAAAAACTATATAAATTTGTTATCGACGTTATCATGTTGAACAGCAGAATAAGGACATGTCATTCTTAGCGCATAGTGAACACCATAATCTCAAACCCAAAAAATCCTGGGTGTAATCATATTCTTTTTTTTTTTTCAACCCACAAAGAATTTTTTCCCCCATTTTCCAACATAAGACATGGTAAATTAAATGGTACAATTAAAAACACAACTTGTCCCGCAAGAAATGAGCCCTAATATGACTTTGTGAACTGAAAATGTAAAAAGTTATGCCATACAGAAAAAGCCCCACAGAACGCCTCTTATTAGCATCCCTCTCTAAAAATAAAAGAAGGTGGCCTAAACAATGCAGTTTTTTTGGTTTTTAAATCAATCCCCAATTTCTTTAGCAGAACTGAAAAAAGACCCAAAGTGAGGATGACACATAATTACAAAAAAGTACTATATCTAGAGACACGATGCAGTTGGCGAATTTAACTAGAGGAAGATAAGCTACGGACGTCTGAATGGACCCTTAGAAGCAGCTGATTGACATTGTGTGCTGTTATTTAATCTACGATCAACAAGGACACCCAAATCTCTCTCTATAAGTGACTCCCCCAGTGCTACATCCCCTAGGACATATGATGCATAGAGATTATTACTACCAAGATGCATAACTTTACATTTATCCACATTGAACCTCATTTGCCAAGTTGATGCCCAATCACTCACAGTGTCCAAGTAGCACGTAGTTGTTTTTGGACATCTTCATTGGACTGCACAGTACTACATAGCTATTTAAGAGACCTAACTGCCCTGACCTTTGTTTTAGCATTTATATATTTAACCCTTTCACTACTGGAGGATTTTTCAATTTTTGCGTTTTCATTTTTGCCCCCTATTTTCCTTGAGCCATAACTTCTTTATATATCTGTTCACATAGCTGTATGAGGGGTTATTTTTAAGTTGTACTAATGCCACCATTGAGGCATAAAATGTAGTGGGAAGTGGTAAAATTCCAAATGTGGTGGAATAAAAAAATAAATAAATAAAAAGCAATTCCTCCACCGTTTCACGGGTTTTGTTCCGACGGCGTTTCATTTGCGGCTAAACTGACCCATTCCATTCATTCTCTGGGTAAGTACGATTACAACAATACCCCATATGTATAGGTTTTTTTATGTCTAAATAGTGTAAAAATACATTTAAACTTCACCATATTCGGACACCCATTCCTTTTTTTATACTTGTGTCTACTGAGCTGTTTATACAATTTTGGAGTGTGCGTGACTTTTTGATCACATTATATAAAAAAAAAATTTGGGTAAGAGAAGCAATGAAAAAATGGCAAATTGGTCATTTTGACCCTTTTTTCCCATTATGCCATTTGCCGTATTGGAATATTTTTTTAAAATATATTTTAATAGTATGGGCGCTTTCTGTCGCGGTGATACCCATGATGTTTATATTTATTGTTATTTAGGTATTTTTTTATTTGATTAAAACTTTTAGATATTTTTTTTTTTAGATATTTTTAACTTTTTTTTAATTTTTGTGATGCTTTTGAAGCTCAGCCTATAAATTATGTTTTTTAATTTTGTTCCATCAGGAATTTTTAAAATGGGATTTACACTGAAAGTTGCTCATTTCTTATTCTGGCCTGCCATCTGGTGGCCAAAATAAAAATTGCAGCATGAACACCATCAGCCTCATCAGCGAGACTCGTAGTGTTCAGCGCAACTACCGATGGCTCCATTGGCCACACGGGGCATCAATAGGTTTTTGCACATTTAGATGCAGTGATCTCACTTGATAACAGCATCTAAAGCCATTAATTACAGCGATCTGCATTATTGCCGGTCACGGTAATTAGCCGCAGGTCTCTGCTGTTTCAAACAGCAGAGATCTGTCGGCCATGGTGCCCACTGCACGTGCGGCGCCATGTACGGCGCTGGTAGTGAAAGGGTTAAAGAATTTTGGGGGATTTGTTTTGCTCTTTTCCACCACTTGCTGTTCATTTTGTATTTTTGCAGATTTTCTTATTTTTTAGATTTTATTAGCCCTTTGTAAATTTCAAAGACTAAAGCTGACCCCTCAGATTTGTATTTATTTTTTATGCCTTTTTTTGTCATTTATTGCTCCTTTTACAGTAGCTGTAAGCCATGCAGAGTTTCATTTTAGCCATTTACTTGTTACCTACTGGAATAAAGTTTACAGTGTAATTACCCAATGTGGATTTAAAGCTCACCCATTATCCTCAGTATTAGGCCTCTTTCACACTACCGTATGGCTATTTCAGTGTTTTGCGGTCCGTTTTTCACGGATCCGTTGTTCCGTTTTTTTTGTTTCCGTTTCCATTCCGTTTTTCCGTATGGCATATACAGTATACAGTAACTACATAGAAACAATTGGGCTTGGCATAACTTTTTCAATAGATGTATCCGCAAAAACGGAACGGATACGGAAGACATACGGATGCATTTCCGTATGTGTTCCGTTTTTTTTGCGGACCCATTGAAATGAATGGAGCCACGGAACGTGATTTGCGGGCAATAATAGGACATGTTCTATCTTTCAACGGAACGGAAAGCATACGGAGTACATTCCGTTTTTTTTGTGGAACCATTGAAATGAATGGTTCCGTATACGGAACACAAAAAACGGCCCGCAAAAGGAAAAAAAAAAAAACGGTAGTGTGAAAGAGGCCTTATTATGTGACAGTAGCTGCTCCCAAGTCTATGCTCTGAAATGCTGCCCTCAACCCAGGCAAATTAGCCTTTTTAAGACTCAATGTCTTTGCTCTGCCAGACAGAGTTTGCTTCTTATAGTTTAGGGGGAATATAATTATACTGTGGTCACTATTACCTAGTGTTTCTCGAACAGTAATATTTCCAACAAGCTCTGCATAATTAGAAATGACCAGATCCAACAGAGCATCGACCCTGGTGGGAGCTTCTACAAACTGGCCCATAAAGTGGTCCCTGCAGCAAGTTGAGGAATCTTCGCCACTTTGCAGTTGAGGTAGAACCATGACCCCAGTCAATGTCTCAGAAGTTAAAATCTCCCATTATGACCACTGTACCAGCCTGTGCAGCCCGCTCTATTTGGTTGTACTGCTGAACTTCTATCTCCTCTGTGATGTTAGGGGGTTTATAGATTACTTGTAGGGATTTAGGCCCCTTTCACACGAGTGAGTATTCCCCGCACTGAATACCGACCCATTCATTTCTATGGGGCTGTTCACATGAATAGTGATTTTCACGCATCACTTGTGCGTTGCGTGAAAATCGCAGCATGCTCCTCTTTGTGCGTTTTTCACGCAACGCAGGCCCCATAGAAGTGAATGGGGTTGCGTGAAAATCGCAAGCATCCGCAAGCAAGTGCGGATGCGGTGCGATTTTCACGCATGGTTGCTAGGTGACAGTCTATTCACTGTATTATTTTCCCTTATAACATGGTTATAAAGGGAAAATAATAGCATTCTGAATACGGAATGCATAGTAGGTGATCAATTGAGGGTTAAAAAAAAATTTAAAAAATTAACTCACCTTCTCCTCTTGTTCGCGTAGTTCCCGGTCTATTCTTTACTTCTCAAAAGATGAACTATGGGCTAAAGGACCTTTGGTGACGTCAGATCACATGCTCCAATCACATGGTCCATCACCACGGTGATGTACCATGTGATTGGAGCATGTGATCTGACGTCACCACAGGTCCTAGGCGATAGTTCATCTTTTGAGAAGTAAAGAATAGACCGGGAGCTACGCGAACAAGAGGAGAAGGCGAGTTAATTTTTTTATTTTTTTTTAACCCTCAATTGATCACCTACTATGCATTCTGTATTCAGAATGCTATTATTTTCCCTTATAACCATATTATAAAGGGAAAATAATAAAATCTACACAACACCTAACCCAAGCGTGATTTTTCTCACGCGAGTGCAAAACGCATTACAATGTTTTGCACTCGCGCGGAAAAATCGCGGGTGTTCCCACAACGCACCCGCACCTTTTCCCGCAACGCCCGTGTGAAAGAGGCCTTATAGTGGCTCACCCTTCTGATTACCAGGTCAGGTGCTCTCACTAAGGTGTGGTTCACCCTAACCACAATAGTAAATAAGAAATGTATGTGTTATAGTGGGCACTCAGTATCTGTCGCTACACATCAGGTCTAGCACATTATAATCATAACACATTTATTCAACAGTCATTACAATAATTCATATCAATATGCCATTCCTACAATAGAGTAAAAAATATATTTAAAAAAATATTACGGTCTGTTGTAGATATTGATTTCAGATATATATCATATGCAATAAAATCCTCTAAAACATATCCATAAAATTCACATGTATTAATGTAAGCGCTGATCTCTTCTTCCTAGCGCTTCAGAGAGTCTCACTCGTGTGATTTACTATTAGGAAGGACAGTCCTCAGTCTCATACAATGTATCAGTGAGTGTAGACAATTAGTACTCACTCTTTGAAGTCCGGCTTGTATGTCTCTGCCTGTGGCGGCGTCCCACCACAGGTCAGTGCACTCACCCGGCTTCCCGATTACACTGTGGGGTATCTTCAGATACTTTGTGTCCGCGGTGCCGTTACGGTAGTTGAAAGCCTGCTCGTAGCTTACAGTTGTGCGTCCCACGTGCTGCTGGCGTCCTGCGTCTTACCAGCGTTCCACGTGATCAGGACGTCAGAGGAATCTTGGTTTGTTAATTGGTTCAAGGTTCCTGTAGAGAGTCAGGGGTGGTGTCAACTGCCGTCTATGCGGTTTTGTCCGTAACTTTGCGTGTTGATCAGCTGATATTTCCAATATGATGAGGTGTCTTTTTCAATATAAGGATCTCATCCGCTATACGCGTTTCAAGGTCTCAGACAGTGGTGTCGCTAGGTCAAAACATCCGGGGCTTGAGCCCCGGATGTTTTGTTCAGTGCCCCGAATGTTATGCTGCCTGCCTGCTTGGTAGCATTCCAGGGCAGCAGCCGGCAGGGCTCTTAATTGATTGGTCCCTAGCCTGGGCAGCCAGTGGCGAATCCTGCAAACAACCAAACCACCCCCCACATCCCTCCTCCCTCCCCCCTCCTGACAAGTACTGCGGCGCGCCCGCACTTACCTGCGGGCTACTGGCGCCGGGCGGAGGTTTACTCATTCAGGACTCAGCAGCGCAGCGCACAGCCACTGGCTGCATAGGGGAGGGGCGGACCCGGCAGAGGCAGAGCGTGCAAGCTGGTGGCAGAGTTGAAGACTCACATCACGCTGCGTGCCAACCTGCGGGCCTGCTGGACCTGATAGCAAGGTGAGGCCGGCAGCGCGGCAAACTTCAAGAGTGTGTGTCTCAGCCAGAGCCTGGTCGACTAGTTAGAATACTGTGCAAGAAGAACTGCGCCCTCTCCCTCACCCTGGCCCCAGTGCCCTGCTGAGCCTGTGACTGGAATAAAAAAGTATGTACCTTACCCAGCGGGGCATCTGTGGATGGCACAGTTATGGGGAGGGGGCATCTGTGGATGGCACAGTTATGGGGAGGGGGCATCTGTGGATGGCACAGTTATGGGGAGGGGGCATCTGTGGATGGCACAGTTATGGGGAGGGGGCATCTGTGGATGGCACAGTTATGGGGAGGGGGCAACTGTGGATGGCACAGTTATGGGGAGGGGGCAACTGTGGATGGCACAGTTATGGGGAGGGGGCAACTGTGGATGGCACAGTTATGGGGAGGGGGCAACTGTGGATGGCACAGTTATGGGGAGGGGGCATCTGTGGATGGCACAGTTATGGGGAGGGGGCATCTGTGGATGGCACAGTTATGGGGAGGGGGCATCTGTGGATGGCACAGTTATGGGGAGGGGGCATCTGTGGATGGCACAGTTATGGGGAGGGGGCATCTGTGGATGGCACCGTTATGGGGAGGGGGCATCTGTGGATGGCACCGTTATGGGGAGGGGGCATCTGTGGATGGCACCGTTATTGGGAGGGGGATCTGTGGGGTTGCCCAGACGGCTAGGCCCTTCACTGTAGTTATTAACCCCATTCAGCAGTCCCCCATTCACTGAAGCGGGGGACTGCTGAAAGGGGTTAATAACTACTGTGAAGGCCCCCCCAGTGGCGATGAGGGCGTGGCTTCATGTGGGCTCGTGCCCCGGATGTCTTCAGACCCTAGCAACGCCCCTGGTCTCAGACCTCTTCCTCAGTAGCTGGTTATGAGATCCTCCCTTGCTTCCTTATATACCCTGACTGGTTACACCTCTTACTTAATTAGGGCTCATTGCAAAATCTGGTTTGGAATGAGGTAATTCTCGGATCCTTCATTATATTCTTAAACTGAGATGTTCAGAATTATTTCTCCTTAACTGTGAATATACTTCTTATTAATTTTATGTATTGACATCTACATATAACAGACCTAATTGGAATGCGTTACATATGTCTATAATCAAAAATTTCGATAAAATTTTCGTAAGATTATCCTACTTCGATAAAAATTTCAAAATTTTTATCAATGTAGAATAATCTTACGAACAATTTTATCGAAATTTTTGATTATAGAAATATGTAACGCATTCCAATTAGGTCTGTTATATGTAGGTGTCAATACATAAAATGAATAAGAAGTATATTCACAGTTAAGGAGAAATAATTCTGAACATCTCAGTTTAAGAATATAATGAAGGATCCGAGAATTACCTCATTACAAACCAGATTTTGCAATGAGCCCTAATTAAGTAAAAGAGGTGTAACCCGTCAGGGTATATAAGGAAGCAAGGGAGGATATCATAACCAGCTACTGAGGAAGAGGTCTGAGACCTTGAAACGCGTATAGCGGATGAGATCCTTATATTGAAAAAGACACCTCATCATATTGGAAATATCAGCTGATCAACACGCAAAGTTACGGACAAAACCGCATAGACGGCAGTTGACACCACCCCTGACTCTCTACAGGAACCTTGAACCAATTAACAAACCAAGATTCCTCTGACGTCCTGATCACGTGGAACGCTGGTAAGACGCAGGACGCCAGCAGCACGTGGGACGCACAACTGTAAGCTACGAGCAGGCTTTCAACTACCGTAACGGCACCGCGGACACAAAGTATCTGAAGATACCCCACAGTGTAATCGGGAAGCCGGGTGAGTGCACTGACCTGTGGTGGGACGCCGCCACAGGCAGAGACATACAAGCCGGACTTCAAAGAGTGAGTACTAATTGATTGTCTACACTCACTGATACATTGTATGAGACTGAGGACTGTCCTTCCTAATAGTAAATTACACGAGTGAGACTCTCTGAAGCGCTAGGAAGAAGAGATCAGCGCTTACATTAATACATGTGAATTTTATGGATATGTTTTAGAGGATTTTATTGCATATGATATATATCTGAAATCAATATCTACAACAGACCGTAATATTTTTTTTATATATTTTTTACTCTATTGTAGGAATGGCATATTGATATGAATTATTGTAATGACTGTTGAATAAATGTGTTAGGTTTATAGATTACATCAAGTATTATTTTTTCAGAGTTTTTTTACCTTTGTAATTCCACCCATAAGGTTTCAACATTCTCACTCACACTTGCCTTTTTCAGACTCCCCTTCATATCACTCCTCACATACAGGCACACGCCACCGCCTTTTCTATTGGCCCTGCCTTTCCGAAAGAGTGTAAAACCCTGAATATTAACAGCCCAGTCGAAGGGAAGAGTCCAACCATGTCTCAGCCACACCAACTACAGCTATGTGTTCCTCTAGTTCCATAGATTTCAGCTTCCCCATTTTGCTTGCAGGCTTCTGGCATTTGTGAACATACATTTTAAGATACTACTTAATTTCCCACATTCACTTCCCAGAAAGTGAATATCTGGAATTTTTTGGGTACCTTGTTTTATATTGCTGGCTTGTAAAAGGTTCATGTTAGCAGCATCTCTATTTTTCATGGGTGTACAGTTGTGCCCAGTCACCTACCTACTTTTCTCACTAACGCCAACCCCTACTAAATCCCCACTGTCCCCTCCTATATCCCACTCTCTATCTACACTATGTACTCCCTTATTAGCATGACCCCCCCCCCCCCCGCTCCTAGTTTAAAAGCTCCTCCAGCCATCTAACCATTTTTCCCCCAGCAGAGCTGCACCCTCCCCATTAAGGTGCAGCCCGTCCCTACTGTAGAGCTTGTAACCAAAAGAGAAGTTCTCCATGAACCCAAACCCTTCCTGCACCAGCTTCGGAGCCACTTATATAACTCCCTAAACTCTCGCTGCCTCTCTAGTGATGCTCGTGGCACTGGTAGTATTTCTGAAAGCCCTACGATGGAGGTCCTTGACTTGAGCATCTCTCCTAGTCCCTAAAATAATTTTAAGGACCTTCCATTTCCCCCCGACTTTGTCACTGGTACCAATGTGTTCCCCAGCCCCACCCAGCAATCTGTCTATCCGATCCGCAATATGCCAAACCTGTTCCTATTCACTTCAATGGGAGAAGCTGTAGTAAGGGGCTCCCTCCACTACAACGCTAACAGAGTTGTAATTGTGTAGTTCCAGTGTCAACTTCCAGTGATGGAGGTACAGCGAAACTGCTGATTGGCAGGGGGTGCAGGATGTTGGACCCCCGCTAATCAGTTAGCAATGGCCTATCCTAAAGATTGGCCATCACTTAGTAAAGGCAAAACAACCTCTTCAAAGCAAGCCTATCCACGATGTACATTACATCATGTTACTTTAACACGTTAAAAATAAGTAATGGAATATACTGTATTATTATCACCAACCTTAGAGCAGCTATGGCTTCTTCTACAGAACGCGCTTCAACCTCTCCTTCCTCTAGCAAACGACGGTTTATATTTTCTTCCAGTGGCATCTCTAGGTGTGTCTTCGGCTTTTCAACAGTGGCTGAAAAGAATGCATCAGATAGGTAAACACATTTTTTGCACAATTGAGGGTACTTTCACGGCATAGAGTTCCGTCCTAGGGGCTCAATACCGAAAAAGAACTGATCAGTTTTATCCTAATGCATTCTGAATGGAGAGTAATCCGTTCAGGATGCATCAGGATGTCTTCAGTTCAGTCTTTCTGACTGATCAGGCAAAAGATAAAACCGCAGCATGCTACAGTTTTATCTCCGGCCTAAAAAACTGAAGACTTGCCTACCATATTTTTCACCCTATAAGACGCACCTAGGTTTTTGAGGAGGAAAATAAGAAAAAAAATATTTTTAACCAAAAGGTGTGCTTTTGGTGGGTTTTGAACTAATGGTGGTCTGTGCATGACACTACTATGGGGGATCTGTGGATGGCACTGTTATGAGGGGGGGATCTGTGGATGGCACTGTTATGGGGGGGGGGGGATCTGTGGATGGCACTGTTATGGGGGGGGGAATCTGTGGATGGCACTGTTATGGGGGGGGGGAATCTGTGGATGGCACTGTTATGGGGGGGGGGGAATCTGTGGATGGCACTGTTATGGGGGGGGGGGAATCTGTGGATGGCACTGTTATGGGGGGGGGGAATCTGTGGATGGCACTGTTATGGGGGGGGGGGGGTCTGTGGATGGCACTGTTATGGGAGGGGGGGGAAGGAGGTCTGTGGATGGCACTGCTATATATGTGTCACCCACAGATGCCCCACCCCATAATAGTGGCATCCACAGATGCCCTAATATACCGGAGCTAAACCTGTGGGAGGGGGGAGTGAGGAGTGGCCGGTGGCATGCAAATGCGGCGGGGCCGGTGCGGTCACTGTACTCCGGCCCCGCCGCTCACTCACTGCTTTATGGCCTAAACCTTTTATAATAATAACTTTAATTGAAGTTCGATCCCCAGCCCCATCTGTACTACTTACTAAATGTCCTGTAGCAGGAATAGCAGGGCGGGCGGGCGGCCGGCCGTAAATCACTGACGTCACGTGCCTGCGCCGCCTACTTTACACTGCGTGCAGAATTATTAGGCAAATGAGTATTTTGACCACATCATCCTCTTTATGCATGTTGTCTTACTCCAAGCTGTATAGGCTCGAAAGCCTACTACCAATTAAGCATATTAGGTGATGTGCATCTCTGTAATGAGAAGGGGTGTGGTCTAATGACATCAACACCCTATATTAGGTGTGCATAATTATTAGGCAACTTCCTTTCCTTTGGCAAAATGGGTCAAAAGAAGGACTTGACAGGCTCAGAAAAGTCAAAAATAGTGAGATATCTTGCAGAGGGATGCAGCACTCTTAAAATTGCAAAGCTTCTGAAGCGTGATCATCGAACAATCAAGCGTTTCATTCAAAATAGTCAACAGGGTCGCAAGAAGCGTGTGGAAAAACCAAGGCGCAAAATAACTGCCCATGAACTGAGAAAAGTCAAGCGTGCAGCTGCCAAGATGCCACTTGCCACCAGTTTGGCCATATTTCAGAGCTGCAACATCACTGGAGTGCCCAAAAGCACAAGGTGTGCAATACTCATAGACATGGCCAAGGTAAGAAAGGCTGAAAGACGACCACCACTGAACAAGACACACAAGCTGAAACGTCAAGACTGGGCCAAGAAATATCTCAAGACTGATTTTTCTAAGGTTTTATGGACTGATGAAATGAGAGTGAGTCTTGATGGGCCAGATGGATGGGCCCGTGGCTGGATTGGTAAAGGGCAGAGAGCTCCAGTCCGACTCAGACGCCAGCAAGGTGGAGGTGGAGTACTGGTTTGGGCTGGTATCATCAAAGATGAGCTTGTGGGGCCTCCTACTGCCAGTTTCTGGAAGACACCTTCTTCAAGCAGTGGTACAGGAAGAAGTCTGCATCCTTCAAGAAAAACATGATTTTCATGCAGGACAATGCTCCATCACACGCGTCCAAGTACTCCACAGCGTGGCTGGCAAATAAGGGTATAAAAGAAGAAAATCTAATGACATGGCCTCCTTGTTCACCTGATCTGAACCCCATTGAGAACCTGTGGTCCATCATCAAATGTGAGATTTACAAGGAGGGAAAACAGTACACCTCTCTGAACAGTGTCTGGGAGGCTGTGGTTGCTGCTGCACGCAATGTTGATGGTGAACAGATCAAAACACTGACAGAATCCATGGATGGCAGGCTTTTGAGTGTCCTTGCAAAGAAAGGTGGCTATATTGGTCACTGATTTGTTTTTGTTTTGTTTTTGAATGTCAGAAATGTATATTTGTGAATGTTGAGATGTTATATTGGTTTCACTGGTAAAAATAAATAATTGAAATGGGTATATATTTGTTTTTTGTTAAGTTGCCTAATAATTATGCACAGTTATAGTCACCTGCACACACAGATATCCCCCTAAAATAGCTAAAACTAAAAACAAACTAAAAACTACTTCCAAAAATATTCAGCTTATATATTAATGAGTTTTTTGGGTTCATTGAGAACATGGTTGTTGTTCAATAATAAAATTAATCCTCAAAAATACAACTTGCCTAATAATTCTGCACTCCCTGTATGAATGAAGTAGGCAGCGCAGGCATGTGACGTCAGTGAGTTACGGCCGGCCGCCCGCCCTGCTATGCCTGCTACAGGACATTTAGTAAGTAGTACAGATGGGGCTCGAACTTCAATTAAAGTTATTATTATAAAAGGTTTAGCCAATAAAGCAGTGAGTGAGCCCCTCCTCCCTCCCGCTGATGCATCGCAGCATTCGCCCCATAAGACGCAGGGTGCGTCTTATGGGGCGAAAAATACGGTAAATGTCAGACCGAAAAAAATGCAAAAAAAATAAATGCCGGATCCGTTTTTCCAGATGACACCGGAAAGACGGATCCGGCATTTCAATACATTTTTCTGACTGATCAGGCATTTTTAAGACTGATCAGGATCCTGATCAGTCTTACAAATGCCATCGGTTGGCATACGTTCTGCCGATCCGGCAGGCAGTTCCGGCGATGGAACTCTGCTCCAAGTGTGAAAGTAGCCTAAGTAGTACATAAGCTGCTCTAGCTGTCCCACTTACCATTTGGAACATTTTCTCTCTGCAGCGTTTCGTCTATCTGTGCCCGAGTTACTTTTGTGGGTGGAGGTTTTGCTGGTCTATTCTTCAATTTAGAATCCTCTTCCTCTAGCAAGCGTTGGCTCTCCTTCTTTCTCTCTAACAGCTCTAGGCGACGTTTTTCCTTTTCTTCCTGACCACAAGGATGTATAAATGTTTTTAAACGGCTGGCAATTAAAGTTGCATTATGTGGTATCCGGTCGACATAAGAATGGTTTCAAAAACAGCGGTTTTTCAGGCCAAAGTCGTATGTGACTCAAAAGGAATAAGAAATATAAAGGAAGGAAATACACTGTGCATTCATTTCTGGCTTTGGTTAAAAAAAAAATAAAAAAATTTCTGAGGTGGTTTTACTTAAAACACTGTTGCAGATTTACCAAGAATGGTGTTTCATATTCCAATCTTAGTTAAAAGGTATGTTGGAGTAAGATGTACGACTCTTAAAGGGAACCTGTCACCTGGATTTTGGGTATAGAGCTGAGGACATGGGTTGCTAGATGGCCACTAGCACATCTGCAATACCCAGTCCCCATAGCTCTGTGAGCTTTTATTGGGTCAAAAAAACGATTTTATACATATGCAAATTAACCTGAGATGAGTCAGAGCTTGAAAATATGACTTCTCTTGTCACACAAGTAAGATATGACTCTTATGTTAATTTGCATAAAAGGCAGGAAGTACAAAAATGCATAATACTTATTGAATTTGTCTGCAAATGAAATTAAAAGTGTAATTGTAATGTTTAGGGTAACACAATGAACATTTAGAAACGCTCAGTGAGGGTAGCATAGTAGAGGTGACAGGTTCCCTTTAATAAATTTGTCATAACTTAAGTGGAAGAAGTTATATTACCTCCTTCAAGGATGGAGGACTTAACAGTGGTGATATTGAAGCCAGAAAGGAATCCAGAGCCATGCAGGCCTATTTCTTCCTCCCACCAATATGAAAATTCACGAGATTAGCTATGGTAATCACAACAATTGTTCACCGGATCAGGTGAAATTTATGCCATCCAAGCACACAGCCATAATCATCATACGGCTGGTTAGGAACCTCCAGGGGACTCCAGATAATCCTGCAAATAGAGTGGTATTCGCACTGGATGCTGCTAAAGCATATGATGGTATAGAATGGAACTATCTGTGGATCCCCGTGGAGATGATGGGATTTGGACTGGCTTTAAAGACTAAATAAAACTGATACATAATTCCTCAAGTGCACAAATAGGGACAAATGGTTTAGTATCATATCTCTTTGAATTAGGAAGACGCACAAAACAGAGGCACCCCCCTCTGTAGAGTTTTTGACAGATAAGAACATTTTCCATTATGGAAGCGCTTATTAGTACCAGAGGACCGGGAAGCGGTGAAGGCTCTGTCCTCACCACTTGGAGGTATTAATTGGGACAAGTCAGTCTTGCTGCCTATTGACTCACTTCCTGAACCATTACCACTTGATTCCCAAATTGTGTGCAAAACCATGCAATTTCCAATCTTGGGGTATAGATTTATTGTAGTGTCTCTAATTATATTCCACTCAATACCCAGGTACACTGACCAGCAAATTTCAAATGAAAGCAGATATATGGGCTAAGCTTCCTCTGGGTACAGAAGGTAAAGTGAATCTCAGACGGTTCTTATGCCACAACTCGTGTACAAATCATCAGTATAGGTGTGATTTAGCATAATTCTGTCATCTGAAATTGGTGGGCGTGAATTTGTGGTAAATTAAGCTCAGTAGTATAATTCACCCCTGCGACGTGCATCTTCATTGACACCTTCTGTATAAGGCCTCATGCACACAATCGTATTCTTTGGTCCGTGTCCGAATCACATTTTTTTGATTCAGATGCGGACTTGTTCATTTCTATTGGCTGCAAAAATGCAGACAGCAATCAGATATCATTATGTGCTGTCCACATCCGTGTTTCCATCCTGCAAATTAGAGAACACGTCCTATTCCTGTCTGTTTCGTGGACAAGAATGGGCATTTCTACTATTGAGCCCATCAAAAATGCAGCATGCGCATGGGCTGTATCCTTATTCTGCAGATCGCAAAATATGTACGTTATATGCATGAGGCCAGTGTATAATGTAAAATATGGTACATTATAAAATCAATAGAAAAAACACCAGAAATTGTCCGACAAGCTTTTCTTTGGGAAGTTTTATCCTTCTCCCTTCATTTAAATCAGTTTCTCATGAGTTTTTGTTTTTTAAAAACCAAGGTAATGGTCATTCTGCTGAGCCCTCGCCATTCTCTGACCTATTCGTATGAAGCATGAACAGCATTTCTACTTGCAGGGCATGATCACAACGCATAAATTCTGGGAAATAGTCCAGTTTACGAGACAAGCGCCTGACCATTCCAGTCCGATGGTCACAGAAATTCTGCACTCTTCAGCAAGATGGTTTTCAATCCCTAAGGCTCGACTCTTATGGGTTTTCTCCAAACTAAGAAATCCTAAGTTAAAGGGGTTCTGCACTTTCATTTAACTGATGATCTATCCTCTGGATAGATCATCAGCTTCTGATCAGCGGGGGTCCGACACCTGGGACCCCCGCCGATCAGCTGTTTGAGAAGGCAGCAGCGCTCCAGTAGCCTTCTCACTGTTTACCGCCAGCCCACTGACGTCACGACTAGTATCAACTAGCGTGGGCGGGGCTAAGCTCTGTTCACTTGAATGGAGCTTAGCCCCGCCCACGCTAGTTGATACTAGTCGTGACGTCAGTGGGCCAGCGGTAAACAGTGAGAAGGCCGCGGCGCTGCTGGAGCGCCGCTGACTTCTCAAACAGCTGATCGGCAGGGGTCCCGGGTGTCAGGCCCCGCCAATCAGAAGCTGATGATCTATCCAGAGGATAGATCAGTTAAATGAAAGTGCAGAACCCCTTTAAAGCTGCATATGTACAATTACTGTATGTGTTAAATACTCATTTTACTGAGGCAGTGATTTTAAAATATCCCTGGCCAAGAGTGGTGCGCTCCGATTGGATGCGCTCACAGCCAGGTAGAAAAGAACCGCTTGCAGCGAAACTGCGAGTCTCCGCCTAGTATAACAGAGTCGGCTCATTATAATATAATGCGCCAAAATCAATGCGGCCAACAACGGACGAACGGGTGGGCCTTTTTTCCGCCCAAAGTGCCATGGCATAAGTGGGGGTCGCCCTATAAAAGGTAAGACCATAATTAGACTAGGGCTAAACTGATGAAAGGTACTCTTTAAAAATACTGATGACCTATCCAGGGGATCCGACACTCGACAACCTACTGTTTGAGAAGGCACCGGCACTCCTATGAGTGCCACGGCCTTCTCTGTACTCACCAAGCACAGTGCTGTACATTATATAGAGGTTGTGCTTGGTATCACGCTCAGCCCCATTCACTTCAAAGGGGCTGAGATGCGCCTAGGCCAAGTGACTGATGAATGTGTTAATCACTCTGCCTAGGAAAAGCAGCAAGCACCGCTGCCTTCTCAAACAGCTGATCGGAGGGGATTGCACCCAGCGTGGCCATACCCTAATAGTTTGGAAGGGTAGTCTGTATCTGTAAATCAGTCCAACAGTATACACATTACTGCAAAATCATGCAGACATTCAAAGCAATAGAAAAAGACAAAAAAGAAATAAAAAAAAACAAATCTTCCAGTGTCCTATTCTTGTCCGTTTTACGGACAGGAATAGGACTGTTCTATAGCGGGCAGGATGTTCCGCAAAATGTAGAAAGCACTCAGCTGGTATCTGTGTTTTGTGGCTCCGCAACTTGCAGACCGCAAAAACGGCTACGGCCGTGGTCATGAACCCTAAAACTGTGAAAATGTATTTGTACCGAGAGACTTGTCCGAGTGTTCCTTAGTTACAAAGTAGCCATTTACAAGTTAGAAAGAAGAAATTGCTGCAGCGCTGAACTGGTGGCTGTGGATTTGCCCTCCGTGAAACGGCTGGAGGATACCACACCTAGGAACTCATAACACTTACAAAAGGACATTGGATGGCAGCCATTCTGAAGCAGGCCAAGATGGAAATGTGGGCTCCACTAGAGATGCTCTTACAGCTCTCTGGCACATAATGAGGGGTCCTGCCATGAATGGCATTTGGACAGTGGTTGCAGTAAAAAAGCCAACTCCTTAGCATCATAAGAAAGCAACAAAATAAGTTAGGTACTGGTAGCAAATGTATAGGGGTACTGACTCAAAGGATTTCTCCAGTCCTAAATTACGTTATGAGATGCCTGAATTGCATCTGTTTCAATAGCAGTATGGTTCATCCAGAGCACCCAATACATAATTTACCAACTCTCTCTACATGTTCTTTACTGAGTGACCTTATACACACTGCTAAATAAAACACGATGGGCCAAAGCCTTTACTGTACATTTCTATCAGCTCTACCCCAAAGACTTATTCCAAAACAGGGAAATCTTAGACTCATTCGGAACCTGCTAAGGGAGAGTTCACATCACCGTTCAGCTTTCCGTTCTTCTGATCCGTCAGAAGAGCAGAAAAAAAAGAAACCCACAACAAATCTGTTATTTTGAGGATCATTTGTTCTAAGTTAGCAACAGTTTGCCCTAAAAATAACAATCCTTTTGCTGAGTTACGACCAGTTTGCATCAGTTTTTGTGTCAGTTATTTTTGATGGGAGAAAAAGTACTGCATGCAGGACTTTTTCTCCAGTCAAAAATAACGGATCTCTGATTTCATATATTTTACGAAGAAACCCAGGGGGTGTTGACTGACTTACAACAATACTCCTCATTCATACTCTGTACCTTCCATAAGTAGAAATAGTACCCCAACTGGAGGTCATACTATATTTTTTCCGGAAGAGTAAAAATACTCCTCTTACCATTTTTGAGGAGTATTCATAGCTGAGGAGAAGTACAAAAGTTGCAGTAATTCAACTACATAATACGTAGGCCTACATAATGTTAAGGGCTTGTTCACATCTCCCTTAGGGGCAGGGCTTGTTCACATCTCCCTTAGGGGCCTCCGTAACAAATTCTGTTAAAAACAGGCCTTTTTTGTTTGGTACGAAGACAGTAAACTGAACAGACTATTATAGTTAATGGAGTTTGTTCAGCTCTGTTCGGGTCATTTATGTGCACTCTGGAACTTCTGTTATTTTTTTTTGTTCTGCTCCTTTAACAGAGCAGAACAGAAATAAATAGCTGTGATGTGAAGTTGTCCTAACAGGGTTGGTATTTATGCAAAGTAACCATTACTAGTCTAAAGCCTGTATTTACACCAAGCGATTGACAGTCCAATCATCGCTAACAAGCGCTTATATCAGCGGTGGGGAACCATTTTGCTGCCAAGGGCCATTTCGATATTTGTAACATCATTCGGGGGCCATACAAAATTCTCAATAAAAATTTTTTACTGCTGTATTTGGTCAAACATATAATTGACTTAGGGATAAGTTACAGAAATTGCACTTCAATTAAAATAATCTAGAGGGCTGTATTTTTGCAGCACAAAATAGCGCCTGCACTATATATATACAGTATATTACATACAATACAGGCGCCATATTGACCACACATAGCAGTCTAATTTTTAAGTTCAGAATGTTACTTATTTGACATTAATGGCAGGAAGCTAAACCCAGGGGGTCCAGAGAGGGGTTCACCCAGCTTTCACTCTCCCTGCCTCTTTCTTCGCAACTGTCCCTGCCTTTGTCCCTTTCTCAGCAAAATATCTGCCCCCACCTCCATCAGCCTGAAATAAGCCTCCTATCAGACCCCCCAGGCCTACATCAGCCTCAGATCAGACTCCCATCAGACCTCTAAGCCTCAGATTAGACCCCAATCAGACCCTTCCTAGCTTCAGATCAGACTCCCATCAGACCCCCAGCCTCAGACCAGACCCGGATCAGACGCCCAGCCTCAGATCAGCCCCCATCAGACCCCCCAGGGTCAGATCAGCCCCTATAAGACCCCCCAGCCTCAGATCAGACCTTCATAATACCCTCCCTAGCCTCAGATCAGCCCCCATCAGACCCTCCCCAGCCTCAGATCAGCCCCCATCAGCCCCCCTAGTCTCAGATCAGACCCCTATCAAACCCCAGCCTCAGATCAGACACCCCCAGCCTCAGATCAGACCCTCCCAAGCCTCAGATCAGACCCCCATCAGACCCTCCCCACCCTCCTTTAGCCTCAGATCAGCCCCCATCAGACCCTCCCCAGCCTCAGATCAGCCCCCATCAGCCCCCCTAGTCTCAGATCAGACCCCTATCAAACCCCAGCCTCAGATCAGACACCCCCAGCCTCAGATCAGACCCTCCCAAGCCTCAGATCAGACCCCCATCAGACCCTCCCCACCCTCCTTTAGCCTCAGATCAGCCCCAATCAGACATCAGATCAGATACTGTATTTAAGATAAACAAATAAACTTACCTCTCCAGCTCCGTACGGCGCTGCCTCTTGGCAGATTCACTTACCCTCCCTGTTCTTCTTCCTGCCGCACTATATTGTCACCTCACACCGCACAGCGTCAGGTCATAGTGCACGTCTACGTGCACTGCGTCCTGACGCTGGATGTGTCAGGACACAGTGTGGGGCTGAAAGAAGACCAGGGAAGGTGAGGACAGCCAGTGCAGTGCTGTTCTCACCTTCCTGTGCCTCCCGTATGCTAATGACCGCTTCCATAATGGAAGGGGTCATAAGCATTTTCACATTATGTTCTGGCAGGGGGCCGGGGGCCACATGAAATGATACCGTGGGCCGCATACGGCCCTCGGGCCGGAGGTTCCCCACCCCTGGCTTATATGAACACTCGTTAGCGCTGATCTAGCAGTCTAATATTGCGATCGATTTCCCGATTAACATTGGGCAATCAGGGTCTTTCAGCATGTTTAAAAATCAGATTGTGGTGTCTAATCACAATCTGTTGTCGGCAAACTAGACAGCATGGGGAAGATTGATGGCATAACGATCGCTCCTCCCCATGCTGTGGAGGAGACTGCTGCATGTAATAGCAGCTGTCTCCTCTGCTAGCGAGCAGGCAATTGTCGGGAAGGAACGCTTCCTTTCCGTTCCGACTTAAAGGGCCCTTTACACAGGCCGAAGATGAGCCAGATAATTGTTAACGTGTTCATAGGAACGCTTGTTAGGGATTATCTGGCAGTGTAAAGGTGCTGCCGATACCCAATGAACGATCGAAACGCTCGTTCATCGGGTAATCGCATCTTTCATACGGTCAACTAAATCCTTGTTTGCTGGCAGCAGATCGTGCCATCTAAACAGCCTCTGCTGCCAAAGCAAACAATGATTGTGTATAAGGCCTGAGCGATTGAATTAGTGGTCGCTCCTTCCCATACCGTAGAGGAGATCGCTGAATGTAAATACAGCATTCTCCTTCACGGACGAGCAGATGCTTGCCGGGAAGGAAGACTTCTTGTCCTGTATAAAGGAACCTTAAAAAGTTATGTACACCCTCTGAGGCAATTTTTGCTTATGATTGCATTTTACAAATTTTTGGCTAAAAAGCATATTTTCAGTTAGCCTTTTTTTTTCCAAATATTGAGCCATTCTATCACAAAGGGTTAACTGTTTTTCTAACTGTCTGACTGGTACTTTTACTTTGTGCCGGTCATCTAATAACCCTTATCTCTAAACTACCAAGTAGGGTTGTTTCGGGTATCGAATATTCGATACCTAATCGATACTTTGTCTGGTATCGACCTCGATACCGGGATTTGCCTTTTTTCGATACTAGACTTCGCTATTGTGCAGTCTAGTATCAGAGAACATGGAACACGCTGCTCTCAGCGCGCTCCGTGTTCTCCTCAGCAGCACAAGTGAGAAGGAAGCACTTTCTCCCTCCCCCTGTGCCGCTGCCATCAATGAGGAGAGAGGGGCGAGCGCACTGCGCCACCAATGAAAGTAAACGTTTAAGGGTACTTTCACACTTGCGGCAGAGTATTCTGGCAGGCAGTTCCATCGCCGGAACTGCCCGCCGGATCCGTCAAAACGTATGGAAACTGATGGCATTTGTCAGATCCGTATGACAAATGCATTGAAATGCCGGATCCGCAGCTCCCTCCAGAGATGTTCTATTGGATTTAGGTCTGGAGACTGGTTAGGCCACTCCAGAACCTTGATATGCTACTTAAGGAGCCACCCCTTGGTTATCCTGGCTGTGTGCTTCGGGTTGTTGTCATGTTGGAAGACCCAGCCACGACCTATTTTCAATGCTCTGACTGAGGTAAGGAGGTTGTTGCTCAAAATCTCACAATAAATGGCCCCATTCATCCTGTCCTTAATACAGTGCAGTCACCCTGTCCCTGACTTGAGCAGGGGAACCTGCCGTGCAATGCATGAGAACCGTGAAACCATAAAACCGTGACCGGCGTAGTGTTCTACCGACAGTGACCTTTGAAACTGTGGTTGTAGCTCTCTTCATGTCATTGACCAGCATCTCCCTTGTAGTTCTGGGCTGATTCCTCACCTTTCTTATCATCAGTGATACACCACGAGGTGAGATCTTGCATGGAGCCCCAGTCCAAGGGAGACCGACAGTCGTCTTTAACCCCATTTTCTAACAATTGCTCCAACATGATCTATTTTCACCAAGCTGCTTGGCAATTGCCTCGTAGCCCTTCCCAGCCTTGTGGAGGCCCACAATTTTGTCTCTGGTGACTTTTGACAGCTCTTTGGTCTTGCCCTTGGTAGTAGTTGGCGTCTGACTGTGGAGTGGACAGGTGTCTTTAAAGAGCTCAGACAGGTGCTACTAAGTTAGATTAATGAGTGGAGTAGAGGTGGACGTTTTAAAAAGGCACAGTAAAAGGTTTTTGAGAGCCAGAATTCTTCTTTTCACAGGTGTTCAAATACTTATGTTCAGCAGTGCAAGATAAATAAATTCTTTAAAAATCATAATGTCATTTCCTGATTTATTTATTTTTATTCTGTCTCTCAGAGTGGAAATGCATCTACAATGTGAATGTCAGACCCCTCCATGATTTCTAAGTGGGAGGACTTGCTAAATTGCAGGGTGTTAAAATACTTCTGTTCCTCACTGATATATATACACACACACACACACACACACACACACACACACACACACACTTTTTCAGGGCCACTGTAGCACCCCCTTTAGGGCTTAAACAGGGACAGACTAGTTCCCTAACAGCACACTTTGCAATTTAAGGTACCAATACTGGATGTCCTTCCTCCCTCTTCTTGGACTTCTACCAGATGAAAGACCGGGCCCACTACTGGAACATCATCTGAATAATTCAGATGCGGTAGGATAACTGGGTATAGTAATATTTTATTCTGGCTGGGTGCCGCCGTGCACCCAGGTGCCATTGTGTACCTCAATTATTTATCATCTCTTGATCATTAATTAGGGAATCTAACCTAGATTTTTCACTTTATTTTAGAATACTTATATTAAAGGTTACTGAGCTACTGTGCTGCCATATATTGAACCAACCCTAACCAAAAACAAGAAAATTCGGAGAAATTCAACAGGTTACTGTTGGTAAAACATGTTGTGCTTGGAAGACCGAAAGACATTCAACGTCCCTCTGTATCCTGGTGTCACATTGCTATGCACACTTAATGATGTGTCCTGTGAATTATTAATGCCAGCTCTATAGCTGTCTGATCAAGTGTTTAATAAACGCTCCACTACTAAAGGAGACAAAGGAAGCGATGACATGAGTAATCTGGTAAAGAATGTTCAACGCTGGAAGAAATCTAAACAAGCAGAACATAAACTGCAAGGTCCCCAATGCAAAAAATAAATATAATAATAATAATAATAATAATAATAATAATAATGGCAAGAACAAGTTTCCAAAACACAACACAACGGGTTTAGGGATCGCCATGAACACTGCAGTCCCTATGAAAAAAAAACATCTTTCTCTAGATGCGTTTTAAGTTGTTCAGAGCTCTATTTCATTCAAAGTCATGCGGTAGTTCCGATTTGTTGGCTACAGTTCATCCTGCAGCCATTTTATTAATTGCTCGGTATAATGAGATAGTGGAAAGAAGAGACCCCAGTAAGTGCACAATTTCCATGTATCAAGTATCACCTGGAGTGAAGCATTACAAGAGAGCAGGTTAACCTTCTTCCTCTTCACCATCCAGCAGAGGGCATCCATAATATAAGTGACTCGCATCAGTATAATACATGTATTGCACCAATGAGCCAAGGTAAAAAGGCACAGAACAATGGAAAGCAGTGTTTGCGACTTTTTAAACGCCACTTGTGACAAAATGAATTGCAAGTGGTGTTCCTCTGCAGCGCTCACCACTTTTCCAAAAAGCGGGCTTAGGGAGGGAGGGGCCAGCAGCCCTGGCATATTTATCTTCTTTTACACCAGTTTTCTGCCGTAAAAGAAGACTGAAATCTAAGCCAGCAAGGGGCTGGCTTGGATTTCAGTCTAGGTGCATGGAGTGCAGGAGCTGTGTCTAATTTATGACAAGGCGTTCGCCTCGTCATATATTAGGTGCAGCCTCTAGCAGGGCCCGGGGATATCAAAGACCGGCGTAAAAAGCTGGTGCATGATAAAATTGTCCCCAAAATTTTTGCCATTTTGTGCTTCTGTGGTCACTTTTTTAGATAGCAACAAGAAAAGTCAGTGGTGCCTATTGGGAGGTAGTGTGGTCTCATGCTTACTATAATTTGTGACAGAATTTCGAGAGGGTGGGCGGGCAGGCTTGCCCGTCTCATGTACCATTTTCTAAGCCAGTTTATGGCGTGGAAAATGGTCTTAAACTATGCCATGAAGGGAGCTGGCATAGTTTAAACCATGTTGCGCAGCCGGTGGAACCAAGCGCCAAAGTTATGTAGAGGCCTGTGCCTCTACACAACTTTGGCGCATCTGCTGCCCACGCATAAGGATTAAAACTGGCCAGTCTTAATAAATGACCCCCGTAGTCTTTCATAAACACCCCTTGTATAATAACATCATTTTTACTATAATCATTTTATGAGATCCACGGCTAGGGCTATAAGACGACATTAGTTGTGCAAATTTTTTGTAATGATAGTCAATGGTGTCGCACTGGGACTGCGACACGAAAGTCACAAAAAAATCCAACTTGGATGGATTTTTGTGCAACTGTTGCATCGCAGTATGTCGCTTCGAGACACCAACTCCAAAAATTGCTTCACGACATTACTGCAACATCATGTCGCAGTGTAGCTGCACCCTTACTATCGAGTGACATGCCGCCATGTTTTGGTCAGCGATTGTGAGCTAAAACCAGGATTGGAGATTCCACAGACATAAGGTATAAGGAAAAGATCTGCACCAGTTCTGTGTTTAGAGCCGCACCTGGTTTGGGCTCATTATAACTGATGGAAATCACTGACCAAACACTGACTGTGGGAATGAGGCATAAGCTTAGACTGCAATCTGAGCCAGAATTCTGGAACATTTGCAGTAGTAAATCCCCAGCAATGCATATAAGATTTTTTTTCCTTCATATTTTTTATTTTTCTGCAAACTACTTCAATTTAGCTACGGGCAATGTCCCATCTCTACAGGTTTTAAACGGGTTGACAGAGTTACTTAAAAATGAAAAAAAACAAAAAAAAAAAAACAAGGCAGCATTTGTCATAAAACAACATATACTCACCTACTTTATCCGACCTCTGCTCCCAGCGCTATTGCTCCAGTCCTCCTTGCCACTGAGCCACGACATCTTGGCTGCATCTAAGATGTGCCCATCAGGTCAGAAAACTGCAGCAGTCAGTGACTGGCTACAGCTGTCACATGGAGTATGTGGGGGAAAAGTCATCACTGCAGCAAAACAGACAAAGCCCAGTGGAAAGTATCGGAGCAGCAGAGATGGGGGATAGGGGAGTATATTTTATTACAAATGTAATAGCTGCAGTTCTTAGTGCCGGCTCCTGCTTCACACTCTGGGTTGGAGTAAGCTTTGACTGCCATTGTCCATATGTTGACATAAGAGTACACAGGCTTTCCCAGAGACTCGACTGGGGGAGCAATCTGCAGTTAGTCCTCAGGACCTATGAAAAACCCCAGGGCAATCTGTTCTGTAAGCCTGCTGTTATAGCACATTAGTGAGGCCTAACAGCAGCCTGTGTTATAGTGACACAGAGCATAATGTATTAGCATACAGGAGTATGCCAATGTAACCACAATTACAAAAACGTTGTGACGCTGTGTAAAATATACAAAAAAGACAAAAAAAAATTTAATCATTTGCAAATCTCTGACTGATGTTTGATTCACAATAAAACACAGATGTTGAAAGTGAGCAATGCATCTAAAAAAAATATATAAATAAATTGGGACAGGGGCATGTCTACCATTGTGTAGCATCCCCTCTTCTTTTAACTGGGAAATTAGGAGACTATTTGGTGGAGTTTTGGGAGCCCCATTCTTGTCTGTTGTAGGATTCTTACTGCTCAGCAGTCCTGGGTCTTCTTTGCTGGATTTTTCATTTCATGATCCACCAAATGTCTTCTACTGGTGAAAGGTCTGGACGGCAGGTAGGCGATTTCAGCTCCTGGACTCTTCTTCTGTGAAGCCATGCACTGCTGGGATGGATGTAGTATGTGGTTTAGCATTGTCTTGCTGAAATATACAAGGCCTTCCCTGAAAGAGACGTTGTCTGAATGGGAGCATATGTTGTTCTAAAAACTCTATATACTGTTCAGCATTGATAGTGCCTTTCCTGATGTGTACACTGTCCACACTACAGGCAGTAATACAACTCCATACCATCAGAGATGCAGGCTTTTGAACTGTGTTCTGATAACAAGCTGGATGGTCCCCCTCCTCTTAAGTCTGCAGAACCCAGAGTCCGTGGTTTCCAAAAAGAATTTCAAATTCTGATTTATAGGGCCACAGAACAGCTTCCATTTTGCCTAAATCGCGTTGAGATATGTCTTCTACTTTGCATGATACAGCTTAATTTTCATTTGTGGATTGCACAGACAATGATATCTAGAAGTGTTCCTGAGCCCATGCAGTGATTTCTAGTACAGAAGCGAGCCTGTATTTAATGCAGTGCTGTCAGAAAGCTTACAGATCACGAGCATCTAAGGCTACTTTCACACTTGCGTTGTTCTTTTCCGGCATAGAGTTCCGTCCTAGGGGCTCTATATCGGAAAAGAACTGATCAGGCATATCCCCATGCATTCTGAATGGAGAGTAATCCGTTCAGTTTGCATCAGGATGTCTTCAGTTCAGTCGTTTTGACTGATCAGGCAAAAGAGAAAACCGCAGCATGCTACGGTTTTCTCTGCGGTGAAAAAAACTGAAGACTTGCCTGAATGCCGGATCTAATAGGAATCTATTAGCGCCGGATCCGGCATTCAGAATACCGGAATGCCGGATCAGTCCTGCGCATGCGCAGACCGATAAAAATGTGAAAAAATGTACAAGACGGATCCGTCTGTCCGCATTACAAGCGGAGAGACGGATCCGTCCTTGCAATGCATTTGTGAGACGGATCCGCATCCGGATCCGTCTCACAAATGCTTTCAGTCAGCGGCAGATCGGCGGGCAGTTCCGACGACGGTACTGCCCGCCGGATCACACTGCCGCAAGTGTGAAAGTAGCCTAATACTGACCGTCAGCCTCGTCCCTTGTGCAGATTGGTCCAGATTCTCTGAATCTTTTCATATTATGTACTGTAGATAGTGAGATAGATAGTCAAATTCTTTGCAATTTTACTTTGAAGAACATATATATATTTTTTTAAATCGCTCCAATTTTAGGACGTAGTTTCTCGCAGGTTGATGAACCCCTGCCTATCTTTGCTTCCGAGGGACTCTGCCTCTCGAATATGCTTTTTTTTTTATACCCAGTCATGTGACTTAGTTGCAAATTGCTCCTCCAGCAGTTTTTTTTTTTTTTTTTAGTACCAATAACTTTTTTTTAGCCTTTTGTTGCCCATCAACGTTTCTGAGATGCGTTGTTACCATAAAGTTCTAAATGAGTACATTTTTTTTCATGAAATGGTAAAATATCTCACTTTCAACATCTGATATGTGTTAAAGTTTCTGCCTCAGATAGCTATTTATTTTTTTTAAGTTATGACTGCTGAAATGCTGAGGCAAACATTTTAAAATGTATCTAGTCATTAGGGCCTTTCCAAGCCCGGTCTTTAAGGGGTTAACCTGCTGGAAAATGAAAAAAAAACAAAACAAAAAACACAAAAAAGCAGTAATGGGGATATTCTAAAAGCTTTCTTAATGCAGAAAATAAAGTCATGGGAAGCAAATCGGAAAACCCAGAGGGGTTAGAGATGTAGCATCTCCTAAGTGGTGTCCCCTTGAATGACCAGAGAATATGCCTGTCCATTAACTTAGCCTCTACTCCAGAAAGCCTTAGAACACAAGTCTGACAAAACAGTATACCAATTTGTCTGCTATAATGGTGCCCCGAAGCAGATGACTGCCTTCATTTTTTTTGTGCTGTGAAATGTCCTAATTTTTTTTAACTCTTACTCGCTAAGAAAAAATAAATAAATAAATAATGATCAGTACTATAATCCCACTAAAAGGGAACCTGTCATCAACTTTATGCTGACCTCACAGAGGGCAGCATAAAGTAGTGACAGAAATGCTGATTTCATTGGTGTGTCACTCATGAGCTAAAAGTAAGTGGTTACTGAGAACCAGCATCATAATCATTGCAGCCCAGGCCTTGAAAAGAGTCAAATCTACCTGAGAAGAGTCCTGGTTATACATAATCTCCTGCTCTCTCACCCATCTGCTGATGATTGGCAGTTCTCTCCTAGAGAGAAAGGGAGAAAACTAGGTAGAAAACGGTCAGTCATCAGTAGGTGGGCAGGAAGAGCAGGAGATTATGAATAACCAGGACTCTTCTCAGGTGGCCAGGACTCTTTTCCAGGCCAGTCTGCAATGATTGTGATGTTGGTTCTCGGCAACCACTTACTTATAAATGACAGACTGCTGAAATCAACTCACCTGTCTACTTTATACTGCTGTTAGTATGGGCAGCATAAAGTTGATGCCAGGGTACCTTTAAAAGAAATTAGGAGCCAGCAACAGCACAGCTGAAAGTCAACTCTGTATCCTGAGCCTCTGAGACTTACGGCTCACGCACACGGCTATTGCCCGGCCTTGCCCATATTGCGGCCCACAAACAGCGGGGCGTATGTACCCGCATCACGGATGCAAACCCATTCACTTGAAAGGGTCCGCAATCCGGAAGGTCGGTGCGGAACCCCACAGAAATACCATTGAGTGCTTCCATGGGGTCTCTGTTAGTCCCTCCAGACCGCAAAAAAGTACTAGTCCATTTTTTGTAGTGCGGGCAGATCACGGCCCTATTCAAGTTGAATGGGTCTGGATCCGTCTGTGGAATCCGCACGGATGGTGCCCGTGCATTGGGGACCGCAAATTACACGGAACGGCCAATAAACAGCTGTGTGTTGAAAGAAAGCAGGGACTAAACAGAAGCAACCCATAGTAGTATTTAAAGAGGACCTTTCACTACTCTACAAACTAAAAACTAACTATATCAGTGGGCAGAGCGGCGCCCAGGGGTCCCCCTGCACTTACTAGTATGTCTGGGCGCCGCTCCGTTCGCCCGGTATAGGCTCCGGTGTCTGCGCTCCCTCTGCTTTACTGGAGTGATTTCTTGTATGAGGCGTGTCCCTTGCTGCAGCGCTGGCCAATCGCAGAGCACAGCTCATTGCCTGGCTATGAGCTGTGCGCTGCGATTGGCCAGCGCTGCAGCAAGGGACACGCCACATACAAGAAATCACTCCAGTAAAGCAGAGGGAGCGCAGACACCGGAGCCTATACCGGGTGAACGGAGCGGCGCCCAGACATACTAGTAAGTGCAGGGGGACCCCTGGGCGCCGCTCTGCCCACTGATATAGTTAGTTTTTAGTTTGTAGAGTAGTGAAAGGTCCTCTTTAAAGTGATTGTAAGGGTACATTCACACAACCGTATAATTTAATCCGCATCCGTTCCGCATTTTGCTTAATAGAAGCGGATCCATTCATTCCTATGGGTGAATAAAACTTGCGGACAATGTTCAGTATGTTGTCCGCATTCGTGTTTCCGCATTTATAGTCCGCAAATATATGAAGCTTGTACTACTATTATCCGCACAGATCAGGTCCACAGCCCCATTCAAGTCAATGGATCCACAATTTGCGGACGACATACGGAATGGTTTGCGTATGTCATACGATTTTTGCGGATCCGTTACCGTATTATTGAAGGTATTAATAATTATTTTTTTCTCTCTCGCTCTTTTTTCATTCCGTTTTTTGCGGACCGTAAAAAACGGAAGACATACGGAACACAAACGGAAGTCAATTGTCCGCAAATTGTGGACACATGGTTCCGTTATTTGCGGACCGCAAAACGGAAAGGATTACACCCTAAAGCTGGTGTTACAATAGTTTAAAAAAAAAAAAAAAAAAAAAAGAAGTCATCATCTACCACCACTCCCATTCTGATGCCTCCTTGGTCACCGCCTGTCTTCAGCCAACATGGAAATGTGACCACTCACTGAGCCACCATAAAGTAGAGACCGTGGTGGACTCAGAAAGCATCAGAATTTGAGTGGCAGGGGATCAGTCACATCTGACCCCTTTTTAAAGAAAATTACCGGCTAAATAACCCCTAAACAGGAGACAATATTGCCATCACCGTTTGTCAGTCTGTTCCATTTTCTGCATGTTACTTAGGCTACTTTCACACCTGCGTTTAGGTGCAGATCCGTCTGGTGTCTGCACAGACGGATCCGCACCTATAATGCAAACGCTTGTAACCGTTCAGAACGAATCCGTTACCATGAAAAAAAAAAAAAAACAAACACAGATCCATTTTGACTTACATTGAAAGACAATGGGAGGCGGATTCGTTTTCAATTGCACCATATTGTGTCTGTAAAAACGGATCCGTCCCCATTGACTTAGGCTACTTTCACACTGGCGTTTCTGGGTCCGCCTGTGAGATCCGTTTCAAGGCTCTCACAAGGGGCCCAAAATGGATCAGTTCAGCCCCAATGCATTCTGAATGGAAAAGGATCCGCTCAGAATGCATCAGTTTGCCTCCGTTCAGCCTCCATTGCGCTCTGGAGGCGGACACCAAAATGCTGCTTGCAGCGTATTGATGTCCGTCTGACGAAACTGAGCCAAACGGATCCGTCCTGACTTACAATGTAAGTCAATGGGGACGGATCTGTTTTTACTGACACAATATGGTGCAATTGAAAACGGATCCGCCTCCCATTGACTTTCAATGTAAGTCAAAACAGATCCGTTTGCATTATCATGAACAAAAAAAATAAAATAAAAATTTTGTTCATGGTAATGCAAACGGATCCGTTCTGAACCGATACAATCGTTTGCATTATAGGTGCGGATCCGTCTGTGCAGATACCAGAAGGATCCTCACCTAAACGCAGGTGTGAAAGTAGCCTAACATTGTAAGTCAGGACGGATACGTTTGGCTCAGTTTCGTCAGGCGGACATCAAAACGCTGAGGCGGAACGGAGGCAAACTGATGCATTCTGAACGGATCCTTATCCATTCAGAATGCATTGGGGCTGAACTGATCCGTTTTGGACCGCTTGTGAGAGCCCTGAACGGATCTCACAGGCGGACCCAGAAACGCCAGTGTGAAAGTAGCCTAAAGCAGTCAAGTAGAAATCCTACATAGTGGTAAATTTCACTCTGACCTCTTCCATTTTGGACTGGCAGATGACTAAGGGATCAGGGTTAGGGTGCATTGCATGAATGTGAAGACCATTCTCATTTTGTGGACTGCAAACCGCAGCTCTGCAAAACATGGGCACCATGTGCACCCCGCATTGTGGTGCAGACTCATTGACTACGTGTCCGTGATCCGCAAGATATGTCAAAGATAGGACATGACCTATATTTTGCAGCGTATAGGCATGGACCCAGAAGCCCTTCCGTGTCTGTGCCGCAAAAAATAGGATATGTGCTACCTTTGTCTGCATCTTGTGGATCGTGGACACATTGAAGTCAAAGGGTTGGCACCCTAATGCGGGGTGCACACGCCCGGTTTGGCGGATCTTCAATTTGCTATCCACAGACCAGAAGCGTCAGTCACATGCTTGCGTAGATGCACCCTTAGACAAGAAGCGCAATTTAACATTCTTCATCTCCTACTGCAGATAAAGCAATATGGGTTCCTTCTGCAGCCAAAAAGGACAAAGAGGAAAATTATATATTTCTCAGTTGTATATAAGAAACATAAGTTCAGAAAGGAGGTGGTTAAGGGCTCTTTCTATATTAGGCTACATGCACACGACCGTATGTGTTTTGCAGTCCGCAAAAAAAAACAAAAAACGGAACTGACGCAGAAACAAACAACGTTCGTGTGCATGTAGCCTTAGTGGGAGATTTATCAAAACTGGTATAAAGGAAAAGTGACTTAGTTGCCCATAACAACCAATCAGATTCCTCCTTTCATTCTCCAAAGGAGCTCTGAAAAAGGAAAGGTAAAATCTAATTGGTTGCTATGGGCAATTGAGCTAGTTTTTCTTTAAACCAGTTTTGATAAATCTTCCCCTTAGTACATGTCACAATAACAGGTCTGACTCTGTACAAAATGTATTCAAGTCAAGTGGCCAAATGAGAAGAGTTAAAATATATATATATATAAAAAATATGGCAAAAGGACCCCATAATGTGATACAGATGGTGGCTAAGACCAGCCTTTTTTTCACCATTTCTAAGGAGATCATTTGATGTATTTATCTCCTGTAGCAATGATGACAAACACATACTGGTGACTATCCTCAATCAGAAGGTCTAATATACTGCCAAATTCTGTGGGTTTAAAGCAGCGTTTACCATATGTATAACCACACTCGTAAGAATATGAATCTCTGTTCATGTAGAGTTGTAGTGCCCATCTTGGTTACAATGACCGGACATTAGTATTTCCAGTCTGGCGGTAGAGGCAGCTACGGTGCTGGCTTTCAAAACATTTTTTTCTCCTTTTTTGACACCTTTTCCTGCCTATCACAAATTTTTTATTGAGGTAAGATAGTAAGAAAATGCCAGAAGTGATTTCATCGTCTGTCGGGCACCCTGGTAACTGGACTTCATCCAGCCTTGAAAATACCTTCCAAGCACCCCATGCAATGGGTGCTACAAAAAAGTCTGAATCTAGCCGCTACCTTTAAAATCAGTAATATTTTCTGAAGAAAGTTGGGAAATAACCCTTACCAGCTCCACTCTCTGGGGCCTCGCTGATACTTTCAAATAAGTGTGCACGTTGAGGCGGAACACCAGTAAAACGCAGGACTGCCAGCTTCTTAAAAACTGGGTTCTTTATTTACAAGATACCAAAAAAATACCATACAAAGGGCAGGTGTAGCCCGAAACACGCCAAAAGTTTTACCTGCTTGTATCCTGCAAATAAAGAACCTGGTTTTTAAGTAGTCGGCAGTTCTAGGTTCTCTTTTTCAGCTTTTACAGTAATATTTTCAGTAAGGGGATTCTGTCAGTCACATGGCAGTGCTCATTCAATAGCCCTGGGTGCATGGTAGGGTCCATGCTTGACAACCTCTTTTCATCCAGCAGGACGTCAACCATTAGATGACTGTATGGGGGAACACAAGATGCAGAATTGCCTAATCACACTGGGGATAGTGATTCTTAGCGTTCATTTTCCATGCAGTAGCAATGCAGTAAAGCTGAACGATTACTTGGCACCCACTCAAACAGCGAGTGTCTGTGCACATAGTAGATTTTGCACCAGAAGACCTTTGTCTTTCATACAATACAATTTTGTGTAGGCTGAATATAACTACTGTTGGATCATGAGTAAGGTTTACCAAGCAGCATACTCTAGTGGGCAAATGTGGCATTACAAGTCTGCCCTTATAAAATGGGATTGTTTCACCCCGACATGTAAAAAGAGATCCTGGCTGAAATTCTATGGTGTGTCAGATAATACCATACCGGGTGTGTATGAACTTGGACCCACACTGCTGCACCAATAATAGGGCTGCTAAACTCTTGAATATGAGAACCGTTTTGGCGCAGCAGGGAGATTCCTGCTAGTGGGGATCATTCATCAAACAATGTTGATTTGTTGCATATGTAAATGATTTAGACTGGGTCGCCTACAATAAGAGACAATGAAAAATAAAGAGAGGATTTTTGAACACCTCTGTCAATGGACCATAGTCTAGAGGGCCATCACTTGTCAAGGTCTATACAGTCTGGACACAACAAGGAGCTTGCACCTGGCATACGGCCAGTCATGGTCTAGTAATTGCCTCCATAAGATGATGATATGTTCTTTGCGCAGGCTGGCTATTTACAGATGAACTTGTTCTTTTCTCCCATTCACAAACATATTTCGCCTTATCATTAGGAGGTCTGTTACTAGATGTCCCTTCAATATAGCCTTTATAGTTAAAAGGTCCATATTATGTCACATCAGTTGTACCTTATATTATTTGTAGTAGGAGCTGAGCGAGGAACAGAAGAGGCATGCCTACGTACTGTCCTGACCTATCTGGCTGGAGTGTGCCCGGAGCCAGAGACGAGGTAAGGCCTAAATATGTGGGCAAAAATGATGAGGACTGGCACGGTGTAGGGTGCAACAGTTTTATTGAGCAAAATGAGATCTATAAAGCTAATGAACAAAAGGCTCTGGAAATTTCAACCTGAAGGTTGGGGATGTACCTTGCGTAGCATGACGACTGCCAACGACCCATCTTGCGGATGACATGAGCCGGCACCTGATGACTGGACGCTGCGGAAGCGGCCCCTATGCGAAAGGAGTGCCCAGAGATAGAACTAGGGTTGAATCCCAACCCTGCTGCCAGTGTGCGGATGTTGGAGATGAAAAGGGCAGAAGAAAAGGGCCTACCGTTTATCGGGAGCAACGGCCGTCTAAAGCGGGAGACTGAAGTGAGGCTAAAAGTTCTTTGAGGACCTTGATAGGACACCAGCAATTGGACGTGGGGAAGAACTCTACTTCGGTGGGAGGACCTGCCTGATTGGTTTTGGTAGACGGGATGGACAGTGTGAAATGGTCCGAATGCCAGACAAGATGCCGCCTGAGCAGGGTTGAACGATTGACTGTGCAGCAGGTGAACTCCCCAGGCCTGAGAAACCCATAGAACCCAAAGGTACATGGCCGCTTTGGTGGTAATGCTGGCTGAGTGCCCAAAAGGGAGACCGTCTAGGGCTACGGACAACCTGCGGAACAGCTCGCCTGAGACTGGTTGCCTGCGCACCTGAACCGCCGTGCTATCCTTCTGAATACCCCTGAGGGTAGCTTTGATGGCCTGATTAGCTAGAATGGACTTGGCAGAGGGGTCACCGAGCATCCGATGGTGCTGAATGCCTGCCAGATACAGCTTGATGGTGTTGAACGATAGGTGGCGTTGAGAGTGGCAATGAGCTATGAACGCCATGAGGAATGTGACTTCGTCCACCTTCCCCTGCGGATGGGTGTCTACGAACTGACTAAAGACTTTGAACTAGGCATCATAATTCCTGGCGGTATTGGCGGCTAAAGAATGCTGGACTAAGGTCCGGGCGGATGCTATCAGGGGCCCTAGTCCAACAGGAGGGAGCTGAATGGCGGAGCTGGAATACCGACGGGGTCTGCCTCCGGAAGATCCTGAAAAAAGATGTCATAATTAAAACGGGATAAGGCATCGGCCGCGACGTTCTTTGCCCCCTGGATATGAAATGCGAAAATATGGAAATTAAATTTTAAAGACAGCCATTTTTTGAGACTTGGCCCTCCCTTTCATGATGACCTCTACCAGCACCTGGCTGTCCGTCATAAAAATCACCGACTTGTTAGCCCAGAGTGGACCCCAAACCTGAGCGGCTGCCACTATTGGGTATAACTCCAATAACGGGGATGACTTCATGGAACTGGCCTCGGATGTGAGTTCCACCGGCCAACTGCCGACCAACCAGTGCGGATGGAAGATAGCCGCGAACCCGCGGGAGGCCGCGGCGTCGGTGAAGACCGTGGGGGACGCGGAATCCGGGGATGGCACGAACAGGGAAATGCCGTTCCACCCGGCCAGGAAAGCCTGCCACATCTGGAGATCCGCCATGGCATGCCTGTCCAGTTGGACAGTGGAATCCTGGTCCGGAGCTGACTGAGGAGCCGGGACGTGAACGACCTGCCCTGGGGCATGATCTTGAAGGCGAAGTTGAGGTAACCCAACAAGGACTGGAGCTCCCGCTTGGACAGGACCCTGGACAAAGCTGCGGAGGAGACGGCGGCCTGGATTTTAGCCAGCTTTGCTGTGGGGAGGCTGGCTTCCATGCGGACAGAATCCAAGATAATGCCCAAGAAGGTAACCCCGGTACCTGGTCCCTCCGTTTTAGAAGTCGCCACGGGGACCTTGAGGCTGGCGAACAGCTGGAGCAAGCTTGCCAATCCCGAGGGGGTGCCCTGGGGATTGGACCAGGATCCTGAACCAGTATCCATTGCAAAGCGCAAGCAAATCTGTCAAACAGCCACGGGCTGCTCTTGGATCCGAAGGTGAGCCGGTTGGCGAAGTAGTACCCGTCCGCCCAATGCAAGCCATAATATTTCCATAGCTGGGGAATGATAGGGAGCAATTTGAAGGCGTCCGCTATGTCGGCCTTGGCCAACCAAGCCCCTTCCTCAGCCAGCAGGACATACTGGATGGCCTCATCGATGGATGAGTACGTCATGGAGAACTCCTCTGATGGGATCAAGGAGTTCAGGCTGGGAATGGGCGACATGTGTGGAGCCGACAAATCATAAATTAAACGCCTTTTATTTGAGGACTGCTTGGTAACCAGGCCAATTGGATTCACCCTCCAAGTGGCGAAGGGGATGGACTGGAACGGGCCCAGCAGAAACCCCTTCCGGACCTCGACCTGCAACAAGGTAGCCACTGCCGCCGGCTCCTGGATAGCCGACAGCAAGTTCCTTCCCTCCCAGGAAACTTGAGGGAGGGCAATGAAACCCGTGTGGAAACCCCTCTCGAATCCGGAGAGAAGGAATTGGGCTAACTGGCGATTGGGATGGTCCTGCAATAGAACGCCCAAGAGCTCGATGTTGATGTCGGCCAGTCATAGGTTCTTGTGCTGCCTTTTCGGGCAGCTGGGGCGAGGATGGGCCCTGAAACAGAGAGAGCATATATGCAGCGCTCTACAACTATTGAACCCGCAACCTCCAGCATTGAAGTTGTTGCACACCCGACTCTGACCCAAATACGTGATAGGCCTACCCAGCTTATTGGTTGAGGCCTGGAACCGCTGGGCGCTGGAGGGACCTGGCAGGGAACCCTCCCGGGCAGGGGTGGGAAGGTTGGGGCACCAGTCTGCGGTGTGCTGGATAGACTGGCAAGCCGCGCAAGTGGGAACCCTTAACCCGGCGAAATGACGACAGAATAACTCCATGTCGAGGTTCGCCCAGTCAGTGATGAACTGAAACTGGGCGAGGGCAGCGGCTGCCTTGGCCGAAAATGACCGGTGGTAGTCATAGAAATTGGTACCACCGTACTTGTACCCCAAATCAGTGACCTGGTACAAGTACGAGTCCAGTTCTTCCCGTCTGTGTGGCTGGACGGAACAGATGGTGTCTCGGTAGAGGCTGAATGCTAGGACGAATTCTGGAATGGATAGCTTTCGGTTCAAACGGGCGTCCTTGGCCCTGAGAACCACTGATACTTCCCCACAATTAATTATTTTATTCTCAGACACGTCCTGAGACGCGATGAGAATAGATGCCAGGTTGACATCTTTCCCTGCCAGGATATCCCCTTTTAAGTTCTCCGGGATAAAGTGCGAGGGAGCAATCTGAGGGCTGGTACGGACCGTATCTGGTGGAGCGTCCTGGGATGTTGAAGGAATGGAAGGTGGGCCTGGAGATGGTGGTGCCGCCGGAGGCCGGGACTCCAATTCCCCCATTCTGGCTTGGATATTAGCCACCGAACCGGCCAGACTGCCGATGGTGGACTGCAACTGCAGCAGGGACAGCTGGATGGAGGAGAGAGGGGGCTGGTCATTAGAACCCTCTGGCTCCATCATCAGGAGACGGTAGAGTTCCGCCTTCCTAGCAGACGCGGGATGACGGATTCCTCTCCTGTTAAGCTCCGTGACGAGTTTCGGGATCGTCCAGCTACGCAGGGACGGGTTACTGGCGCGTCCCGACACCGAAGACCCGGGTAAGGACAGGTTATCATCCGCCTCTGTAGCTTGGGACATCTTAAACTGCATGGGAAGAGGTAAGCATATACACAAGTGATTTAAAGCATCCCCCCCGAAAAATAATATATATATATTTTTTTAAACTTTTTTGAGCAGTGGCCAGATGACCGAGCGAGAGCAGAGAGGAAACAGAAATGAACATGGAATAGGAAGGATCGCCACCTACCCGAATCAACGGACCGCGCTGCCAACTCTCCAGCAATAATGAAGACCTAGGAATGGAGGCTCGTGATAAAGGAAGGCTCTGCGCTGCGGCGGAGCGTAAAGCCGCCGCTTGGCTGGACCTTACCTGAAATTGCACTGTGGAGCGAGCGGACATGGAGGAGCCCAGCAACACAATTGAGGATGGATCGAAATTCCGGTGGCCTGAGGCCCTGTTTACATGAAAAAATAAGCTTGCGTTGGTACGAGACCCGGAGAGAGGTGCGAACTGGTGGCACTGGAATGAAGCGACAGAGAACCAGGATGCAGCCTGGGCACCATGGCTGATTGCTGGATGACCCTGAACTGCTAACCTCAGGGCCCGAAGTCGCGCAGCATGCAACAAGACCTGTGGAAAACCGGAATCTAGACATGCAGGACACGAACTGGCTAACCATGAGCCAACCGGACCCTGCTGAAAAACCCCCGAACGTTACAGGTGATGCGTGGAACCTGAGCGATTCAGGGAAACATTGAATCCTGAGCGGTTCAGGCAACAAGGAATTCTGAGCGAATCAGGCCAAAACATACACCTTGTGTGAAGATGACGGACACCTGGGTGCGTCGGGCATTACCTTGAACCTGAGTGGACCTGGCCACTACTTACCCACTGAGCGACCAGGGAAAATACAGAAGCCTGAGCGATTCAGGCAAAACCTAAACCTGAGTGATTCATGGGAATACATAACGAGACTGTTCCTGGAAAAATATGCAACCTGTAAAATAACGTCAGGGAGAACGACACACCTGAGCGAATCCGGGGAATACATGACACCTGAGCGAATCCGGGGAATACATGACACCTGAGCGAATCCGGGGAATACATGACACCTGAGCGAATCCGGGGAATACATGACACCTGAGCGAATCCGGGGAATACATGACACCTGAGCGAATCCGGGGAATACATGACACCTGAGCGAATCCGGGGAATACATGACACCTGAGCGAATCCGGGGAATACATGACACCTGAGCGAATCCGGGGAATACATGACACCTGAGCGAATCCGGGGAATACATGACACCTGAGCGAATCCGGGGAATACATGACACCTGAGCGAATCCGGGGAATACATGACACCTGAGCGAATCCGGGGAATACATGACACCTGAGCGAATCCGGGGAATACATGACACCTGAGCGAATCCGGGGAATACATGACACCTGAGCGAATCCGGGGAATACATGACACCTGAGCGAATCCGGGGAATACATGACACCTGAGCGAATCCGGGGAATACATGACACCTGAGCGATTCAGGGAATACAGATACCTGAAAATACATGACACATGAGCGAAACATGGAACCTTGGACTGAGTAAATGGTGGAGAACGTGAAAAATGGGCGGAGGCGGAGCCCCTGTGCGGCCTGAACAACCAGATGCTGTCTGAGATGACTGCTATTTGCCCCCCCTTTTTTTTTTCCGGCAGTGCAGGGGTTAAGGGCAGCAACTGCCAGACAGACAACACCAGCTGCTGACCCGCAGAGACTGGGGAACGCGACGCCCGCCGCATGAGCCTGCTGGAACAGAGGTATTGGCTGTCTGTAGCCGCCAGCCCCGCTTCACTCGGGATCCCTGGACTATCATGACCCCCGCACGAACCCCTGGGGGAGAGAGTGACTGCTGGTGTGTAAGTGGCTGATGTGACTGCTGCAGGATCGGCTGTGGAGCCTCTCCCCCTACTGGAAGCCCAAGCGGTGCCCAGGACCCTGTTGGAACCCAGGTCACGACAGCATGGATAAATAGTAACACAGTCTTTTACCTGTACGAATGTGTGCAGAATTGGAGTACAGGGTGGGCCATTTATATGGCTACACCTTAATAAAATGGGAATGGTTGGTGATATTAACTTCCTGTTTGTGGCACATTAGTATATGTGAGGGGGGAAACTTTTCAAGATGGGTGGTGACCATGGCGGCCATTTTGAAGTCGGACATTTTGAATCCAACTTTTGTTTTTTCAATAGGAAGAGGGTCATGTGACACATCAAACTTATTGGGAATTTCACAAGAAAAACAATGGTGTGCTTGGTTTTAACGTAACTTTATTCTTTCATGAGTTATTTACAAGTTTCTGACCACTTATAAAATGTGTTCACTGTGCTGCCCATTGTGTTGGATTGTCAATGCAACCCTCTTCTCCCACTCTTCACACACTGATAGCAACACCGCAGGAGAAATGCTAGCACAGGCTTCCAGTATCCGTAGTTTCAGGTGCTGCACATCTCGTATCTTCACAGCATAGACAATTGCCTTCAGATGACCCCAAAGATAAAAGTCTAAGGGGGTCAGATCGGGAGACCTTGGGGGCCATTCAACTGGCCCACGATGACCAATCCACTTTCCAGGAAACTGTTCATCTAGGAATGCTCGGACCTGACACCCATAATGTGGTGTAAATAACTCATGAAAGAATAAAGTTACGTTAAAACCAAGCACACCATTGTTTTTCTTGTGAAATTCCCAATAAGTTTGATGTGTCACATGACCCTCTTCCTATTGAAAAAACAAACGTTGGATTCAAAATGTCCGACTTCAAAATGGCCGCCATGGTCACCACCCATCTTGAAAAGTTACCCCCCTCACATATACTAATGTGCTACAAACAGGAAGTTAATATCACCAACCATTCCCATTTTATTAAGGTGTATCCATATAAATGGCCCACCCTGTAGAATTCCACCCAACACACAATTCAAGCTCACCTGCAATAGATCCTTCAGAAAAGAGGATGTAAGTACAGGAGGTGAGTAATATTTGGGTGTAGTCATTTGACTACACCCAAAGCCATTTTTCACTGACATACGGAATTAGCTTTTATTTCACGTGTAAATGTTGTTCGGTTCATAACTGGCAGGAACATTACAGGAATTAAACAGGCAATAAACTAGAAACGTAATGGGTATGCATAAGACAACATATTGGCAAGGGAAGCAAACCTTCCACGAGTAACACACCCTAAAGCCTTGTGAGGAATATGGAATAATATTTCATGTCAGCCATGTTCCCACACCAGCCATCAGCTGTCAGATAGCAGAAGTAGTAAACTCCACAGTTTACAAAGCCCCAGCTATATGGCAGAGAACTTCTTGCAGGCCACCTTTGTTTACAATTTCACACCCCATTCAGCCATTCCCCAGTTCAATTAAATCTAGCAGACAGCCTGGAACCAGCGATTTATAAGGAACTATCAATCGCCCGGCCATTGCAGACGCAAACCGGATACATTTTATATTCAAGGAGTGTAAACTCGTATTGGGCGGCTCAACCGAGAGTTTGAATGGTCAAGGTGCTACTGCTATGACACACCCAGTCAGATCAATAAATATGTATAATAAATATATTAGCAGGCACTCTCACAAATGGAGTAACATATTTATTAGTCTAAAATATTGTAATAAAAATTATATTAAAAAAATCAACACATGTAAAAATCCATAAAGACTAGGTTACTATCTAGGTTACTATATAACCAGCAGGGTTGTAAGTACAGCTATGAATTACTATTAAGTATATACACAATATCAACGTAGGTGTACTTATAATGCGCATAATAGCAATATATTATTATTGCAGTTGTAGCTGCCAAATCCAGATAGTCACAGTTTTGATATAAAGTATATTACTATAACAATTGCAAGTCTTTAAATTGACAGCAGTGTTTTACTCTCCTAATTCTGGTATTTCTGTCTGAGGAGTGAGCAATAATCAGAAGAGTTGAAGAAGAATTAGGAGAGTAAAACACCGCTGTCAATTTAAAGACTTGCAAACCAGATACATATTTGTGTCCCGGTGGCCACGATGAACATGCCCATGGTCTTAGTTAGGTGGTGGGATGCCAGGGAAGGGAGATATACATATCTCCCCACAGGCACATAATAACCATGCGTGGACTCTACTTGTAGCTGAAACCCAGGCGGATCTGTTGGTCCCAGAACCATCTCCCTGTGACGTTCTTGTCTGGAGCTATGAACCCTAAAGAGTTTTGTGGGTCATTTAATGCCAGCCCAGAAGAGGGGGAGTGGACCCTTCCCAGAGGAGGGGCCGGCTACAGTTTAAAAGGCTTGTGCCAGCAAGCGGGCGTGTCTTTTCTCTGAAGGAGGGTCACATCATGCCATGTGTTTAGAGGGACCTGTAACCAGCTGAAATCACTGCCCTCCATGTGAATACAGCAAAGTACTAATCATAACCCAAAGGAACATTCATCTACCCGATAATTGACTTGTACTCTGTGTAATGCTGTTTGTAACCTCAGACCACTGTATATATTCTTTGAGGACATTGTGTTACCTAGGGTGCCCTTAAGGCGATTAAATATATAATTTAATCTTGAGCTGTCTTGTATCTCGATCACGAATCCCCATGTCCGTGTTTCGGCCTAGTTTAAGCTACCGCGGGTTGGTTTCTCACCCTATATAATCTCGTTAGCGGACCGGGGTTATATCAAACGAGAAGCTGGTGGCAGTATACCCGGGCTGAGAAAGTGCTGTTTCACTGTGGCAGTGAAAAGGCTCTCTCAGCTTGTTGCCTCTCTATGCCCGCGTGGACAGGAGGTGTCTGTGTAAACTGTACCAATTTGACCTTACATGCTCCTCCGGGAGGGCGTAACGTCACGTCTTGGCAACCAGGGACCATACCGCATCTCGTGAGCTCGACATAGTTGACGTCAAGCGGGCACGAGGGGTGGTATCCCTCACAAGCCTCATTCACACATCAGTGTTTGGTTAGTGATTTTTATCAGTGATTGTAAGCCAAAACCAGGAGTGGAGGCTACACAGATGTAAGCTATAAGGGAAAGATCTGCACCTGTTCTGTGTTTAGAGCTCAAAATCACTAATGGAAATCACTGATCGAACACTGACGTGTCAATGAGGCATAAGGCTGACAACTATACTTCATCTGGAAGAGAATCATTCCTTTAAGTATAGCTTTATAAGTTAATAAGGAGAGTCTGTCTTTAGTTCTACTGAGCGCTGAAGACACCTGCGTGTAACATACAGAGGCTTCCAGCCTCTCTTGTCACTACCCAAGTCCCTGACTATGTAAATGTGCCCTATCACTGCCCATTCCTGCCTGACAGGTTACACACAGGGGTCTTCAGCGTTCAGTAGAACAGACTCTCCTTAAAGGGGTTGTCTCACTTCAGTAAGTGGCATTTGTCATGTAGAGAAAGCTAATACAAGACAATTACTAACGTACTGCAATTCTCCATATTGCTTCCTCTACTGGCTGGATTCATTTTTCTATCACATTATACACTGCTTGTTTCCATGGTTATAACCACTCTGCAATCCAGCAGCGGTGGCCGTGCTTGGACACTATAGGAAAAAGAGCCAGCCTCTCTTGTGGCCGGGACCATGGGAGTGCGCATAGGCTGCTACTTTTTTCTAGTGTACAAGCACGGCCACCACTGCTGGATTGCAGGGTGGTCGTAACCATGGAAACGAGCAGTGTATAATATGATGGAAAAATGAATCCAGTCATAGCAATATGGATAATAACAATACATTAGTAAGTGCCTTGTGTTAACTTTCTCTACATAATAAATGTCATTGCTGAAGTGAGACAACCCCTTTAATGACAGTTAAGACGACTCTTTACACATTTTTCTAGTACAAAGAAATATATTTTCTTAATTAAGTATACTACAAAAGTGTTTAACACCACTGTCCCTATATTTTAAGGGGGTTTTCTGACACTTTTATACTGATGACATCAGTATCTGATTGGTGGGGTTTCAACACTGGGGACCCCTGCCTATGAGCCCTTTGAGAAGGCACCGACACTCATAGTAGCAATGCGGCCTTATCGCAGCTTAGCTTAGGCCAGTGACATCATGTTCCTCAGTCACATGGCCTAGGCCCAGCTCAGCCCCATTGAAGTGAACAAGTGCAGCTGCTATACAAAGTACAGTACTCTGCTTGGTGAGCTGCGAGAAGGCTGCTGCGCTGCCAGTGCCTCCTCAAACAGCTGATCGGAGGGGCTCCAGGGTGTCAGACTCCCACCAATCAGAAACTGATGACCTGTGCAGAGGATTGGTCATCAGTTTAAAAGATTCGGAAGACCACTTTAAAAATAAACTGAAATTACAGTTAGGCTATATGCACATGAACGTTGTTCGTTTCAGTGTCCATTCCGGTTTTTTTGCGGATAGGATGCGGACCCATTTATTTCAATAGGTCCGCAAAAAATGCGGACAGCACACTGTGTGCTGTCCGCATCAGTATGTCCATTCCGTAGCCCCGCAAAAAAAATAGAACAAGTCCTATTCTTGTCCGTTTTAGGCATTGTTACAATGGATCCGCAAAAAAAAAGGATGTCATCAGTTTTTTTTTTTTGCGGACTGCAAAACACATACGGTCGTGTGCATGTAGCCTTACACTGTAACCACCCTTAGGGCTGTTTCACACGAGTGGACGCCGTGCGGGTAATCCGCTGTGTGAAAGACAGCCAAGCCCCGTTCCGGACAGCAGAGACATGGAGCATTAACATGATTAAAAATGCTCCGTACCTCTCCGTGATCTCTTTACTACAAAATCACGGTGACAACCTTATCTCACTGTGATTTTGTAGTAAAAAGGTCACAGAGCATTATCTATCATGTTACTTTCATGTCATGGATCTGCACAGACGGATCCGTTCAGATAATAAAAACATCTGCATCCGTTCGTATTATCTGTAACATAGCCAATACGGATCCGTCTTGAACACCATTGAAAGTCAATGGAGGACGGATCTGTTTTCTATTGTGCCAGATTGTGTCATAGAAAACGGATCAGTCCCCATTGACTTACATTGTATGCCAGGACGGATTCGTTTGGCTCCGTTTCATCAGACGGACACCAAAACGCTGCAAGCAGTGTTTTGGTGTCCGCCTCCAAAGTGGAATGGAGAATGGAACTGAGGCATTCTGAGCAGATCCTTATCCATTCAGCATGTATTAGAATGCAAACTGATCCGTTTTGGACCGCTTGTGAGAGCCCTGAACGGATCTCACAAACGGAAAGCCAAAACGCCAGTATGAAAGTAGCCTAATGCTCCGTGTCTCTGCTGTCCAGAACAGGGCTTGGCTGTCTTTCACGCAGCGGATTACCCGCACGGCATCCGCTCGTGTGAAAGAGCCCTTACCGATAATCCTGCAGAGTGGTTGTGTGTCTTGCACAGCCAAAAAAGGTCAGCATATAAGCTAGTGCTCACTGGTGTTACCATTCAAATCATGCAGGTATCTGGCTCTATGAAGCACTCCTGCTTGTACTTTTCTCTCTAGAATTCCCCAGACAATGATATAAGGCTCTGTTCACACTACTTACTGTCATAAGTAGCCCCAATGCTCTGTAGATCCATCAAGCAATGGACCCCTCTGACTTATAAAGGGTTCCTCTACAGTTTTGGCATGCTGCGCTTTTCTTACTGCCAAATAAGACGGAGCCTCTGATAGTAGTGTGACAGGATTGGTTGATGCATGCCACTACTCCACATTTATTCTAGCTCATCTGGAGGCTCATCTCTGCCACGCATTATTACTTGCCTCTGGAAAGCAGAGCTCAACTGCATATCCAAGAATATTCTTTTACTTTTCCTCGATTTGGGATTCACTCGAAACTCTGTGGTTTGTTCATTAGAATAGGATTCTGATATCATGCTAACCAATCCGGCAAAGGCGATTCCCAAATGACACTTCTTGTCTCATGTCATCGCTCTACAACACTGTCTAGTGCCTGAGCCAAGTTCACTAATCTGATTATGTGCAGTAGCCTATCCTCACTGACGACTGCATAAAACACAGCAGAGGAAGATTCCTCCGACGCAGCAAAAAGAAAGTGATTAATATAGGATGCTGAGGGTTATACGAGGCTGGTCACACTTATAAAGAACAAGTACGATTATTAAAAGGTATATAAAACTATGTAAAAAAAAAAAAAAAAAACACTGAGTGTGTGGACTGGAGTATGGATCCATGGAAGGTATGTGGGATCCATACGCCACACGTTTGGACAGCTGAGCAGAGGCCAGGAAAGCTGAAGGTGAATTTGCATTGATCCTACATTTATGACATATCCTTCTGCTATTGCATAAATGTAGTGGTGAGAAAGCCCCTTTAAAAAAACAAAAAATTAGACTGCTGAAGCCAATCACCGGCCTCAGCAGTCACATGAGCAAGAGAAGCATGTCCTTACACACATGACCATGAGTGGCTGCAGCACTCTCATGACCATGAATGGGTTCCCATCACTTCCATTCTGGTGGAGGCCGCTGTGCTGACATGGAGGGCATTTTGAACACACTGATGCTGAACATAATATATGAATACTTAATATTAAGAGTAAACTTTTTTCCTTATTAAGACTCACCTTCCTTTGCTCTTTCCGCTGGACATGTTTGTTGTCATCCTGCCAAAACGCATCCTCCAGTTGCTGCTGGCGCTTTGCATCAGCTGCAGCCTTTGCCTCAGCCTTTCTGGCACGGGCAACAGCAGACTTGGTGTTTTCACCTTGAAACTTTTTGGGCATCCCTTAGCTGAAAATAAAGGTTTTGCGGTGATTAAACAGAATGATCAGGTCAAAGAGACTCCATAAGGTTACTGTATATACTGTACAACACGTCAGTCTCTGGGCAATGATCTCAAGGGCCACTGCTACAGGGTGGAAAGGGCCACATATCTATATAGGTAACTAGGTATTTTCAAGGTAGGCCCTCAGATTTACACATTTGCACGTATCCATACTACCCAGAACCACCTATTTGTACATGTGGGGGCCTCAGTCCCACCAGTAGAAAAGGCTATTCTGACCTGCAGAAACCGACAAGAATAGGACCAGCAGTGAGATTCCTGGATCAGGCACACGCATCAGTGAAAAATAATGGAGGTGTGCGTGGCCCCACTGAACTGTATGAGTCACTGTGCTATTTATTTTCAAATGAACAGCACAGTGAAGAAACATATGCATCAGCCCTAAGGCTCACAACACAGTGCCAGGGTCCGTCACAAGACTAACACTGGCCACGCCCGACTGACTTACAACGGGGTCCGTTTCGTTCTGTACTGAATTTTTGACAGTAAAAAAAAAAAAAAAACACTGCAAGGCGGATGTGAACAACATCTAAGTAATCTATCCCTGAAATACAAAGAGAAGGGCTGGCATCACCAACATCTCCCCTGGTTCAAGACATGCTATAAACCATGTACACCAAAGAAAGAAACTTGGATTCCATGTAAAATGCAGCATGAACACAAACAGTGTATGACACAATAGTATCCTTGATTGAACCAAATACAAACAAAAGTCTCTAGGTGTAACGGCAACACCCCTGTTGCTCCTAGAGACTCATCTGCATACATTAAAACATCATATTTCTCAGCAATGCGGACACATATGAACATGGCACCAACACAGATTCCTTCAGCTAAGGCTACTTTCACACCTGCGTTTAGGTCGGATCCGTCTGGTATCTGCACAGGCGGATCCGCACCTATAATGCAAACGCTTAGATCCGTTCAGAACGGATCCGTTTGCATTACCATGAACAAAAAATAAATAAAAAAATAATAATTATTTTTTTTTTGTTCATGATAATGCAAACGGATCCGTTTTGACTTTACATTGAAAGTCAATGGGGGACGGATCCGTTTGAAAATTGAGCCATACTGTGTCAACTTCAAACGGATCCGTCCCCATTGACTTACATTGTAAGTGTGGACGGATCCGCTCGCCTCCGCACGGCCAGGCGGACACCCGAACGCTGCAAGCTGCGTTCGGGTGTCCGCCTGCGGAGCGGAGGACAAACGAAGCCAGACTGATGCATTCTGAGCGGATCCGCATCCATTCAGAATGCATTAGGGCTGGACGGATCCGTTCGGGGCCACTTGTGAGCCCCTTCAAACGGAACTCACAAGCGGAGCCCCGAACGCAAGTGTGAAAGTAGCCTAACAAGTGCATGTTAGGGTACTTTCACACCAGCGTTTTTCTTTTCCGACACTGAGTTCCGTCAAAAGGGCTCAATGCCGAAAAAGAACTGATCAGTTGTATCCTAATGCATTCTGAATGGATAGTAATCCACTCAGGATGCATCAGGATGTCTTCAGTTCAGTCTTTTTGACTGATCAGGCAAAAGATAAAACCGCAGCATGCGGACCCGTTTTGCCGAAGCCGGATCCGGCATTTCAATGCATTTTTCTGACTGATCAGTTTTACAAATGCCATACGTTTTGCCGGATCAGCAGGTAGTTCCGGCGACGGAACTGCTTGCCGGATCACTCTGCCGCAAGTAGGAAAGGAGCCTAACAGGTCAGCCAGTGTCATAGCTACAAATCTGCTGACAGATGCCCTTTAACAGGTTTCTAACCACATCTTTGGTTTGTACTTTTTTGCATTTGCTACAATACAGGACACAGCTTTGGCTACTTTCCCACTTGCGCTTTCCCTTTCCGGTATTGAGTTCCGTCATAGGGGTTCAATACCAGAGGAAAACGCTTCAGTTTTGTCCCCATTCATTGTCAATGGGGACAAAACTGAATGGAGTGCACCAGAATGCATTCCGTTCCATGCCGGACAGAAAAACGTTGCAAGCAGTGTTTCTGAGTGTGTCCTGGGATGTGGAGAAAGACGAATCCGTCATGACTCACAGTGTAAAGGCTCATGCACACGGTCCGCAAAATATATGGATGATGTCCGTGTGCATTCTGTATTTTGCAGAACGGAACAGCTGGCCCCTAACAGAACAGTACTATCCTTGCCCATAATGCGGACATTAATAGGACATGTTCTATTTCTTTGCGGAACAGACATACGGAAACGGAATGCACACTGTAACTTCCGTTTTTTTGGCGGACCCATTGAAATGAATTCCTCATACGCTCCGCAAAAAAAACAGGATGGGCACGGAAAGAAAATACGTTCATGCGCATGAGCCCTAAGTCAACGGTGACGGATCCGTTTTCTTTTGTGTCCGACTTACAATGGTTTTAGAGACGGATCCATCGTTGCTATGTTGGACATAATACAACCGGATCCGTTCATAATGGAGGCAGACGGTTGTATTATCAGAACGGAAGCATTTTTGCTGCTCCATGACGGATCCAGCAAAAACGCAGATGTGAAAGTAGCCTTTGTCATACACGGTTGACATGCAGACCCCATTTTTTTTCCATCCAGCGACAGCAGCTCCTTAGAAACTAACAAGAAGTCAATCTGCCTCTTGGCCCCCACACATGAATATAAAACTATACAATTATTGCGCACAATAGAAACAAATGACAAATTCAGCTTTGCTACATCTTTCACAAGACTGCTCCACCTATGACTTGGGGGTTTCTTCCAGCTATACATTGTATCCTGTCACTACATTACTCGTGGCATGAGCAGATGTACACCCCCAACTCGCCTGCCAAAGCCCCTGCTCCCACTATGCGTCCTCCTCCATAGACCCGCACGTTCACTTCGCTGCCCACCCGCTTTCAAACACCCATTCCCTTCCAGGCACAATTACACACCCGGGACTCCAGCTTCCGCCCCCACCACAGGTCGCGCTGTGACGTCACTAGTCAGCGACAGGACAGCGTACTACTTCCGGCCTGCGCGTCCCCGCGTCACTCTAGACGTCGCGCCGTGATTAGGGTTCGCCTTGTCATTTCCCATAGCGCTGTACAATACATTGCGTTATCTATGCGGCAGTGCGCTAGTACTCTAGAGGATAGTTATGACAGACGTAATATTGGGGGGACCCTATCAGGTAGTAAGGGTTAAAGCAGTTCTAGATTTGCATTATCACATTTAGACTAATATTGATCCAGAAAGCATTTGTCTGGTTCCTCTCTGTATATAAGAGACCGCCTTGTGTACTGTTTTATCTGATGCTCATTGGATTTTAGAAATTTCGATATGCCAATAATTTTTGCTCTATTGTATAAAAGAAAACTATTGATATAGATGCAGAGGTACAATGGATCGTTCAGACAGTGAACCATCAGTACCCTTCTTTGACCACCCAAAACGTTCGGAGGTATGGTGAAAGCGCCATATAAATCCAAAAGCCGAAGGAGGGGCAATGTGGGCAGCATAGTGTTCTTGTAATGATAAGCCAAGCTTCTAACTCCACCCAAAGTCTATCTTTACACCCCTTAGTGCCCCCACAGTGTAGTTATGCCCCCTTAGTACTCTTACATAGTAGATATGCCCCCACAGTAGAATGTCCCCTTTAGTGCTCCGTAAAGTAGTATGCCCCTTTTAGTGCCTCTCTTACAGCAGAATGGCCCCATTAGTGTATTTTTACAATACAATTATTCCCCCTTTAGTGTCCCCTTAAGGAGAATGCCCCCTTACTGTCCCCAAACAGTAGAATGTCCCCTTAGTGCCCCACACGGTAGTTAGGCCCCCTTAGGGCTCCTCACGTTAGTTATGCCCCCTTAGTTACCCCACAAAGTAGTTATGCCCTCTTAGTGCCCGACAGAGTACTTCTGCCTGTTAGTTCCCCCACAAAGTAGTTATGCCCCCACACAGTACTTATGCCCTCTTAGTGCCCAAATAGTAGTTATGCCCTGTTAGTTCCCCCACAAAGTAGTTATGCCCCACACAGTAGTTATGCCCTCTTAGTGCCCAAATAGTAGTTATGCCCTGTTAGTTCCCCCACAAAGTAGTTATGCCCCACACAGTAGTTATGCCCTCTTAGTGCCCAAATAGTAGTTATGCCCTGTTAGTTCCCCCACAAAGTAGTTATGTCCCACACAGTAGTTATGCCCTCTTAGTGCCCAACGTAGTAGTTATGCCCTGCTAGTTTCCTCATAAAGTAGTTATGCCCCCACGCAGTAGTTCTGCCCTCTTAGTGCACAACAGAGTAGTTATGCCCTGTTAGTTCCCCCATAAAGTAGTTCTGCCCCCACGCAGTAGTTCTGCCCCCTTAGTGCCCCAACATAGTAGTTATGCTTCCTTAGGATCTAATAAATATGTGATATTAGATCACACACTAATCTTGGTGTCCTGACAGAATAAGTATAATTATTCCCACAGGCTTCAGCAAAATGGCTCCTGCAGCTTCACTGAACGCCTCCACCTAGTGTTCCCCCTAGTGCTTGGAGCATCACTTACGTGCGAATGGAGGTTTTTCTGGTGTCACTGACAAGTGTTTTCCCGAGACAACGTCTGTGGTTGGTGTCCTGCAGAAGATGTTTATAGTAATGAACTGGATTGTGTAAAATTGCAGAATTAGGTGGGCCAAGAGAACCAAGCGAGATGATGATCATGCTGAGAGATCCCAGCTCACGGGCGTAGCTAGAAAGGCTGGGCCCATAGAAAAATGGGCCATCCTTCCCGAGCAACTTCCCGCAACCGCCTTCCCACAGCTAATCAAGACTGCCCACATTTGCCAGCAACCCCCCCAACCACTTCTTACTGCCTCCCACATAGTAGGTATGCCCTCTTAGTGAATTCTCACAGTAGTTATGACCTCTTAATGCCCCCACACAGTGGTATACCCCCTAATATATGTGCCCCCAGTGGTGTACATAAAATAAAAATCAGTAATACTCACCTAGCCTAGTTGTTCTGATGAACGGAGCACATCCCGATCTCACCAAGCAGGCACCATGCAGTGACCTGAGGACAGGCCAGGAGATGATCGTCAGCCCATGTGCTCTTTTTCAGTCCAGCAGGAAAGTCCCTGCATAGTGTCTGCTGGAGAGTGCACAGGCAGGAATGAGACCTGGGTCTAATGGACAACAGACGCCCATTATGGCCTGGGCCTCGTCTGGCACACACACCGTAGTCATTATTACTGTGTGTGTACTGGCAGTAGGGTGGCCAATGCCAATTATTGTTGATGTCACAATTTTTTAATGAAAGGTGAGATCTGTGGCAAAACCCACATCTAATCCATATCAAAAACCATTGTTTTTTGGGTGCGGATCTTCGGCACGTTCACCCGTACCTGTGTGCAGGTACCCATAATCTATATACTGTAACAGCGTCAGCCAATATACACTAGAAATCTACAACATAAATTATTGCCTCCTGCGATATTCAACGCCTTTCCTCGCTGCCTCCAAGAAATTGCTAATGGACCTTAGAGTGAGGTGTATAAGAGGAGAGGACTACAACTCCCAGCATGTCCAGGCTGGTATTTTGTGATATTAGAGCACATTATAGGAGAAGGTATAAGAGGATAGGACTACATATCCCAACATGTGCAAACTATTATGTTATAGAGGAGAAATAAGAGCAGAGGATTATAACTCCCAGCATGGCCAGACTTATGTGATATCAGTGCACATTACAAGAAAAGCTATGAGGAGAACTACAACTCACAGCATGTCCAAACTATTATGTCATATGAGAGGACATCACAGGAGGAGGTATAAGAGGAGGGAACTACATATCCCAGTATGCCTTGGCTGTTATTAAGTGATTTCAGCGGACATTACAGTAGGAGGCTGTTACATTGAATCCATGCTTCTTCAGTTTCTGCTCCATACAAAGATCGGTCCTTAAAGGGGTTCTACGCAGTTTATTTAAACTGATGATCTATCCTCTGGATAGATCATCAGCATCTGACCGGCGGGGGTCCGACACCCGGACCCCTGCCGATCAGCGGTTTGAGAAGGCAGCAGCGCCGCGGCCTTCTCACTGTTTACCACAGGCCCAGTGACGTCACGACTTGTATCAACTGGCCTGGGCGGGGCTAAGCTCCATTCAAGTGAACAGAGCTTAGCCGCACTCAGGCCAGTGATACTAGTCGTGAAGTCTCTGGGCCTGCGGTAAACAGTGAGAAGGCCGCGGCGCTCCTGGAGCGCCACTGCCTTCTCGAACAGCTGATGGGTGGGGGCCCAGGGTGTCGGACACCCGCTGATCAGATGCTGATGATCTATCCAGAGAATAGATTCTGGTGAGAAGCAGGGCGGCACTACCTGAAGAAATTAGCGGTGCACGTGTCCGTGGAATGGCGTCCAAACAAACGTAGTGATAAAAAAGACCAGCACTTCGCAGATGTAAATCAAGTTAATGATTTATTGGTCACACATTACAATGGCATAGTGACGCGTTTCATCACTAGTGTGCTTTCATCAGACTGCAAATAAACATCTTTCTTTCAGGCTTTTTATACATAAATGAAACACAAAGGAACTGACGTCATCAGAGAAACTCCTCCCCTCATTAAACAAAAGATCATTATAACATCGAAATTTTTTTAATCGAATATATCGATATTAAATATATCGAATCCACTCTATGTCATCGAAAAAAAAAAAATCTCAATCGAAAGTAGTCCACTTTGTTGGTGATTAATCACGCTAAGAAAAAATAAAATATATTTATCAAAAATTCGTAAGGCAGGGTGCCTTATAGGAAGCTGGACACATTATAATCACGATTGAGACCCCTGGGTTCCATCGTTTGTAAACGGTGGATCCAGTAAGCCTCTCTTTTAAATAATAATTTGTTCCTATCACCTCCTCGACGAGGTAGCGATACCCCCTCGATAATCTGATACCTTAATTGCGAAATATTGTGTTTTTTTTCATTAAAATGAAAAGGTATTGGAAGTAATAAATTCTGTTTGCGGATAGTAGATTTGTGTTTACTTAGTCGGTCCTTCATTCTCATCGAGGTTTCCCCCACGTATAGTAATCCACATGGACATTTAAGAATGTAAACCACAAATCTACTATCGCAAGTGAACGTGCCCCTTATTGGAATGCTTTCACCTGAATGTGGGTGGGAGAAACATGGACCCTTGATAACACTAGAGCAATTTATGCAGTTAAGACAAGGGAAAGTGCCCCTTCTAGGTGAGGATAAAGTGCTCTGTCCTCTTTCTATTTTATTACTTCCCACATCTGCCCGGACTATTCTGTCCCTGATATTTTCTGCCCGTTTGTAACATATCATAGGTGGCCTCTGAAACTCACCTATCTGAGGATAAGATTTAGATAATATATGCCAATGTTGATTGACAATGGCCCTCAGGCGTTGGGACCAGGGATGATATTTAATCACTAGAGGGATCCTTGTATCTTTCTTAATCTTATCTGGCTGTATATTCTCAGTTTTATTGCGCTGTTTTTTCAATAATTCGGGGGGGTAACCTCGCTCTCTGAATTTGTTAGTCATATCATCTAATCTTATTTTGCACATATCCTTATCACTAACAATCCGTCTAACTCTCTGGAATTGCGAATATGGGATAGATTCCTTCATGGTTGCTGGGTGACTGCTTGAAAAGGACAGCAAACTATTCCTATCAGTTGGTTTAACAAATAAATCTGTTTGTATCTTACCATCTTGGTCCTTGATCACCCAAGTATCCAAAAAGGAAATTTTATCAAGACTATGGTGTACGGTGAATTTCAGCTCATCCCAGATGGAATTTAAATACTCAGTAAATTCCGTTAGGGATCGAACGTCGCCTCGCCATACGCAAAAAATATCGTCGCTAAATCGACGCCAAAATAGATAATGTTGGTGATATAGAGGACTTGAGTAAAAAAATTGACACTCGAAAAAAGCCATATACGTATTTGCGTATGGCGGTGCGACCTTCGATCCCATCGCGGTCCCACGGCACTGCTGATAAAAGGAGTCTTGAAACAAAAAATTATTCTGCTCAAGAACTATCTTCAGGAATTCTAGAAAAAACTCTTTTTCTGACTCTTTATATGTACTTGTGCCTAAGAGACCCGCGACTGCATTGATTCCTTTTTCATGCATGATAGATGTGTAAAGACTGCATACGTCAAGGGTGACAAGTATGCAGCCTTCATCCACCTGGAGAGAGCTGATTTCGGACAGAAAATGGCCAGTATCACGAATATAGGATGGTGCTTGTTTAGTTAAAGGGGTTAATACCCTTTCAAGGAAAATAGCTGGATTTGAGAGTATGGAGTAGGTGGACGCCACGATCGGGCGACCTGGGGGATGAACAAGTGACTTATGCACTTTAGGTAAAGTATAAAATACTGGGGTAATCGGATGTTGATTTATAAGGAAGTCCCCCAACTTGGCGTCCACCACTCCATTCTCTTTAGCATTATCTACCACTCTCTGTAAAATTTCTTTAATACGGTAGACTGGATCATTGTCTAGTATTTTATAAGTATTAGTATCCATAAATTGTTGTAAAATTTCATTGACAAAATATTCATTATCCAGAATAACGATGGCCCCCCCCCCCCCCCCCCCCCCCCCCCTTGTCAGCAGGTTTAATTATTAAGGATTTCTCCTTTAACAAATAGTCAAGGGCATGTTTCTCCTCCACAGGTAAATTATGATGAACATACAACTTTCCCTGTTTGCACTGTTGCAACAATTTATCCACATAATGTTTTACTAAATTTACAAAAGTCTCAACTGGATGATAAGTTCTCGGTGGTGTATAATTACTTTTTACTCTCAGGTTAAACTGTTTAACCGTTAACAATACATACTCGTAAGAGAACTATCATCCACCTGTTCCACATTATATTGAGCATCGGCTACAGTGCCACCAAATTCAGCTTTTAAACGCAAATTACGAAAAAAACTATATAAGTCCGTATCCAAGGTGAACGTATCAAAGTGACCGGTCGGGCTAAAGGATACGCCCTTTTTCAATAAGTTCATCTGGGTAGGACTGAGGCTCTTGGATGATAAATTTAACACAAAGTTTTGTCCCGTACCTGTGACCGCGTTTTCCTCGGTGCATCTGCCTCGCCGATGATGACGGCCGGCTCGCCGGGTATTAACCTTGGTCTTCTTGCACGGCGTAGGCCTAAAAAAGGCCCCCGAGAACCACCTGAAGTTTCGCTGCCGGACCCTGATGATATAGAACCGGTTTGACGAAATCTTGGACGTGATGTAGGAGTTGCAGTACCGGAAGCCTCCTGCCATCTGTAGACTCGATGTGATGTATAATCCTCTGTGTCTCGCAGGTATTTCGATTTCTTGGTCTGTTCGATCTTGCTCCTTAATTCGGTACATTGTTTCTCCAAATTTTCTTGTAGAGTGGTGTATTCGTCAGACTTTAAATTATCTCTCAGCTGTTCTTTTATAGCTGCAATATTGGCGTTACATTCAGTGATAGAAATGGATAAATGTTCGAGTGTCAGAACTATGAGATCCAATGAACAATTATTAAGAATATTTGCAAAACGGGTGCAATAGTCCACTTTATCACAAAAAAGAGTTGGTCTTAAATTGACTCGCAGACCCAGTGGTATCTTTTGAGTGCGGTGATATTCGGCCAATGTTGCCGCATGTTATTCAAGTAAAACAAGGTGTCTCGCCTCCTTGATCAGGCTCCTGTTCTTTAACTCAATAGGGACAAAATAGTTTGGGCAGATGTGGGAAGTAATAAAATAGAAAGAGGACAGAGCATTTTATCCTCACCTAGAAGGGCACTTTCCCTTGTCTTAACTGCATAAATTGCTCTAGTGTTATCAAGGGTCCATGTTTCTCCCACCCACATTCAGGTGAAAGCATTCCAATAAGGGGCACGTTCACTTGCGATAGTAGATTTGTGGTTTACATTCTTAAATGTCCATGTGGATTACTATACGTGGGGCAAACCTCGATGAGAATGAAGGACCGACTAAGTAAGCACAAATCTACTATCCGCAAAGAGAATCTATTGCTTCCAATACCATTTCATTTTCATGAAAAAACCACAATATTTCGCAATTAAGGTATCAGATTATCGAGGGGGTATTGCTACCTCGTCAAGGAGGTGACAGAAACAAATTATTATTAAAAAGAGAGGCTTACTGGATCCACCGTTTACAAACGATGGAACCCAGGGGTCTCAATCGTGATTATAATGTGTCCAGCTTCCTATAAGGCACCCTGCCTTACGAATTTTTGATAAATATATTTTCTTAGCGTGATTAATCACCGACAAAGTGGACTACTTTCGATTGAGATTTTTTTTTTTTCGATGACATAGAGTGGATTCGATATATTTAATATCGATATATTCGATTAAAAAAATTTCGATGTTATAATGATCTTTTGTTTAATGAGGGGGAGGGTTTCTCTGATGACGTCAGTTCCTTTGTGTTTCATTTATGTATAAAAAGCCTGAAAGAAAGATGTTTATTTGCAGTCTGATGAAAACACACTAGTGCTGAAACGCGTCACTATGCCATTGTAATGTGTGACCAATAAATCATTAACTTGATTTACATCTGCGAAGTGCCGTTCTTTTTTATCGCTATCCAGAGAATAGATCATCAGTTTAAACAAACTGCAGAACCCCTTTAATGTCACAGGTCCTTCACCACTTCTTCTCCTCTTCACTGCTGAACTCCACCCCTCCTGCTCAGATCACATGATGATGATGTCATCAGAGGTCCTTCATCACCACGTCTCCTCTTTACTGCTGAGCTCCGGCCATCCTGCATTGATGGCGGTGCATTGACGACCGTATCTGATCCGCAAAACACGGATACCGGCCGAAAGGCTGCTGCCATTTTTTTTCTCTTGTCCTATCCTTGTCAGAACAGACTAAGGCTACATGCACACGACCGTATGTGTTACATCCGTATGCCATCCATTTTTTTTTGTGGATCTATTGTAACAATGCCTAAAACGGACAAGAATAGGACATGTTCTATTTCTTTTTTTTCGGGGCTACGGAATGGACATACTGATGCGGACCCATTCAAATGAATAGGTCCGCACCCTATCCGTAAAAAAAACTGAACGGACACAGAAACAAACAACGTTCGTGTGCATGTAGCCTTACAGATACAGGTTAAATGCAGACCAAAACTATGGCCATGTGCGTGAGCCCTAAGGGAGAGGCGGGACATGCAGGCAACCGTCTGGGACAGTGGTGAAAAAAAATGGGACTGGCACGGCTAGGATCTATGTAAATCCACCCTATGATGTAAAATCACCTCAAACATAGGAACATGCAGGCTTCCCTCATATATAGTTTTTTTATTTATTTTTTGCTGCGTTTTTCTCCAGCTTACCTATATGCTGCAACTAACCAATAAGTGAAAAACAATGCGAAAACAAAGGAAAACTGGCTTCGGCAACTTTCACACTAGCGGCACGGACCTCCGGCAGGCTGTTCCGGCGGGTGAACAGCCTGTCGGATCCGTCCTGCCGCTAGTGAACGTGTGCCTCCAGACTGCCGCTCCGTCCCCATTGATTATAATGGGGGCGGGGGTGGAGTTCCGGCGAGACACGGCAGCGCACGGCAAAAAGGCTGCCGGAATAAAACTACGACATGTCTACGATAGTCAATGGGGACAGAGGGGCAGTCCGGAGGCACACGTTCACTAGCGGCAGGACGGATCCGACAGGCTGTTCACCCGCCGGAACAGCATGCCGGAGGTCCGTGCCGCTAGTGTGAAAGTAGCCTTAATTGCCCATAGCAACCAGATTCCACCTTTCATTTGGAAAATGAAAGGTGGAATCTGATTGGTTGCTATAGGCAAATAAGCCAGTTTTTCTTTATACCAGTTTGATAAATCTCCCCCAATGTCAAAATAAAAAAAAACAACAACGCATGGTTTGTAATACATTTTATATTTCTCTTATCCCATTGTATATGACAAAGTGCTGGCTGCCTGCAGCTGCCATTAGGGGGAGCTCAGTACATATGAATTTATGCAGCTACAGTAGGACTCAATGGCAGCTAAATAAATCTCTATACAGTTCACCTTAGTTGGCAACTGCAGGAAATTCACTTAACTATTGGGAAGCAGTGAAACATCTCAGTGCTGAGCCTTTCCTCCACCACAGGTCATGTAGCAATCAAGTGGACTGTCTCCATGCAAGACAGAGCACTGAGAACAAATAATACCCAAGAAATTAATTTCCAAGTCAGCACTAGTACATGGAATTTGTGTCCCACATAGAGAATTCCAGTATGACACCACTGACAACAGACACACTATATGGAGAAACATATTGGGACACAAATCTTAACCCCATAAGGACCCTGCCATTTTTCACCTTAAGGACCAGGCCATTTTTACCTTAACCCCTTAAGGACTCAGCCCTATTTCACCTTAAGGACTTGGCCATTTTTTGCAAATCTGACCAGTGTCACTTTAAGTGCTCATAACTTTAAAACGCATTGACTTATCCAGGCCGTTCTGAGATTGTTTTTTCGTCACATATTGTACTTCATGACACTGCTAAAATTGGGTCAAAAAAGTTAATTTTTTTGCATAAAAAAATACCATATTTACCAAAAATTTAGAAAAATTAGCAAATGTCAAACTTTCAGTTTCTCTACTTCAGTAATACATAGTAATACCCCCAAAAATTGTGATTACTTTACATTCTCCATATGTCTACTTCATGTTTGTAGCATTTTGGGATTGATATTTTATTTTTTGGGGATGTTATAAGGCTTAGAAGTTTAGAAGCAAATCTTGAAATTTTTCAGAAATTTACAAAAACCCAATTTTTAGGGACCACTACAGGTCTGAAGTCACTTTGCGAGGCTTACATAATAGAAACCGCCCAAAAATGACCCCATTCTATAAACTACACCCCTCAAGGTATTCAAAACTGATTTTACAAACTTCGTTAACACTTTAGGTGTTGCACAAGAGTTATTGGCAAATGGGGAGGAAATTTGCGAATTTCTTTTTTTTGCCTAATTTTCCATTTTAACCCATTTTTTCCACTAACAAAGCAAGGGTTAACAGCCAAACAAGACTGTATCTTTATTGCCCTGACTCTGCCGTTTACAGAAACACCCCATATGTGACCGTAAACTACTGTACGGGCACACAGCGGGGCGCAGAGTGAAAGGGGCGCAGAGTGAAAGGTGCGCCGTATGGTTTTTGGAAGCCAGATTTTGCTGGACTGTTTTTTTGACACCATGTCCCATTTGAAGCCCCCCTGATGCACCCCTAGAGTAGAAACTCCATAAAAGTGACCCCATCTAAGAAACTACACCCCTCAAGGTATTCAAAACTGATTTTACAAACTTTGTTAACCCTTTAGGTGTTGCACAAGATTTAATGGAAAATAGAGATACAATTTCAAAATTTCACTTTTTTGCCAGATTTTCCATTTTAATATTTTTTTTCCAGTTACAAAGCAAGGGTTAACAGCCAAACAAAACTCATTATTTATGGCCCTGATTCTGTAGTTTACAGAAACACCCCATATGTGGCCGTAAACTACTGTACGGGCACACAGTAGTGCGCAGAGTGAAAGGTGCGCCGTATGGTTTTTGGAAGCCAGATTTTGCTGGACTGGTTTTTTGACACCATGTCCCATTTGAAGCCCCCCTGATGCACCCCTAGAGTAGAAACTCCATAAAAGTGACCCTATCTAAGAAACTACACCCCTCAAGGTATTCAAAACAGATTTTACAAACTTTGTTAACCCTTTAGGTGTTGCACAAGATTTAATGGAAAATAGAGATACAATTTCAAAATTTCACTTTTTTGGCAGATTTTCCATTTTAATATTTTTTTTCCAGTTACAAAGCAAGGGTTAACAGCCAAACAAAACTCATTATTTATGGCCCTGATTCTGTAGTTTACAGAAACACCCCATATGTGGTCGTAAACAGCTGTACAGGCACACGGCAGGGCGCAGAAGGAAAGGAATGCCATACGGTTTTTGGAAGGCAGATTTTGCTGGACTGGTTTTTTTGACACCATGTCCCATTTGAAGCCCCCCTGATGCACCCCTAGAGTAGAAACTCCAAAAAAGTGACCCCATTTTAGAAACTACGGGATAGGGTGGCAGTTTTGTTGGTACTAGTTTAGGGTACATATGATTTTTGGTTGCTCTATATTACACTTTTTTGTGCGGCAAGGTAACAAGAAATAGATTTTTTGGCACGTTTTTTTTTTTGTTATTTACAACATTCATCTGACAGGTTAGATCATGTGGTAATTTTATAGAGCAGGTTGTCACGGACGCGGCGATACCTAATATGTATACAATTTTTTTTATTTATGTAAGTTTTACACAATGATTTCATTTTTAAAACAAAAAAAATGTTTTAGTGTCTCCATAGTCTAAGAGCCATAGTTTTTTCAGTTTTTGGGCGATTATCTTAAGTAGGGTCTCATTTTTTGCGGGATGAGATGACGGTTTGAGTGGCACTATTTTGGGGTGCATATGACTTTTTGATCACTTGCTATTACACTTTTTGTGATGTAAGATGACAAAAAATAGCTTTTTTTACATCGTTTTTATTTTTATTTTTTTACGGTGGTCACCTGAGGGGTTAGGTCATGTGATATTTTTATAGAGCCGGTCGATACGGACGCGGCAATACCTAATATGTATACTTTTTATTTATTTATTTAAGTTTTACACAATGATTTCATTTTTGAAACCAAAAGAATCATGTTTTAGTGTTTCCATAGTCTAAGAGCCATAGTTTTTTCAGTTTTTAGGCGATTATCTTGGGTAGGGTATGATTTTTGCGGGATGAGATGACGGTTTGATTGGTACTATTTTGGCGTACATGCGACTTTTTTGATCACTTTTATTACCTTTTTTGGGAAGTAAGGTGGGCAAAATTTCAATTTCCTAATAGTTTTTATTTTTTTATTTTTATGGCGTTCACCGTGCGGGGAAAGTAACATGACCGTTTTATAGATCAGGTCGTTACGGACGCGGCGATACCAAACATGTGTAGGGAATTTTATTTTTTTAATTTTTAATCAGTGATAAACGTGTTTTTGGATTTTTACTTTTTTTTCACTTTTTTTCACTTTTTTTTTGACCCAGACCCACTTGGTTCTTGAAGATCCAGTGGGTCTGATGTCTGTATAATACAGTACAGAACAATATATATTGTACAGTACTGTATTTTACTTACACTTTGTCTGAACAGATCTCTGCCTTTAGCACAGATCTGTTCAGCACCATGGACAGCAGGATGCCTGAGAGGCGTCCTGTTGCCATGGGAACCTTCCCCGTCTGCTCAGAACTTCGCAGACGGGGAAGGGTAAGGAGGGGATCTCTCGGGGGGCTGTCTGGGGGCTCTCTCCCTCTCCATCGGGGGGCTGCAAAGGCACAGCAGCCCCCCGATGGGAGAGGGAGGGAGCTCCCTCTTACTGTTAACTTTTTCCATACAGCGGTCTGTACGGACCGCTGTATGGAAAGGGTTAAACGGCTGACATCGCATCATCGATGTCAGCCGTTTATACCAGGGTGCCAGCAATGTGCTGGCACCCTGGTATCCCCACTAGACACCAACGATTATACAAGGGGAGGCGGGCGGGGGATCGCGATCCCGCCTGCCGCACCGCCCGCCTCCCGCACCGCCCCCACCGCCCACAACTCCCCCCCTGCACCACCCGCCGGCAAAAAATCATGCAGGGGTGCAGGGGGGGGTGTAAAATATATATTTTAGGGACACTAAAGCTTCTGATCCCCGCGGTCAGGGCCCGCGGGGATCAGAAACTGCACAAAGCGCAGCAAACCGCAGGTCTGAATTGACCTGCGGTTTTCTGCGATCGCCGATGCGGGGGGGTCAAATGACCCCCCCCTGCATTGTTACGGGATGCCGGCTGAATGATTTCAGCCGAAATCCCGTTCCGATTAACCCCTCGGGCGCCGGAATACAGATTTCAAGTTATGACGTACCGGTACGTCATGGGTCCTTAAGGACTCGGGATCCATGCCGTACCGATACGTCCTAAGTCCTTAAGGGGTTAAGGACCAGTTCAGATCTGAAGTCACTTTGTGAGGCTTACATAATAGAAACCACCAATGTCACATTTGAAGTCCCCCTGATGCACCCCTAGAGTAGAAACTCCAAAAAAGTGACCCTATTTTAGACTACACCTCTCAAGGTATTCAAAACTGATTTTACAAACTTTGTTAACACAAGAATTAAAGGAAATGTACCATATTTTTTGCCCCATAACATGCACTTTTTCCCCCAAAAGTGAGGGGGAAATGGCAGTGCCTCTTATGGGGTGAATGCTGCCATTTTTACATCACTAACACTGATACATCGCCTCCTGCGATGTTGCTCAGCGCTGTATTAGGGGGAGGGAGGAGGGTCTGGAGGCCGGCAACTGCTGGAATTGCAGCGGGCCCCGGAGCAGTCACTGTACTCTTACACCGGGCCCCGCCGCTCACAGCAGTATTCATATGTAAACTGTAATCCTTAACCTCTTCTTAACTTTAGTTACAGTAGCGCTATCCCGTGTACTACTACTTACTATCAAGCTCCCGTAGCAGGCAGAGCGGCCGGCAGCTGTAATGTCACTCACGTCACGCGCCTACTTCGCCTCCTTCATTAATGAAGCGGGCGGAGCAGGCGCGATGTGAGTGAGTGACTTTTTGCTGCCGGCCGCTCTGACTGCTACGGTACGGGAGCTTGATAGTAAGTAGTAATAGACGGAATAGCGCTACTTTAACTAAAGTTTACATATGAATACTGCTGTGAGAGGAGGGGCCCGGTGTATTGGGGGACACTGTTATGGGGGGGATCTGTGGTTGACACATATATAGTATAGGAAGCTATACAGTCAGGTCCATAAATATTGGGACATAGACACAGTTCTAACATTTTTGGCTCTATACACCACCACAATGGAATTGAAATAAAATGAACAAGATGTGCATAACTGCAGACTGTCAGCTTTAATTTGAGGGTATTTACATCCAAATCAGGTGAACGGTGTAGGAATTACAACAGTTTGCATATGTGCCTCCCACTTGTTAAGGAACCAAAAGTAATGGGACAATTGGCTTCTCAGCTGTTCCATGGCCAGGTGTGTGTTATTCCCTCATTATCCCAATTACAATGAGCAGATATAAGGTCCAGAGTTCATTTCAAGTGTGCTATTTGCATTTGGAATCTGTTGCTGTCAACTCTGAAGATGAGATCCAAAGAGCTGTCACTATCAGTGAAGCAAGCCATCATTAGGCTAAAAAAACACAACAAACCCACCAGAGAGATAGCAAAAAACATTAGGCGTGGCCAAAACAACTGTTTGGAACATTCTTAAAAAGAAGGAACGCATCGGTGAGCTCAGCAACACCAAAAGACCCGGAAGACCACGGAAAACAACTGTAGTGGATGACTGAAGAATTCTTTCCATGGTGAAGAAAACACCCTTCACAACAGTTGGCCAGGTCAAGAACACTCTCCAGGAGGTAGGTGTATGTGTGTCAAAGTCAACAATCGAGAAGAGTTTACCAGAGTGATTACAGAGGGTTCACCACAAGATGTAAACCATTGGTGAGCCTCAAAAACAGGAAGGCCAGATTAGAGTTTGCCAAGCGACATCTAAAAAAGCCTTCACAGTTCTGGGACAACATCTTATGGACAGATGAGAGCAAGATCAACTTGTACCAGAGTGATGGGAAGAGAAGAGTATGGAGAAGGAAAGGAACTGCTCATGATCCTAAGCATACCACCTCATCAGTGAAGCATGGTGGTGGTAGTGTCATGGCGTGGGCATGTATGGCTGCCAATGGAACTGGTTCTCTTGTATTTATTGATGATGTGACTGCTGACAAAAGCAGCAGGATGAATTCTGACGTGTTTCGGGCAATATTATCTGCTCATATTCAGCCAAATGCTTCAGAACTTATTGCAGATGGACAATGACCCAAAGCATACTGCAAAAGCAACCAAAGAGTTTTTTAAGGGAAAGAAGTGGAATGTTATGTAATGGCCAAGTCAATCACCTGACCTGAATCCGATTGAGCATGCATTTCACTTGCTGAAGACAAAACTGAAGGGAAAATGCCCCAAGAACAAGCAGGAACTGAAGACAGTTGCAGTAGAGGCCTGGCAGAGCATCACCAGGGATGAAACCCAGCGTCTGGTGATGTCTATGCGTTCCAGACTTCAGGCTGTAATTTTCAACCAAGTATTACAAAGTTAAAGTTTGATTTATGATTATTATTCTGTCCCATTACTTTTGGTACCTTAATAAGTGGGAGGCACATATGCAAACTGTTGTAATTCCTGCACCGTTCACCTAATATGGATGTAAATACCATCACATTAAAGCTGACAGTCTGCAGGTAAAGCACATCTTGTTTGTTTCATTTCAAATCCATTGTGGTGGTGTATAGAGCCAAAAATGTTAGAATTGTGTCCATGTCCCAATATTTATGGACCTGACTGTATATGTGTCATCCACAGATCCCCCCCTATAACAGTGTCATCCACAGAGCCCCCTCCCCATAACAGTGCCATCCACAGAGTTCCCTCCCCATAACAGTGCCATACACAGATCCCCCTCCCCATAACAGTGCTATCCACAGATCCCCCATAACAGAATCATCCACAGATCCCCTCCATAACAGTGTGTCATCCACAGATCCCCCATAACAGTGTGTTATCCACAGATCCCCCATAACAGTGTCATCCACAGATCCCCCCTAAATGTCATCCACAGATCCCCTACATAACAGTGTCATCCACAGTTTCCCCATAACAGTGTCATCCACAGATCCCCCATAATAGTGTAATCCACAGACCACCATTAGTTCAAAACCCACCAAAAGCACACCTTTTGGTTAAAAAATTTTTTTTTCTTATTTTCCTCCTCAAAAACCTAGTTGCATCTTATGGGCAGGTTTTATAGGCAAAAAATACGGTTTCAATTTCTCTTTTTTGTCAGATTTTCCATTTTAATAAATTTTTTCCAGTAACAGCCAAACAAAACTCAATATTTATTACCCTGATTCTGTAATTTAAAGAAACACCCCATATGTGGTCATAAACTGCTGTAGGGGCACACGGCAGGGTGCAGAAGGAAAGGAACGCCATATGGTTTTTGGGCAGATTTCACTGGGATAATTTTAAGTTGCCATTCACATTTTAAGTCCCCCTGATGCACCCCTAGAGTAGAAACTCCAAAAAAGTTACCCCATTTTGGAAAAATACACCCCTTAACGTATTCAAAACAGATTTTACAAACGTTGGTAAGCCTTTATGTGTTCCACAAGAATTAAAGGAAAATGTAGATGCAATTTCGGAATTTCACTTTTTTGGCAGATTTTCCATTTTAATCAATTTTCTCCAGTAACAAAGCAAGGGTTAACAGACAAACAAAACTCAATATTTATTACCCCGATTCTGTGGTTTACATATACACCCCATATGTGGTCATAAACTGCTGTACAGGCACACGGCAGGGCGCAGGAGGAAAGGAACGCCATATGGTATTTGGAAGGCAGATTTCACTGGGATAATTTTAAGTTGCCTTGTCACATTTGAAGACCCCCTGATGCACCCCTAGAGTGGAAACTATGGGATAAGGTGTCAGTTTTGTTGGTACTATTTTAGGGTAAATATGATTTATGGTTGCTCTATATTAGGGATCGACCGATATTGATTTTTTTAGAGCCGATACTGATAATCTGTGAACTTTCAGGCTGATAGCCAATAATTTATACCGATATTTTATATCTCATAATATATATTATATTAGTTGGTAGTCACTGAGGTGGTGGAAATTTGCATTTGGCACTAGTATATTATTAATGTAAATTATAAATTAATAAAGCCCTTAGTTGGTAGTCAATTTATAATTTACATTTATAATATACTAGTGCCAAATGCCAATTTCCACACCCTCCCCCCCTCCTCACTGACTTTATTAACCCCTATCAGACCTCAGATCAGCCCTTTATTAACCCCTATCAGACCTCAGATCAGCTTTTTATTAACCACTATCAGACCTCAGATCAGACCTTTATTAACCCCTATCAGACCTCAGATCAGACCATTATTAACCCCTATCAGACCTCAGATCAGACCTTTATTAACCCCTATCAGACCTCAGATGAATAAAATAAAAAACTCCTCACCTCTCCTGCGCCGTGGCTCCTCTTCATCTCCGAGTCCGGCGTCTTGCTCCCCTGTGTTCTCCGGCCCGCTCTGCACTGTCACCTGACAGCATGCAGCGTCAGGTCATAGTGCGCACACTACGTCCTGATGCTGTACGGGGTCAGGACAGTGCAGCGCGGGCCCCATCAATGAAGACCAGGGAGGGTGAGTATCGGAAGCGCTTGCTGCACTTCTTCCCCGCTCCAGGCATCATATGCATACTAGTGCACGCTTCCATAATGGAAGCGCTCACTAGTATTCACTTTATACGCATTATCGGTATATCGGCAAGGTTAGGCTACTTTCACTTTCTGGGTCCGCTTGTGAGATCCGTTTCAGGGCTCTCGCAAGCGGCCCAAAACGGATCAGTTTAGCCCCAATGCATTCTGAGTGGATGAGGATCCGTTCAGAATGCATCAGTTTGCCTCTGATAAGTCTCCATTCCGCTCTGGAGGCGGACACCAAAACGCTGCTTGCAGCGTTTTGATGTCCGTCTGACGAAACTGAGCCAAACGGATCCGTCCTGACTTACAATGTAAGTCAATGGGGACGGATCCGTTTTCACTGACAGAATATGGTGCAATTGAAAACGGATCCGCCTCCCATTGACTTTCAGTGTAAGTCAAAATGGATCCGTTTGCATTATCATGAAAAAAATTAAAATAAAAATATATATATATATTTTTTTTTTTTCATGGTAATGCAAACTGATCCGTTCTGAATGGATACAAGCATTTGCATTATAGGTGCGGATCCGTCTGTGCAGATACCAGACGGATCCGCACCTAACGCAGGTGTGAAAGAAGCCTTAGATGCCGATACCGATAATGTACAAAATTCTGAATATCGGCCGATAATATCGGTACTTCTGATAATCGGTCGATCCCTACTCTATATTACACTTTTTGTGAGGCAAGGTAACAAAAAATTGCTATTTTGGCACCGTTTTTATTTTTTGTTATTTACAGTGTTCATCTGACAGGTTAGATCAGGTGGTATTTTTATAGAGAAGGTTGTTACGGATGTGACAATACCAGATCTGACTACTTTTTTTGGTTGTTTGTTTCATATAATAAAGCATTTAAAAATATATATATATATATTTATTATCTCCGTATCCTAAAAGCCATAATTTTTTTTTCTTTTGGGCGACTCTCTTGTAGGGGCTCATTTATTTTTTTGTATGAGATGATGGTTTGATTGGTACTACACTGCTCAAAAAAATAAAGGGAACACAAAAATAACACATCCTAGATCTGAATTAATTAAATATTCTTCTGAAATACTTTGTTCTTTACATAGTTGAATGTGCTGACAACAAAATCACACAAAAATTAAAAAATGGAAATCAAATTTTTCAACCCATGGAGGTCTGGATTTGGAGTCACACTCAAAATTAAAGTGGAAAAACACACTACAGGCTGATCCAACTTTGATGTAATGTCCTTAAAACAAGTCAAAATGAGACTCAGTAGTGTGTGTGGCCTCCACGTGCCTGTATGACCTCCCTACAACGCCTGTGCATGCTCCTGATGAGGTGGCGGAGGTTCTCCTGAGGGATCTCCTCCCAGACCTAGACTAAAGCATCTGCCAACTCCTGGACAGTCTGTGGTGCAACGTGACGTTGGTGGATAGAGCGAGACATGATGTCCCAGATGTGCTCAATTGGATTCAGGTCTGGGGAACGGGCGGGCCAGTCCATAGCATCAATGCCTTCGTCTTGCAGGAAATGCTGACACACTCCAGCCACATGAGGTCTAACATTGTCTTGCATTAGGAGGAACCCAGGGCCCACCGCACCAGCATATGGTCTCACAAGGGGTCTGAGAATCTCATCTCGGTACCTAATGGCAGTCAGGCTACCTCTGGCGAGCACATGGAGGGCTGTGCGGCCCTCCAAAGAAATGCCACCCCACACCATTACTGACCCAATGCCAAACCGGTCATGCTGGAGGATGTTGAAGGCAGCAGAACGTTCTCCACGGCGTCTCCAGACTCTGTCACGTCTGTCACATGTGCTCAGTGTGAACCTGCTTTCATCTGTGAAGAGCATAGGGCGCCAGTGGCGTATTTGCTAATCTTGGTGTTCTCTGGCAAATGCCAAACGCCCTGCACGGTGTGGACGTCAGGCCCTCATATCACCCTCATGGAGTCTGTTTCTGACCGTTTGAGCAGACACATGCACATTTGTGGCCTGCTGGAGGTCATTTTGCAGGGCTCTGGCAGTGCTCCTCCTGTTCCTCCTTGCACAAAGGCGGAGGTAGCGGTCCTGCTGCTGGGTTGTTGGCCTCCTACGGCCTCCTCCACGTCTCCTGATGTACTGGCCTGTCTCCTGGTAGCGCCTCCATGCTCTAGACACTACGCTGACAGACACAGCAAACCTTCTTGCCACAGCTCGCATTGATGTGCCATCCTGGATAAGCTGCACTACCTGAGCCACTTGTGTGGGTTGTAGACTCCGTCTCATGCTACCACTAGAGTGAAAGCACCGCCAGCATTCAAAAGTGACCAAAACATCAGCCAGGAAGCATAGGAACTGAGAAGTCTGTGTTACCACCTGCAGAACCACTCCTTTATTGGGGGTGTCTTACTAATTGCCTATAATTTCCACCTGTTGTCTATCCCATTTGCACAACAGCATGTGAAATTGATTGTCACTCAGTGTTGCTTCCTAAGTGGACAGTTTGATTTCACAGAAGTGTGATTGACTTGGAGTTACATTGTGTTGTTTAAGTGTTCTCTTTATTTTTTTGAGCAGTGTATTTTGGGGTGCATATGACTTATTGATCGCTTGGTATTACATTTTTTGTGATGTAAGGTGACAAAAAATGGTTTATTTAGCACAGTTTTTATTTTAAATTTTTTACGGTGTTCATCTGAGGGGTTAGGTCATGTGATATTTTTATAGAGCCGGTCGATTCAGACGCGGCGATACCTATTATTTTTGGAAAAGGACTCTTTTTTTTTAACTTTAAACTTAGAATTTTTTTTATAAAACTTTATTTTTTAACTTCTTCTTTCCCTTTATTTTTTGTCCCACTCTGGGACTTCAACTTTTGGGGGTATGATCCCCTTTACAATGCATTACAATACTTCTGTATTGTCATGCATTGGCTGTAAGTGTATTACACAGTGTAATACATTTACAGCCTTCCTGCCTGTGAGATCTAGGGGTCTGGATCTCACAGGCTGCCACGGAAGGCAGCCACAATGCCTAAGGAAGGCATCGGGCTGCCTTCCCTGCCATCGGGTCCCTGTCACAACAGTGCGGGGACCCGATGGCAGCTCCCTCCCTCTAGCAGTGACTGCCGGACCCCTGCCGCTGATAAGGCAGGCGCAGCTCCTGCACCCGCCCGATCACCATGCAGTACATGTACGTCACTGGTCCTTAAGTCCCGGCCAGATGTGACGTACATGTACGTCATGGGTCCTTATGGGGTTAATTATTGAATTCATGTGCCCATTCACCACAGCAAGGTGACCTCAATATGAATGAGAACCTAACTCTAAACCTATATCTGTGCTGTTCATGGGCACCTAAATTCTAGGAGAGCAGAATCCATAAAAACACTGGGGGAGATTTATCAAAACTGGTGTGAAGGAAAACTGGCTTAGTTGCCCATAGCAAGTTTTCCTTTGCACCAGTTTTGAAAAATCTCCCCCACTGTGATTGCCATAATTGTTACCTCTTCAAGTGAGCATGCCATGATCTGTTCCATCACTCTGTGCCAGCAATCCTATGAGCAGGGACCGTATAGTCAGCTATACATGTCACACTAATTAAAAACAGCCAGTGAAGTGGATGGGTCAGATAGCAACAACCATGGAGGTAGCAACACCTCCAGATACGCTACATGTTGCAAACTGAAAGAACAGAAACAGAATCATTAAGTACATCCTGCAGGGTAAATTAATCTGAGGTGCTTAGCAAATATATTTTCATCAAATATATCTGTACCCATCCACCACAACAAGGTGACCTCTATATGGATGAGAACCGTTTTTTATGCCGTTGATGGGCATCTAACTTCAAGGAGAGTGGAACCCATAAAAACACTGTTGCTATAATGTGATACAATGACCCTCTTTGAAATATGACGTGACCTAAGTGGGAGTACTCAAAATATCAATACATTATCAAAAAGCCAATAAGTAACATTATATCCCTTTAAAAAAATAATACTTTATTTAAATATTCTTAACCACTTGCCATCTGGGCCATTTGCCCCCTTCCTGACCAGGCCTAATTTTGCAAAACTGACATATCTCACTTTATGTGGTAATAACTTTGGAACGCCTTTATTTATCCAAGTCATTCAGAGATTGTTTTCTCGTGACACATTGTACTTCATGATAGTCATAAATTTGAGTCAAAATATTTCACCTTTATTTATGAAAAAATCCCAAATTTACCCAAAAATTTGAAAAATTTTCAATTTTCTAAATTTTCATTTCTCTGCTTTTAAAACAGAAAGTGATACCTCATAAAATATTTATTACTTAACATTCCCCATATGTCTACTTTATGTTGGCATCATTTTGGAAATGACATTTTATTTTTTTAGGACGTTAGAAGGCTTAGAAGTTTAGAAGCAATTCTTCAAATTTTTAAGAAAATTGCCAAAACCCACTTTTTAAGGACCAGTTCAGGTCTGAAGTCACTTTGTGGGGCCTACATAGTGGATACCCCCATAAATGACCCCCTTGTAGAAACTACACCCCTCAAGGTATTCAAAACCGATTTTACAAACTTTGTTAACCCTTTAGGCGTTCCACAAGAATTAAAGGAAAATGGAGATCAAAATTTTAAATTTCACTTTTTTGGCAGATTTTCCATTTTAATACAATTTTTTCTTTAAGGCTGGGTTCAGACCTGAGCGTCTTTGATATGCGCGTTTAACGCGCGTTTTTGACGCACGTTTTTGACGAGCGGTTTTTGCAATAGTAAACGCGCGTTTGACGCGCGTTTGTGTGATTGACTGCAATGTCCTATGGCCACAAACGCGCGTCAAAACGCCCCAAAGAAGCTCAAGTACTTGTTTGAGCGTAGGGCGTTTTACAGCGCGTTTTTCAGCGCTGTAAAACGCTCAAGTGAGAACCAGGGCCATAGGGAAGCATTGGTTTTCATGTGTTGAGCTTTTTACAGCGCGTTTGAACGCGCTGTAAAACGCTCAAGTGTGAACCCAGCCTAACACATCGATGGTTAACAGCCAAACAAAACTCAATATTTATTACCCAGATTCTGCGGTTTACAGAAACACCCCACATGTGGTCATAAACTGCTCTATGGACACACGGCAGGGCGCAGAAGAAAAGGAACTCCACATGGTTTTTAGATGCCATGTCCCATTTGAAGCCCCCTGATGCACCCTTACAGTAGAAACTCCCAAGAAGTGACCCCATTTTGGAAACTAGGGGATAAGGTGCCAGTTTTATTAGTACTATTTTTGGGTACATATGATTTTTTGATCATTTATTATAACACTTTATGGGGCAAGGTGACCAAAAAATTGGTTGTTTTAGCACAGTTTCTATTTATTTATTTTTACAGCGTTCACCTGAGGGGTTAAGTCAAGTGACATTTTTATAGAGAAGATTGTTACGGACGTGGCGATACCTAATATGTATACTTTTTCTCATTTATTAAAGTTTTACACAATAATAGCATTTTTGAAATCAAAAAATTATGTTTTAATGTGTCCATGTTCTGAGAGCTATAGTTTTTTTTATTTTTTGAGAGATTTTCTTATGTAGGGGCTCATTTTTTGCGGGATGAGGTGACGGTTTTATTGGTACCATTTTGTGGGACTTACGCGTTTTTGATCACTTGGTGTTCCACCTTTTGTGATGTAAGGTGACAAAAATTGCTTGTTTAGACACAGTTTTTTTTTTTTTTTTTACGGTGTTCCCCCGAGGGGTTAGGTCATGTGATATTTTTATAGAGCTGGTTTTTACGGACGCGGCAATACCAAATATGTCTATTTTATTTTTTCTATTTTTAACATTTTTTTTTTATTCCTTACTTGGGGACTTTCTTTTTTTACATGTGAAACTTTTTTTTTTTTTTTTTTTTCAACCCTTTATTTATTTATTTTTTATTTTACACTTTTCGTCCCCCATAAGGTCATACAAGACCTCTGGGGGACATTTGCTTCACTTTTTCTTTTTTTTTTCACTGTTGATTTCTCCTGTAACTGGGGCTGATATAGTAGCCCCAGTTACAGAAGAAATGCACCCCCTAGAGAGGCTGTACAGCGTAATTCTGTGCTGTACAGCCTCAGAGCAGGGCTGATCGAGGTCTGTGAAAGACCTCACACAGCCCCTGCACTCTCCGGTCACGGCGGTCACATGACCGCCGGGCCGGAACAGGAAGCGCATAGCGCTTCCTGCTCTGCATACACAGCGCTCAGTGAGCGCTGTGTATGCAGCGATCCAGAAGGCAGGGACACCTGGGAATTGTCCCTGCCTTCTCTCTGGGTTGCCCTGCTGTCACTGACAGCGGGCAACCCGATCAGCAGCTGCACGATTAGCGTGCAGCTGCACTTTCTGAACGGACGTTTTAAAACGTGCGTTCAGAAATAGAGATCCACCCATAGGACGTTTATATCCTATGGGCGGACGGAAAGTGGTTAAAATACATTAAATATATACAGTAGGGAGTCAATAATTAGGTGCCACCTAATTTCCACACGTGTGCAAAGACTGACAGTCGGCTCAATACATTCTGATCCTGGTATATCTATATTCTAGACCAGACAATGACCTCTATTACATGTCCAAAGGCACGAGTGAACCTAAAGTAACTAACAGGGTGCTAAATCCCCTATTTAGAAATTGTTGTGGAAATTTTATTAGGATGTGTATTTAATATATTGTGTATTGTCACCATGTCTCTCAGTGTCAGGGTAAACCATTGGAGTGGATATCTTCCCGTGTATGTCCTGTCACAGCTGCTGGGCGCAGAGGTCTCCGTCGGCGAATGGTCCATGTGCTAAGAACTGGGCTGTGGGCCGGGGGAGACTGATGTGTTCAGCAGAGCAGTGTTTTGTTGGCTGATGTATGGACGCCGGCTAGGGCCCCCGTGGAAGACGCGGATTTATTGGCTTGGCGTGGATGCATTTGTTAAGAGAACAATATATGAAAGGAACGTGCGTTTGTTGTCTCTAGTGCACCTGATCAGCCGCTGGAGATAATGACGTTGTCCTGTAAATAAACATGCATGAGGATCATAGTAACTTTATCTGGCATTGATCACTGAGCAAGGCTTGATAGAGTTCACTCCAGTGGTTATTGTATACATGTGTTTGTGAGCTGGCTATGTTCTCATCTTCCTATGTCATCACTTCCTGTATGTCATCACTTCCTGTATCCTTGTCTTGAGCCAGCCCCTTTTACACCTTTTGTGAGTAAATAAAAGAAACAGACTGAAGATCTCTATATCGTGAAATTTGCAAGAACTCAATTATAAAATACCAGATGTTATCGGACACCAGAGAAATTGCATTGTTTCTATCCCTCTGTTTCTGAGTTATGTTGGAGGTGCCTGGGAGCTAAGGGGACCATGACTCATATATGGTGGGAATGCCCGAGGCTTAACCCGCTGTGGGTAGATGTTTTCAAGCTTTATAATTTCCTATTTCGTGCCTCTACAGCTCCCTCCCCTTCCATTACTCTTCTATCTATTTTCCCGGGACGGATCTCGCATATTAAAAAGGGATCATTGCGGCTTTTTATGTTGGCCATGAGACAAATTATACCGCGCAATTGGAGGTCGACCGAGTGTTTGTGAAGGATTACTTGGGCCTCTGCACTGGATGCGTTGGTTCATAGGGAGGAGATGAGTGCCTCTGACCGTAACAAGATTCTGGCGTTTCTTAAGTGTTGGGAGCCATGGTCCAGGTTTAGAGCCTCTTCCTCGTTCTCGGTTTGGGTGGCTTCTGGGGTTCTACCTGATTGCCCTCCGTGAGATTGTCTACCTATTCACGTGCTATGTCCTGTGATTTCCTCCCACCCCCCCCCCCTCCTCTTGTGTGTCGTCTTGTCTCTCCCCTTCTCTGTTACTGTTAGTCTAGAATTATTTGCCTATATAGCCTATGTTAGAGGCCTTATTGGGCCCTCTTGGGTTTTAATTCCTCTGACTATATGACAGTTTGTTGTTTTGCAGTACAGTCGTATGCTTATACCATGCCCTTGATGTAGCTATGTACTATCTTACACTATATTGCTGTTTGCGATTTCATGAAGCACTGTAACTGTATGAGTGGTTTCTATACTGCAATTTGTGATGTTTCTTTTATGTCTATAAAAGTTAATAAAATCTTATTGAACCATAAAAGAAACAGACTGGGCAGGGAGGAGGAGGAGTGGTCAGCAAGAATTCAGCATGGTAACACCTGTGTCTGACTCTGACTGCGATTGAGATTTTTACCTTTCCTTACACAAAGACATTGGAGAGCAGATTTCTAATATTAATATTTCTACAACAAAATGAACAAAAGGCCTGAACAAGCAAGGCTGTACTATGGTTTATAATGTGAATGACATACTAAAGGAGGATCACACATGCAAAATAATAAGGGACTGAGCTAATGTTACCTCAGAATAATGAAGGAGGAACAGGTGGCTCCTTCCCCTTCCTGATTATTCTTAGGTAACATTAGTTTAGGCCCTTATTATTTTGCATGTGTGATCCTCCATTAGTATGTCATTCAGAGTATAGATCATCAGTAGAAAGAAACTGCAGATCCCCTTTAACCCCTTCAGGACACAGCCTTATTTCACCTTAAGGACCAGGCCATTTTTTGCAAATCTGACCAGTGTCACTATAAGTGGTGATAACTTTAAAACACTTTGACTTATCCAGGCCATTCTGAGATTGTTTTTCATCACATATTGTACTTCATGACACTGGTAAAATGAAGTAAAAAAAATTCATTTTTATTTATAAAAAAATTGCAAATTTACCAAAAAATTTTAAAAAATTGCAAATTTCCACGTTTCAATTTCTCTACTTATATATTACATAGTAATACCTACAAAAATAGTTATTACTTTACATTCCCCATATGTCTACTTCATGTTTGGATCAATTTGGGAATGATATTTTATTTTTGGGGGATGTTACAAGGCTTAGAAGTTTAGAAGCAAATCTGAAGTCACTTTGTGAGGCTTGCATAATAGAAACCACCCAAAAATGACCCTATTCTAGAAACTACACCCCTCAAGGTATTCAAAACTGATTTTACAAACGTCGTTAACCCTTTAGGTGTTCCACAAGAGTTAATGGCAAATGGTGAGAAAATTTCAGAATTTAGATTTTTGGGCAAATTTTCCATTTTAATCAATTTTTTCTAGTAACAAAGCAAGGGTTAACAGCCAAACAAAATGCAATATTTATTGCCCCGATTCTGTAGTTTGCAGAAACACCCCATATGTGGCCGTAAACTACTGTACGGGCACACAGTAGGGCGTAGAGGGAAAGGTGCGCCGTATGGTTTTTGGAAGGCAGATTTTGCTGGACTGTTTTTTTTTCCACCATGTCCCATTTGAAGCCCCCCTGATGCACCCCTAGAGTAGAAACTCTATAAAAGTGACCCAATCTAAGAAACTACACCCCTCAAGGTATTCAAAACTGATTTTAAAAACTTTGTTAACCCTTTAGGTGTTGCACAAGATTTAATGGAAACTAGATATACAATTTCAAAATTTCACTTTTTTGGCAGATTTTCCATTTTAATATTTTTTTTCGAGTTACAAAGCAAGGGTTAACAGCCAAACAAAACTCATTATTTATGGCCCTGATTCTGTAGTTTATAGAAACACCCCATATGTGGTCGTAAACTGCTGTACGGGCACACGGCAGGGCGCAGAAGGAAAGGAATGCCATACGGTTTTTGGAAGGCAGATTTTGCTGGACTGTTTTTTTTGACACCATGTCCCATTTGAAGCCCCCCTGATGCACCCCTAGAGTAGAAACTCCAAAAAAGTGACCCCATTTTAGAAACTACGGGATAGGGTGGCAGTTTTGTTGGTACTAGTTTAGGGTACATATGATTTTTGGTTGCTCTATATTACACTTTTTGTGAGGCAAGGTAACAAGAAAAAGGTTTTTTGGCACCGTTTTTTTTTTTGTTATTTACAACATTCATCTGACAGGTTAGATCATGTGGTATTTTTATAGAGCAGGTTGTCACGGACGCGGCGATACCTAATATGTATACAATTTTTTTTATTTATGTAAGTTTTACACAATGATTTCAGTTTTGAAACAAAAAAATCATGTTTTAGTGTCTCCGAAGTCTGAGAGCCATAGTTTTTTCAGTTTTTGGGCGATTATCTTAGATAGGGTCTCATTTTTTGTGGGATGAGATGACGGTTTGATTGGCACTATTTTGGGGTGCATATGACTTTTTGATCGCTTGCTATTACACTTTTTGTGACGTAAGATGATAAAAAATTGCTTTTTTTACACCGTTTTTATTTTAATTTTTTTACGGTGGTCATCTGAGGGGTTAGGTCATGTGATATTTTTATAGAACAGTTGATACGGACGCGGAGATACCTAATATGTATACTTTTTTTTATTTATGTAAGTTTTACACAATGATTTCATTTTTGAAACAAAAAAATCATGTTTTAGTGTTTCCATAGTCTAAGAGCCATAGTTTTTTCAGTTTTTGGGCGATTATCTTGGGTAGGGTATGATTTTTGCGGGATGAGATGACGGTTTGATTGGTACTATTTTGGCGTACATGCGACTTTTTTGATCACTTTTATTACCTTTTTTGGGAAGTAAGGTGGGCAAAATTTCAATTTTCTCATAGTTTTAATTTTTATGGCGTTCAACGTGCGGGGAAAATAACATGACCGTTTTATAGATCAGGTCGTTACGGACGCGGCAATACCTAATATGTGTAGTGTATTTTATTTTTTTAATTTTTATTCAGTGATAAATGTTTTTTTTTTTTACTTTACTTTTTTCACTTTTTTTTAAATTTTTTTGACCCAGACCCACTTGGTTCTTGAAGATCCAGTGGGTCTGATGTCTGTATAATACAGTACAGTACAATATATATTGTACTGCACTGTATTTTACACTTGTCTGAACAGATCTATGCCTTTTAGCACAGATCTGTTCAGCAAACGCACAGCAGCCCCCCGATGGGAGTGGGAGGTAGCTCCCTGCGCTGTTAACCTTTTCCGTACGGACCGCTGTATGGAAAGGGTTAAACGGCTAAAATCGCATCGCAATGTGCTGGCACCCTGGTATACCCACTAGAAACCAACGATTATACACTATATAGTGTATTGTACTGTATTTTACTTACACTTTGTCTGAACAAATCTATGCCTTTAGCACAGATCTGTTCAGCACCATGGACAGCAGGATGCCTGAGAAGGCATCCTGTTGCCATGGGAACCTTCCCCGTCTGCTCAGTTGTGGCCACAATTGAGCAGACGGGGAAGGGGAAGGAGGGGGGCTCCCTCCCTCTGTGACCCCATCCTGTCTGGGGGCTGCAAAGGCACAGCAGCCCCCGATGAGAGAGGGAGGGAGCTCCCTGACTGTTAACCTCTGCTCTTCCATACCACACTCCGTACGGACCTCGGTATGGAAAGGGTTAAACGGCTGACATCACAGCACAGATGTCAGCCGTTTATACCAGAGTGTCAGCAATGTGCTGACACTCTGGTATAACCACTGTACACCATTGAATATTCAAGAGGAGGCGGGCGGGGGATCACGATCCCGCCTGCCGCACCGCCCGCCTCCCGCACCGCCCGCAACCCCCCCCTGCACCATCCGCCGCCATAAAATCACTCAGGGGTCTAGGGGGAGTGAAAATCGATATTTTGGGCATTTTAAAGTTTCTGATCTGCAGAAAGCGCAGCAAACCGCAGGTCTGAATTTACCTGCGGTTTGCTGTGATCGCCGACACGGGGGGGTCACGGGACCCCCCCGCGCATTTAGCCAAGGTGCCTGCTCAATGATTTGAGCAGGCACCTTGTTCCGATCACCGCCGGCCGGGCGGCAGTGATCGGAACAACACATGACGTACCGGTACGTCATGTGTCCTTAAGGACTCGGGAAACATGCCGTACTGGTACGTCATGTGTCCTTAAGGGGTTAATACATAAACTAGCTGTGGACCCCGCGTTGCTCGGGTATTTATTTATTGCAAATTTATTTTAAATAACACGGTGACCGGCCCTTTAACTGTGAACTCCACAGCGCCCGTCAGTTGGCAGTTAGGATTTAAGTGAAAGGCTGGAGGCAGGCTTCTATTGGCTAATGCAGGTGATATTTTGGGAATATCTCGGGAACGGTACGTCCTAGAGAGCTGAGACCCCCGCAAGATTTCTTTCCAGGTAGCAAGGGATGTGTATACCAAGTTTCATTAAATTTGATGGTTGCGTTTTTGAGTTTTTGCGGAACATACACACATACATACATACACACATACATCCTTTTTTATATATATATATATTTAAAGTTATCAGGTTGCAGGAAGGCCCCTTGAGTCCTAGTGCAAAGTCATACGGATCAGGACAGATAGCAGCAGCAGGTTAAGGTAACAGTGGAGGGTACGGTCTACACTAAACTCAATATGATCAGGACAGACAGAAATTATGCTAACACAGAACAATATGAAAGAATGCAGTTAGACATTAGAACAGAACCAAAAAATAATTTATTAACAAACATGCCTCTATGGCAACTTTTTAAGTTGGTTATAAACCATAAACATGTCCCTCGTTTGTTTGAGGTGCTGTGCCTTCATCTTGGCCATCAGCCTCTGCATTTCTCGCATGCTGGCATCATGTTCACGCTGAATAATTTCAATTTTTTTTTTCAAACAGCAGTACTGTTAGGAATAGAAAATAAAATTAAATTACTTGCAATTCAGATTACCTGGTATAGATATAGAATTAGATTGCTATGTGCACATATGGTTACAACATCCTCCTCATTCTCATCATCTGGAGTGGTGGGGGGTTCATGTGGTGGCTGGGAGTGTCCACCGTCTTCCACCTCCACCTCTTCTCCCACATCAGGTGTGTCTGTCACCTGAGGCTGCAGCTCCTGGGAGGGTCCTGGCTCATCACCTTTATATGTAGCCATCATATGGCCATCAGGTGGTGGAGGGGCCGCTACATCATCTGAGGGTCCTACCTGCTCTTCTGAATCCTCATCTGTGGTGGAGACCTCCATCACCACCACATTCAGCACAGGTTTTCTCGGTCCTCTTCTCTTTATAGATGGAACGAGAAGCCGCATTTTGAAGATCTGCTGCCAGCACGCCCTCCCTCCGTGTTGATTTAGTTTTCACGGTCACTTGATTATTAGACGGAGGGCTAAAGTGTCTTGCAGAAAGACGGAGAGAGGACTAGATTTTAATATTCTATTTAAGCAGAGTTTATCGTTGGTATATTCAGTGTTTAAAGGCAGTCTTTCATGTAAAATCATCATATTACAAATAAAAGATAAAAATCTCCCTTAAGATTGCATTTCATTAGTGGTTGTAGCGGATTGCGTTTTGGCTACAATGGATGTTTCATCTGTACTGTTGAATGGATTTACAATGTTAGGTTTAATTCCCTAATCAGTATGTAACCTGCTGAGCATTTGTCTGGTTGTGCAGTAGAAACATAATGGCTACAATGGATGTCTCTAATGGATTGTTGATTAAATTACTTCTCAGACTGAGGGGAACGATGTGTGGCCTGTAACCAGTCTGTGATTAAAGAATGGATAATTTTCTGTAGGTGTCTCCCTTGCATGGGAGAGGGGCATAAAAGTAAGGTATGTGGCATTAAACAGAGTCCTGCTCCTGATACTGTCTGTCATCCAGTTATTGGGGAGAGTGATGGGATATTCGTTAATGGTTTTATTTACTAATGATGCTGTTAGAGATGTGAAGTTCGGATCTTATACATGAATCTGTTCATTTGAATCAGTTCATTTAAAAGAACCGATTCATGAATCGAATCTTCGGTTCAATTGCTGAGTCGGCTGATAAGCAAGTGAACCGAAGCTCAGGTGGTGCGCAATGCGCATGCACAGTTGATCGAATCTTTGATTCACTTTCTGAGTCGGCTATCGGATGACTCGGGCTGACAAGCAAGTGAACCGAAGCTCAGGAGCCGGATAGGTAATAAGTGTTACATCAGTGGTGATCTGACTGACGACTAAAACAGGGAGGGGGAGCTGGGGGCACTGATTTGGGCATTATACTGAGTAGTGGGCACATCTGGAGGCGTTCTATTATATGGAGGGGTGCTTAGGGGCATTATACTTAGTGGAGGGCACTTCTGGAGGCGTTCTATTGTATGGAGGGCACTTAAAGGGCTTTATACTGCTGCAACCTGGTGATTAGACTCAGTGTATTGTTCTAGTGACACACGATTCTTTTAACTCAAAGAATCAAATGAGTCTATAACTAAGTAGGATCATTGGTTTCTTAGACTCAGTGTACAACTCCCTGTACTGTGTGTGACTCAGTGTTTGTGCCTCAGCTCTGATTGGTTGCAGGACGGGGAGGGGAGGGGCTGTCTTCCACTCTAGGATCAGATTACGCTCATCCCTGCTACCAGCGTCTCTCTTCTGCTATCTGACAGAGCTGTTTCACACGGATCAGCTCAGTCAGAGGAATCGACTCCTCCGGTTCAGTGAATTGAATCAATTCAAAAGAACGATTCGTTCATGAACCGGACATCACTCCTGTTCAAACTACTTGATCCCAAAATAAACCCTTTTAATACCGGCGGACAAAGACTATGTCGCATTATGGCTCCGCTACAGTGGTTTATGTGGTTAATTAACTGGGGTGTGTGTGTATATATATATACAGTACAGACCAAAAGTTTGGACACACCTTCTCATTCAAAGAGTTTTCTTTATTTTCATGACTATGAAGGCATCAAAACTATGAATTAACACATGTGGAATTATATACATAACAAACAAGTGTGAAACAACTGAAAATATGTCATATTCTAGGTTCTTCAAAGTAGCCACCTTTTGCTTTGATTACTGCTTTGCACACTCTTGGCATTTTCTTGATGAGCTTCAAGAGGTAGTCCCCTGAAATGGTCTTCCAACAGTCTTGAAGGAGTTCCCAGAGATGCTTAGCACTTGTTGGCCCTTTTGCCTTCACTCTGCGGTCCAGCTCACCCCAAACCATCTCGATTGGGTTCAGGTCCGGTGACTGTGGAGGCCAGGTCATCTGGCGCAGCACCCCATCACTCTCCTTCATGGTCAAATAGCCCTTACTTTCAAAGTTTTCCCAATTTTTCGGCTGACTGACTGACCTTCATTTCTTAAAGTAATGATATCCACTCGTTTTTCTTTACTTAGCTCCTTTTTTCTTGCCATAAAACAAATTCTAACAGTCTATTCAGTAGGACTATCAGCTGTGTATCCACCTGACTTTTCCTCAACGCAACTGATGGTCCCAACCCCATTTATAAGGCAACAAATCCCACTTATTTAACCTGACAGGGCACACCTATGAAGTGAAAACCATTTCAGGGGACTACCTCTTGAAGCTCATCAAGAGAATGCCAAGAGTGTGCAAAGCAGTAATCAAAGCAAAAGGTGGCTATTTTGAAGAACCTAGAATATGACATATTTTCAGTTGTTTCACACTTGTTTGTTATGTATATAATTCCACATGTGTTAATTCATAGTTTTGATGCCTTCAGTGTGAATCTACAATTTTAATAGTTATGAAAATAAAGAAAACTCTTTGGTGTGTCCAAACTTTTGGTCTGTACTGTATATATAATCTATAATCCCATGCAAATTATGTGGGGGATGTATGTAATGGACGGGGCCTTTCAACAAAATACTGAATGATGTTTGCAGTTTATGTATATATAAACAAAAAGACATATATATGTGTGTGTGTGTGTGTGTGTGTGTCTGTGAAACGTACAGTGGGATGCAAAAGTTTGGGCAACCTTGTTAATCGTCATGATTTTCCTGTATAAATCGTTGGTTGTTACGATAAAAAATGTCAGTTAAATATATCATATAGGAGACACACACAGTGATATTTGAGACGTGAAACGAAGTTTATTGGATTTACAGAAAGTGTGCTATAATTGTTTAAACAAAATTAGGCAGGTGCATAAATTTGGGCACTGTTGTCATTTTATTGATTCCAAAACCTTTAGAACTAATTATTGGAACTCAAATTGGCTTGGTAAGCTCAGTGATCCCTGACCTACATACACAGGTGAATCCAATTATGAGAAAGAGTATTTAAGGGGGTCAATTGTAAGTTTCCCTCCTCTTTTAATTTTCTCTGAAGAGTAGCAACATGGGGGTCTCAAAACAACTCTCAAATGACCTGAAGACAAAGATTGTTCACCATCATGGTTTAGGGGAAGGATACAGAAAGCTGTCTCAGAGATTTCAGCTGTCTGTTTCCACAGTTAGGAACATATTGAGGAAATAGAAGACCACAGGCTCAGTTCAAGTTAAGGCTCGAAGTAGCAGACCAAGAATTGAATAGACAGAAGCGACGAATGGTGAGAACAGTCAGAGTCAACCCACTGACCAGCACCAAAGACCTACAACATCATCTTGCTATGGAGTCACTGTGCATCGTTCAACCATTTGAAGCACTTTACACAAGGAGATGCTGTATGCGAGAGTGATGCAGAGGAAGCCTTTTCTCCGCCCACAGCATAAAAAGTGCCGCTTGAGGTGGGCTAAAGCACATTTGGACAAGCCAGCTTCATTTTGGAATAAGGTGCTGTGGACTGATGAAACTAAAATTGAGTTATTTGGCCATAACAAGGGGCGTTATGCATGGAAGAAGAAGAACACATCATTCCAAGAAAAACACCTGCTACCTACAGTAAAATATGGTGGTGGTTCCATCATGCTGTGGGGCTGTGTGGCCAGGGAGTGACAAAGCTGAAGCTGCGCCGGGGCTGGATCTTTCTACAAGACAACGACCCTAAACACTGCTCAAAATCCACTAAGGCATTTATGCAGGGGAACAAGTACAACGTTCTGGAATGGCCATCTCAGTCCCCAGACCTGAATATAATAGAAAATCTGTGGTGTGACTTAAACAGAGCTGTCCATACTCGGAAGCCATCAAACCTGAATGAACTAAAGATGTTTTCTAAAGAGGAATGGTCCAAAATACCTTGAACCAGAATCCAGACTCTCATTGGAACCTACAGGAAGCGTTTAGAGGCTGTAATTTCTGCAAAAGTAGGATCTACTAAATATTGATTTCATTTCTTTTTTGTGGTGCCCAAATTTATGCACCTGCCTAATTTTGTTTAAACAATTATAGCACACTTTCTGTAAATCAAATAAACTTCATTTCACTTCTCAAATATCACTGTGTGTGTCTCCTATATGATATATTTAACTGACATTTTTTATCGTAACAACCAACGATTTATACAGGAAAATCATGACGATTAACAAGGTTGTCCAAACTTTCGCATCCCACTGTATATGTGTAACGGTCATGTACACACACACACACAGGGGGGAGGGAAGTGACCACTGCGCTCCACCCTCACCCCTGGCCCTGCCTACTTGCCTCGCGAGTCCTAATGACAGGGGACAACTTGACGGCAATCCCTAGCTTGGACTAAGTGCAGGGATGACAGACAGACAAATAACAGAACGTGAACGGACCGAGTCAATACCAGGAAAGCTACAAAGTACAAATGGAGCAAGCAGAGAATTGTCAGGAGAAGCCGGGGTCATAAATACCAGGAGAGCCGTGTAGTACCAAAGGAGTCAACAGAGGAACGTCAGGAGGAGGCCAGGGTCAAATACCAGGAGAGCAGCAAAGTACACAAGGAGCAGGCAGAGGATCGTCAGGAATTCAGCAGGAGGTAAGTACGCCAGGAAACACAAAACCACAGGTGGAACCTAAATTAACAGGTATCCTGTGGCCAGCAGGCTGCCTGTATTTATAGTGGGGAGTGAGGGTCATGTGACGTGGCCAGCGTCACATGACCTACAGACCAACCAGTCGAGCACCGAGTGATCAGCTCGGCGCTCAAGGCAGACTTAGGAGCAGGGAGCCACCCAGGTAGTAAAGCCACCCTGGGAACGAGGTCAAACACAGATCCACGCGCCCGAAGCTAAGCAGCAGGCCTGCGACTAATGGGGGACCGAGTGCACCTTCGGAACCCTGTTACAGTATGAAATCATCCGGTGACATCATACATCTGTACCGCACTGTGTGTATAACTATATATATACAATCTCAGCGAGGTAGAGATGTATGATGTAAGCGTATGATTTTGTACGTGTCACACCGGGTATTAAGTAATCATTTTTAAAGGGATGAAATACGGATGTAGTAGATTTAATACACATGCTTTAGGAGACGTGTTATGTAAACAAAATGCAATTAAATGCGTTACACTATTTTTTTTAAATGCCTTTTGTTTCAAGATAACGCAATGAGTTAAGAGGTTGTGTGTTATCCCAACTACATCTGTACAGATTAGCAGCATAACTGAATAGATATATTACATAGTGTTGTAGAGAGAGATACAAAAGTCATGTCAATATTGTACCTGGACATAATCGTTCTCTCATCTCCTTTACAAGATTGGGCTTAAACCTCTTCAGATCGCACCACTTCTTCTGTAGTTCTCGATCTTTGTGCCACAAGGAGAATTTCATATACAACTTGGCACGGAGAGACCTCAGGATGGCCTGCTTCTCATCTCTCTTCTTGGTACGGGCGTATCCCCGCACCAACAAACGCTGCAAAATAAAGATGCAAGCCTATAATTCCATTTTTTTACATTCAAAGTTTTAAAACATATGTCCTCTACAAACCAGCAAAAAGTAGTTACGTCTTTAAAGGGGAAATATTAGATTGAATGTTACCGTTATAAGATCGGATTGTATTGCGATTCTATGTGTGTGGGGTCTGAGTGAGCAATCGGATATTGGCCAGCTAAGCTGCGATGTACTTGTCTAGTGAAGTGACGGTACGGTATTGGGTGTACAGCTGGTTTGCATCCTCGTGGTGCACCCTGGGAAACGCTAAATGAACCAGCAAATACGGTGAGACAAAGAAAGCTCATGGACATAAAATATAATCTATATATATATATATATTGTGTGTGTATGGTATATATTGTATGGTACCGTATATAGTGTGTGGTATATATTGAGTGACAGGAAAATGGACGTGCTATGTGCATGTGATAGAAATGTATCTGTTGTCCATACATACATGCTACAAACATAGTGCTGTGAAGTAACAAGAATACTTAGTGCACCAATCTGTATTATCTACTCTTACCATAAACAATTTTTCATAAGAAAAATAAAATTCGGATTCATATAGAAAATATTTGTACTTATGAATATTTCGCTAGACTCGATCTACATATAATAATTGTTCTGATATGCATGCGAAAGTACTGTAATACAATATTACTTACGGCTATCACGATTTCATCCTCGGCTTTTATAAAGCGGTGTCTTATGATCTTTGCAGAGCACATTTTACTGTCTGGAGACTGTCAGGAAATACTTTGAAAAAACTTTATCGTCGCGAAGTAAATGACGTCATGCAGTCGGGCACACTCTAGGACATATTACCTTCACGATTTTTCTGTTTAAATCGTGAACTCGAATATTACAACTATTCGAGATTCTTGGTTTAGAATAGGACGAATATTCAAAAAAAACGAAAATACAGCAATATAGCGAATATATTCGTTATTTAGGATATTCGTCATATTTTGTCCATCTGAAAACGTGATTCCTTCCAGCTTCAGTTGCTTGTGGGCCAATGACTCATTGACCCTCAAGCAAGAAGCAGGGAGGAATTATATTTTTAGATCGAAAAAAAATCTATAATAAAAAAAAAATCGAATATTCGATATCGCGAATATATAGCACTATATTCGAAATATTCGCGAAATCTCGAAGTTGCGATATTTGAGATAAAAATTCGTTATTCGAATATTCGCGCTCAACACTAGTCTGGATTCACAGCTAAATGGGATATGTCTGTGTTCAGCTTTGAACAAGGACAACACCAGACGTAATCAGGCCCATAATCCACAAAGAATAAACTTCTTGTCAGACAAGGTAAGTACAGTCAGGTCCATATATATTGGGACACCGACACAATTCTAGCATTTTTGGCTCTATACACCACCACAATGGATTTGAAATGAAACGGACAAGATGTGCTTTAACTGCAGACTGTCAGCTTTAATTTGAGGGTATTTACATCCAAATCAGGTGAACAGTGTAGGAATTATAACAGTTTGCATATGTGCCTCCCACTTGTTAAGGGACCAAAAGTAATGGGACAATTGGCTTCTTAGCTGTGTGTGTTATCCTCTCATTATCCCAATTACAATGAGCAGATAAAAGGTCCAGAGTTCATTTCAAGTGTGCTATTTGCATTTGGAATCTGTTGCTGTCAACTCTGAAGATGAGATCCAAAGAGCTGTCACTATCAGTGAAGCAAGCCATCATTAGGCTGAAAAAACAAAACAAACCCATCAGAGAGATAGCAAAAACATTAGGTGTGGCCAAAACAACTGTTTGGAACATTCTTAAAAAGAAGGAACGTATCGGTGAGCTCAGCAACACCAAAAGACTCGGAAGACCACGGAAAACAACTGTGGTGGATGACTAAAGATTTCTTTCCCTGGTGAAGAAAACACCCTTCACAACAGTTGGCCAGATCAAGAACACTCTCCAGGAGGTAGGTGTATGTGTGTCAAAGTCAACAATGAAGAGAAGACTTCACCAGAGTGAATACAGAGGGTTTACCACATGATGTAAACGATTGGTAAGCCTCAAAAACAGGAAGGTCATATTAGAGTTTGCCAAACGACATCTAAAAAAGCCTTCACAGTTCTGGAACAACATCCTATGGACAGATGAGACCAAGATTAACTTGTACCAGAGTGATGGGAAGAGAAGAGTATGGAGAAGGAAAGGAACTGCTCATGATCCTAAGCATACCACCTCATCAGTGAAGCATGGTGGTGGTAGTGTCATGGCATGGGCATGTATGGCTGCCAATGGAACTGGTTCTCTTATATTTATTGATGTTGTAACTGCTGACAAAAGCAGCAGGATGAATTCTGAAGTGTTTCAGGCAATATTATCTGCTCATATTCAGCCAAATGCTTCAGAACTCATTGGACGGCGCTTCACAGTGCAGATAGACAATGACCCAAAGCATACTTCAAAAGCAACCAAAGAGTTTTTTAAGGGAAAGAAGTGGAATGTTATGCAATGGCCATGTCAATCACCGGACCTGAATCCGATTGAGCATGCATTTCACTTGCTGAAGACAAAACTGAAGGGAAAATGCCCCAAGAACAAGCAGGAACTGAAGACAGTTGCAGTAGAGGCCTGGCAGAGCATCACCAGGGATGAAACCCAGCGTCTGGTGATGTCTATGCGTTCCAGACTTCAGGCTGTAATTTGCAACCAAGTATTACAAAGTTAAAGTTTGATTTATGATTATTATTCTGTCCCATTACTTTTGGTCCCTTAACAAGTGGGAGGCACATATGCAAACTGTTGTAATTCCTACACCGTTCACCTGATTTGGATGTAAATACCCTCAAATTAAAGCTGACAGTCTGCAGTTAAAGCACATCTTGTTAGTTTCATTTCAAATCCATTGTGGTGGTGTATAGAGCCAAAAATGTTAGAATTGTATCAATGTCCCAATATATATGGACCTGACTGTATATAACATCAGCATTTGGCCCCATACACAAGGCTGTTGTGCGGCCGTTCCATGCATTGGGGGCCACAATTTGCATTCAACTTAAATGGGTCCGTGATCCGTCCGCACCGCAAAAAAATAGAACATGTCTGGATTGTGGACCCATTCAAGTGAATGGATCCGTGATGCGGGGAGCACACGGCAGATGCCCGCATATTGCGGACCCACTTTTTACGGGCCACAATACGGGCCACGGCCATGTGCATGAGGCCTTTTAAGGGAACTGCACATGATAACTTCTACTGTTTGCTCAAGCTCAATGCTGCTCAAGCATTGGTGAGATGGAAAAAATTGAAGTTATTATGTACCGTATCATCAAAATGCTGATGCAGGGGTCTCTATATTTAACATTTTTTCACGCCATGCTCCATACAATGAATAATGGCTCATGCACATGAGTGTTGCCTGGCCGTGGCCGTATCGCGGGTCGCATACAGGGGGTCCGCAATACACCGGCATTGGCCGTGTGCACCCCGCATCGTGGGACCCATTCACTTGAACGGGTCCGGGAGATGCGGAATGGAGGCACGGATTGGAAGCACTACGGAGTGCTTCTGTGGGTTTACTGTACGTGCCTCTGCACCGCAAAAAAGTAGTGCATGCACTACTTTTTTGCAGTGCGGATCTTGGACCCCATTTAAGTGAATGGGGCCGCGATCTGCATGCAGCTGCCCCGCAGTCGGTGCCCGTACATTGTGGTCCGCAGCACGGGCACGGAACCCTTATGTTCGTGGGCATGAGCCCTAACGTGTGGCTCTTGAGGGCCAGCAAAGAGATCAATCATAAGGGACGAAGCAGAAGCGCACCTCATTTTCCGAGTCATTTTTTGTCATCTTACTAGTGTTGGGCAAGCATGCTCGGCCGAACACCAATTTGACTCCTCCCCACACATGCAGCCAATAAACGTGCGGGGAAGTACTGGCACTCACTGTAATGCCGTAGCCACGTTGGTTACTGGCATTACAGTGATTGGCTGGCCGGAACGCGTCATCGGGTGCTATATAACACCTGATGACACATGGTTTGGCTCAGTGTTAGTCAGGGAGAGCTGCAGTAGAAGGGACAGATAGTGTAGGGACAGTAATTTGTATTTTTTTTAGGCAGGGTTTATTTTTGAAAGGTGTTAGAGACCCAAAAGTCCTTTTACGGACTACTGTTTTATCTGGCTGCAATATATATTATTAGCGCAACCTGCGCTAAATTGCATGCAATTGTTTGGCCGCTGCTGACAGTGACACAACCTTTGCTACATCTGTTGTGTTACATTTGCGCATCCTAAATATCTGTGACATTCAGCGCAATTGTTTGGCCGCTGCTTAAAAGCGACATTACCTGCGCTACATCTCCTGTAGAGATGGCCTTGCGGTTCACCCAGTGGTCATTTTGCTGCGAATTTTGCTAGTTTTCAATTCGCCGAACATGTGAACATATGGCGATGTCCGCCGGCGCCATATTCTTTTGCATTGCACCTAACTTTGACCCATGACATGCCAATTGAGACGTTTCAGCACATGAACACACGCCCTACCCTATAAATAAATCCGATCTGGCCTCCATTTTACATTCAGTCTTTTGCCAGTGTAGGGAGAGGGTGCTAATAGGGCCACAAAAGTCCTTTTAAGGACTGGTCTAGGTGTGCTAACGATAGGTGTGACATACTGAGGGGTGTGATATACTTATACCTTCAGCCACATAATCACTGGTTCTTTTCTGCACGGTGAATGAATAATTTTTGGGGCCTGTACTCCACTGGCCTTCAGTAAAATTGATATCAATTGACCGTCTAATATACCTCCAGCCACATAATCACTTGATCTTTTCTGTACGTTGAATGCCTAATTTTGGGGCCTGTAATGTAACTGGGCAGCAGTAAAATTGTTATACGGTGACCGCCTAACGTACCACCAGCCACATAATAACTTGATCTTTTCTGTACGGTTAATGCATAATTTTTGTGGTCTGTAATCTAACTGGCCAACAGTAAAATTGTTCTACGGTGACCGCCTAATGTTCCTTCAGCCACATAATCACTGGTTCTTTTCTGCACGGTGAATGAATAATGTTTGGGGCCTGTACTCCACTGGCCTGCAGTAAAATTGATATCCAATGACCGTCTAATATACCTCCAGCCACATAATCACTTGATGTTTTCTGTACGGTGAATGCCCAATGTTTGGAGCCTGTACTCCCGTGGCCTAAAATAAAAATTTTCTAGGCTCCAGCAGGGCACATTTTTGAGAGTTTCCCTTTAAGACGCATAAAAATGGCCCCTGATTAAAATACATATTTTTTGTGGGAATTTTTGCCATTGATCCCCCTCTGGTATGTCACTGTCCATGTAACATTCAGTTACATTTTTACGCCGCTGGTGACAGCAAAATTACTTGCGCTACATCTCCTGTATAACGTTTGAGCATCATAAATATCAGTGACATTCAGTTTAATTCTTTTGCCGATGCTGACAGCGACATTACCTGCGCTACATCTCCTGAATAACGTTTCAGCATCCTAAATATCAGTGACATTCAGTTGAATTTTTTTGCCGCTGGTGACATCGACATTACCTGTGCTACATCTGCTGTATAACGTTTAGGCATCCTAAATATCAGTGACATTCAGTTTAATTTTTTCGCCGCTGTTGACAGCGACATTACCTGCGCTACATCTCCTGTATAACATTTCAGCATCCTAAATATCAGTGACATTTATTTAAATTTTTTCGCCGCTGGTGACAGCGACATTACCTGTGCTACTTCTCCTGTATAACGTTTGAGCATCCTAAATATCAGTGACATTCATTTTAATTTTTTCACCGCTGGTGACAGCGACATTACCTGCGCTACATCTCCTGTATAACGTTTGAGCATCCTAAATATCTGGGACATTCAGTTTAATTTATTTGCACATACACTTACAAAACCTGCGCTACTGTACGTGTGACATACTTGCAAGCATATATACTATTTAATATGCTCAAGGCGAGCAGTAAGGGACTGGGAAGTTGCTGTGGTGCTGATGGAGCACGCAGAGGCCTTGGCCCTGGGCGTGGTGAAACTGTGCCTGCTGCTAGAGCACAAGAAACACACTCATCCACGATACCTAGCTTCATGTCCCAGTTTGCAGGGCGGCGCAGGTCACCACTCTCAAAGTCACACCAGTGCGAGCAGGTGGTCGGTTGCAGCAGATAATGCTTCCAGTCGATTAAGCACCACCCTGTCTTCCACAAAGTCCAAAATAGCTAAGAGTCTGGTCAACAGAATCCTCACCCTGATCCTCCTTCCTCCCACCATGGAGAGTCTTGACAAACAAGTTATCCCACACTCGGATATTCCGAGGAGCTCTTTTCATTGCCATTCCTTTATTTGACCCTCTCGCCAAGCCCGCTTGAAGAGGGACATGAGGAGATCTTGTGCACTAATTCCAAAACTCTTGAGCATCCACAGTCAGTAAAAGATGACAGTGTGGAAGGGCAATTAGTGTTTCACAAAGTGGATGATGATGATGAGACACAGTTGCCAATAAGTCAACCGCAATTAGTGTCTGAAGAGGTTCATGATGAGGATGAGACACAGTTGTCAATAAGTGAGGTCCTTGTTAGGTGAAAGAGTCAAGAGGATGACCACAGTGAGAAAGGGGACGAGGGGGTGATGGACGATGAAATCACTGATCCAACCTGGGAGGGTGGCAAGCCGAGCGAGGACAATAGTACAGAGGGGGAGGGATCCGCAGCACCGCAACAGGCTGGAAGAGGCAGTGGGGTGGCAAAAGGGAGAAGGCGGGCCACACCAAACAGTCCCGCAACTGTTCCCCGGAGCACCCCCTTGCAGCAATCTCCCTTGCCAAGGGGTAGGTGTTCCGTAGTCTGGCGCTTTTTTGAGGAAAGTGCGGACGATGTAGCACTTCAGTGGGGAAGCGGCAACAGGCCGTGCTGAAACTACACTGAACAAAAATATAAACGCAACACTTTCGGTTTTGCTCCCATTTTGCATGAGCTGAACTCAAAGATCTAAAACATTTTCTACATACACAAAAGACCCATTACTCTCAAATATTGTTCACAAATCTGTGTTAGTGAGCACTTCTCCTTTGCCAAGATAATTCATCCCACCTCACAGGTGTGGCATATCAAGGTGCTGATTAGACAGCATGAATATTGCACAGGTGTGCCTTAGACTGCCCACAATAAAAGGACACTCTGAAATGTGCACAGTTTTCCCTTACTGGAGGGGGGTCAGAAAACCATTCAGTATCTGGTGTGGCCACCATTTACCTCACGCAGTGCAACACATCTCCGTCGCATAGAGTTGATTAGGTTGCTGATTGTGGCCTGTGGAATGTTGGTCCACTCCTCTTCAATAGCTGTGCGAAGTTGCAGAATATTGGCAGGAACTGGAACACGCTGTCGTATACGCCGATCCAGAGCATCCCAAACATGCTCAATGGGTGACATGTCCGGTGAGTATGCTGGCCATGAAAGAACTGGGATGTTTTCAGCTTCCATGAATTGTGTACAGATCCTTGCAATATGGGGCCGTGCATTATCATGCTGCAACATGAGGTGATGGTCGTGGATGAATGGCACAACAATGGGCCTCAGGATCTCATCACGGTATCTCTGTGCATTCAAAATGCCATCAATAAAATGCATCCGTGTTCGTTGTCCATAACATACACCTGCCCATACCAAAACCCCACCGCCACCATGGGCCACTCGATCCACAATGTTGATGTCAGCAAACCGCTCACCCACACGACGCCACACACGCTGTCTGCCATCTGTCCTGAACAGTGAAAACCGGGACTCAGCCGTGAACAGAACACCTCTCCAATGTGCCAGATGCCATCGAATGTGAGCATTTGCCCACTCAAGTGGGGTACGACGACGAACTGCAGTCAGGTTCAGACCCCGATGAGGACGACGAGCATGCAGATGAGCTTCCCTGAGACGGTTTCTGACAGTTTGTGCAGAAATTCTTTGGTTATGCAAACCGATTGTTGCTGCAGCTGTCCAGGTGGCTGGTCTCAGACGATAATGGAGGTGAACATGCTGGATGTGGAGATCCTGGGCTGGTGTGGTTACACATGATCTGCGGTTGTGAGGCCGGTTGGATGTACTGCCAATTTCTCGGAAACGCCTTTGGAGACGGCTTATGGTAGAGAAATGAACATTTATTGCACGGGCAACAGCTCTGGTAGACATTCCTGCAGTCAGCATGCCAATTGCACGCTCCCTCAAACGTTGCGACATCTGTGGCATTGTGCTGTGTGATCAAACTGCCCATTTCCGAGTGGTCTTTTATTGTGGGCAATCTAAGGCACACCTGTGAAATATTCATGCTGTCTAATCAGCACCTTGATATGCCACACCTGTGAGGTGGGGCGGATTATCTCGGCAAAGGAGAAGTGCTCACTAACACAGATTTAGACAGATTTGTGAACAATATTTGAGAGTAATGGGTCTTTTGTGTATGTAGAAAATGTTTCAGATCTTTGATGTTACGTGTAGCCTCACTGTGACTGTGTTGCCGTGTCGGCTGGCTGCACGTTCCCGAGCGTAGCGGCTGCAGGTTGCCGCCTCTGTAGGCTGGTTGCTCAGGGCTGCGTGCTGGCGACGGTACAGTGGTGTGCGCAATCCGTGTAATTTTCTCTCCTCTTGGCAGTATGATCTCCTAGAGGGTATTTCAGAACGGTTGCTATTGGCAACGTCCGGTACTGCAGTTTTCGGTGCTGCGGTTTCTGTTACCTCTGACCTGCTTGTAGTACCTCCCATTTAGTTCTGAAAGGATTAACTCCCCTCTGATATTCCGTGGGTGTGTCCTTGCAGGTGCGCTCATTAACTGGCTATTTCAGCCTGTGAGCATGGAGTCTCATGGTCAGTCTTGTTTGTTCTGTTCCTGGTTATGATGTGTTCGCCCCTTGCTACTGACCCTTGGGGTCCCTGCTACTGTTCATGTCTGTCCATGTTTCTGTGTGGTATTGCTTGTTCTGCATTGATGTTTCCGTTTGGTTGCTATGTTATATCTTTGCCTGTTCTTGTCTGTATCTGAATCTGTCCATAGCTTAGCAGAGCTGTATCTGCGTCCGAGCGCTTAGCAGAGCTGTATCTGCATCTGTTCCTGTCTGTCCATGCCCGTTCTGCTTACGTCTGTGGCAGCCTTTACTGCTCCTAGTGTTCTGTTCTCTTATGTCTGCCTATGTCTGGTTTCTGTTCTTGCTATTTCTGGTTTATGTTATTATCTGTATTCTGAATTGCCATGCCCTGTCTTTGCCTGCTGAATGTACTGCTGGTTCCTTTGGTACCTTCTGGTTCCTGCTGCCACTGCCTGGTTTACGCTCTGGAGTCGCCCCTGGCAACTTCCGACGGTTAGTCTATCCTCACCATCGGTGGCTCTAGTGAAGTCCGGGTAGTTGCTTAGTTACGCCCCTCCAGAGTATGGCTAGTCAGTGGCACAGTGGGTTTCTCCCGCTGTTTGGTGGCAGTACATTGGGGTTTCCTGTTTGTTTCATTGTCTCTAGTATTTCGGTCGAACTTGACGTCCCGGAGGCTTGTTCTGACCTCTGGCGCGTGACATTTGAGTTCAGCTCATGCAAAATAGGAGCAAAACCGAAATTGTTGCGTTTATATTTTTGGTCAGTGTAGTTTATCGTTGTTGTGCAACAGTGTGTGTCTTAAACAGAATCAAACATACTGCACCTCAAAACACTTTATGTTTTTATTTTAGATTTTTATTTGCTATTAGTTTGAACTAATACATTTTTTTAAAACAAATACAAATAAAAGTTACACTTTTTTAAATTTCACAGTATACAGTACAGTAAAAAGAGTAAAGAGTTTTTTTGGAGTTCAATATTGATGGCCTATCCTCAGGAAAATCATATATATGACTCTCTGTCAACTTTGTTCAAAGGCCAAAAAGTAAAGCAGCTGTTTTCTTCAAGATGCTTTGGATCTATCTTCTGGGAAGAGGTGGCATCTGCTTTCAACATGAAGCAATTATTCTCAGTATTTGGAAATTCAGGGTTAGGCTGAATTGTAGAGTAGTAAACATCTCTCTTCTCTGTAGCTTGGAATTTCTAGAGTTGTAATACATCAGTCATTTTCAAATTCAGCACACAACATCTAACAGTAAAATACCGCCCAACATTGTACCTTAAAGAGGACCGCTGTCACCTCTCCTGACATGCCTGTTTTAATAGCTTCATGTATCCCCCATGTAATAACAATTCTGGAACATCTATTCTTATGTCTCTACATTGTGCCATTCATTTATTAGTTTAAGTACAAGTAGCAGTCTGCAGTAAGGGTACAGAGGGGTGGTGACCAGTTGGGGGATGGGGGGTTTCCCTGCACAATCTGAAAATGGCAGCACTGATTGGATAGAGTCAGTCTGTGCAGGTACACCCCCCCCCCAACTGGTTACCACCCTCTGTACCCTTACTGCAGACTGCTAGCAATTCATTCATAACTTCTAGTAGAAATAATGAAGGAATGGCACAACACAGAGCCATAAGAAAAGATGCCCCAGAATTGTTATTACATGGGGAATGCATGTAGCTATTAAACCAGGCATGTCAGAAGTGGTGAAAGGTCCTCTTTAATGAAATAACACAGATGGCAACATGTAGATCAATCATAAAACATCAAGGCTAATACTTGTAACAAGCAAAACGTTTCCTCAATTTTAATAAATGGTGATCATAATTAGTGTTTAGTCAAGCGAGCTTCGAATCATAGATCCGAAGTTGCTTTGCTAAAAACTTCATTTGAATGCTGTACAGAGATCTGTCTCCGTACAGCTTTCAAATGTATGGGCTCCAACTTCGGTGAATAACTTCGGCTATCGATTTTTAAATCGGCTTGTAGCTCGGTACCGAAGCCGACCTCGGATTCAGGTTTTAAAATGGTTTTCAAGTTTAAAAATTTTAGTTATTCACCGAATTCTTGAGAGACTTCGGAGATAATGAATTTCACCTCGCGGAAGTCCAGACATTTTAATGCTGTACGGAGACGGATCTCCATACAGCATTCAAATGAAGTTTTGACCAAAGTAACTTTGAGCAGATTGATATATAGTTTTGTAGGAAAAGATTCAGTATAATTTATGAATTTAAATCTCAGCTGATTCTGAGCTTTGGAGTCTAGTGGGCGGTCATATCAGTGATTGACAGCTATCTGTGTATGCACAGTCAGAGAGGGAAGGCTGTTAGTCACTGAGTAAGGTGGTTCACTGAACTAAGCTCATCAACCCCTGCACCAAGGCTTGCCAAAACTCTCGTCGGGGTTGACGCCATGTCAATAGGTGAGTTATCATTAATGATGTTACCTACTTTATGGACTGGGCTCAGTTATCAGACTGGGTTTTTTCATTGTATATGCACTCTGCTTATTTTGAAGTGGTTCTCCAGCCATCTTTGTGTATCCCACTAGACATTTTGTGGCTCAGGGATGGTGTCTTTTCTGTCACCTATCTTTGTTTCATCTAGTTTTACTCATTGTAAACATGTGTTATGATAAAAATTTATTTTTTATAATTTATGGGTATATTCCTGGCTCATTTCCTTATGTAGGTTGAGATCAGAATAAGCAGAAGTGTAAATGAATAAATTGCAGATTATACTGAACTTTTTCCCATAAAACTCTATATCAATCTGCTCAGCTCCTCCTGCTCTACAATGTGATGCCTGCAGATCGCAATGCATTTTTACAGTAAGAATATGCCTGTAAATGTAAAATTCATGACCCAAGAGCAATCATACTTTTTTGCATTATAAAGAATCTTACACTTCGCCCATGTAAGCCCTCTCCTGCAGTTTCTTTGCCCTGACTACAAACTACTGAAACACATTGTACATAGGTTATTTTGGGGATTTAGCAGCAATTGTACATAAATAAAGGGAAAAGGAGGGCACCAGGTATGTAAATTATACATTCTGCACAAGAAATTTACCTGTTCTTCACCACTTCCTTCTGGCTCTGTCACTCCCAGGCTCTCTTCATTCCTCACTCCTCTTTTGGTCCTCGTCTGTCAATTTCTGCCCAGACAGGGTCATGTGCAGCCAATGACTGGCCTCAGCAGTGACATGTTCTCAAGTATCACATCACTGCTGGGTCATGTGTCACAACCTGTCCATGCAGAACCTGGACAACCCCTTTAAGGTTATGTTCACATCTGTAATGTTTTGGTAATAATGCACAGTTGTGTTGGCCAGAGCTTGAGAGCCATTTGATTTCCCCCTCCCCAGATCCTGATATACTCCACTGACTTTACCCGGACCTCAAGGGTTTTTGATCACAAGAATTACACTGCAGACTGCGCTACTCTTGCCATCAGAAATAGCAGAAGACTTTATCCAAAGCTAGTCAGAACCCCATAGCACAAGTATCAACAAAAACTATCATGTTCACATACCTTCTCCCCCTCAGGTAGCATCTCTGTTGATTTTACAGTCTGTACCGTTCCTAGGTCCCACCAAAGCAGGCCATGAGCTAATGTTTCTCTCTTGGTAGGTCCTAAATAGCAGAGAACAAATTATCATTGTTTATGTATCCTGAATGTATAATCAAACATGTCTGAATTATGTGTTATGTTCAATGTTGAGCGACTTCAATATGAATTTCGGGAAAAATTAGATTTGCTGCGAAGCCGATTTTCCTCGTGTTTTGTGTTAACTAATCGATTTTTCCCTGAAATGGTGGTAAAAATAAAAAAAATCATACTTACCTCATCCATTTGAGCACGAAGACGCCGCTGCGGCCATCTTGCTTGAAGATCCCACACAAAATCTAATGCGCGGGGACATATGGCTTCATGCCAGTCAACGTGATGACTTCATCACTCCCCTCGTGGGATTTCATGCTGGATCCTCAAGCTAGATGCCTGCGGCGGCCTCTTCATGCTCAAATGGATGAGCTAGGTATAATTAAACTTTTTTTTTTTTGTTGATCAACCCCTGAAAGGCCCAATCTCAGATGCCGTGATCAACGATGAACGCGGCATCTGAGGGGTTCAGTGACAGGGGGGCGGCGCAATTGCTGTTTACTGTCATTGCGTTCTCTATTTACAAAGAAATGCGCTTTGTGATTAAGTAATTTGTGACAAAGTAAAATTCAGCGAAGCAGCCAAATCTAATTTTTGAGAACTTTGTTCATCTTTAGTTATGTTACCTGTTGTATAGCTGACAAGAACTCCACTTATAATTGTAGAAAAGGTGCCCAAGGCACCATAATACAGATAAGACAGAGCGTAGAATTCATCAGCAATGGTTGTCCTGTGCAGAAAAATAAATGAAACAATTTCACACTTCAGTTTTACATTTGTGATCAGTATGGCAAGGCACAAATAATAGCAAATTTTGTCAGTTTTTGCTGTTAACATATAATATTCTAAGTAGGTAAACTGTAACATTAAGGGGTTGTTTAGGTTCAGAGCTGAACCCGGACATACACTCACCTAAAGAATTATTAGGAACACCATACTAATACGGTGTTGGACCCCCTTTTGCCTTCAGAACTGCCTTAATTCTACGTGGCATTGATTCAACAAGGTGCTGATAGCATTCTTTAGAAATGTTGGCCCATATTGATAGGATAGCATCTTGCAGTTGATGGAGATTTGAGGGATGCACATCCAGGGCACGAAGCTCCCGTTCCACCACATCCCAAAGATGCTCTATTGGGTTGAGATCTGGTGACTGTGGGGGCCATTTTAGTACAGTGAACTCATTGTCATGTTCAAGAAACCAATTTGAAATGATTCGAGCTTTGTGACATGGTGCATTATCCTGCTGGAAGTAGCCATCAGAGGATGGATACATGTTCTCATTCTGTTTACGCCAAATTCGGACTCTACCATTTGAATGTCTCAACAGAAATCGAGACTCATCAGACCAGGCAACATTTTTCCAGTCTTCAACAGTCCAATTTTGGTGAGCTCGTGCAAATTGTAGCCTCTTTTTCCTATTTGTAGTGGAGATGAGTGGTACCCGGTGGGGTCTTCTGCTGTTGTAGCCCATCTGCCTCAAGGTTGTGCGTGTTGTGGCTTCACAAATGCTTTGCTGCATACCTCGGTTGTAACGAGTGGTTATTTCAGTCAACGTTGCTCTTCTATCAGCTTGAATCAGTCGGCCCATTCTCCTCTGACCTCTAGCATCCACAAGGCATTTTTGCCCACAGGACTGCCGCATACTGGAAGTTTTTCCCTTTTCACACCATTCTTTGTAAACCCTAGAAATGGTTGTGCGTGAAAATCCCAGTAACTGAGCAGATTGTGAAATACTCAGACCAGCCCGTCTGGCACCAACAACCATGCCACGCTCAAAATTGCTTAAATCACCTTTCTTTCCCATTCTGACATTCAGTTTGGAGTTCAGGAGATTGTCTTGACCAGGACCACCCCCCTAAATGCATAGAAGCAACTGCCATGTGATTGGTTGACTAGATAATTGCATTAATGAGTAATAGAACAGGTGTTCCTAATAATTCTTTAGGTGAGTGTATATCCCCTTCTTCACCCAGGCAGCCCCTCTGAGTTTGGCATCGGAGCATTTCCTACTCTGATGCTTTCCCTTGCCCTGCGCTGAACCACACAAGGGCTTTTTCATTATATCCGGTGACATACTAGGTCTCTGCTAGGCGAAGGCTTCTGCCTAGCAGTGTTCCTGGTGATGTCACCGGCACTAATAGGCAGACTTTAGCACTGCCCTAGCCTGTAAAACGGCTAAAGGCCACCCATTAGTGCCGGTGACACCGGGAACACTGCTAGGTGGAAGCCTCCGCCTAGCAGTGTAAAAATGTACACAAAAAAGCCCTTGCCATGCGTGATACAGCAAGGGCCTTTTTGTTTACATTTTTACACTGCTAGGCGGTGAAGAAGGGGATATGTCCGGTTTCAGCTCTGAACCTGTACAATTCTTTTATTAAAATCTATAACAGCTGTATGATGGCTTGTCTTTTGCGGGATAAGTTGTACATTCTAATGGCACCAGTTAATATTGCATACGATGTAGTGGTAAGCTGTAAAAATATTCCAAATGGGGTAGAACTTGAAAAAAATGCAATTCCGCCATAGCGTTAGTGTTTTGTTTTTTTAGGGCATTCCCTATGTAAAAAAGCTAACATGTTAACTTCATTCTGCAGGTCAGTATGATTACAGCAATACCACTTTTTTGCATTGCCGTATTGTGACCCACATAGCTTCTTTATATTTATTTCTATGGAGCTGTGTGAGGGCTTGTTTTTTGTGGGATCTGTAGTTTTTATTGATAACACTTTGGGGCATATAGGACTTATTAATCACTTGTTCTTCAATTTGTTTAGAAAGTAAAGCGACCAAAAAATGGCAAAGTAGCCATTTGAACTTTTTTTTCCATTATGTTCACCATACTGGTTAGACGGGAAAAAGACCAGGGCTCAGACCACTATTAACCCCTTGGTGGGTCTTTAAAAATGCTCAGATTCATAGCAGATGGGTACCTTCTGTTATACACAGCAGATATCTGCTGGCAGTGTCTGTAATTTTAAAAAACTCCAATCACAGACATTTAGCCACAGGTGCAATGATCAATTGTGATCATGGCACCTTAGTGGTCATTTGGAGATATGAGACTCCCTCCAGTGAACAAATGCCCCTTCACCGGAGACATAATTGCTTGGTTGCTATGGCAGTAAGGTGCTCTTTGAAGATTCCCAGGCCTGCCATAGTAAAGTTCCTATTAATGCCTCCCTCATGCATGGCTTAAAGGGAGCCTGTGAGCACCAAAATGGCCGCTAAACTGCCCACAGTACCCTATAGCTGATGTCATCTGGTTTCTAATGTTGTGTTTGTCTAAGTCGTTGGATGGGCATGATTGTTGTAGGTCGTATGCAAATTAGGATTTTAAAGTCAAGGGGGCAACGACTTTCACGTTTGAAGTCAAGCTTGCTGTGCCCCCTTCTCTCCAGCTTTTTCATTTCCTTCACACGCGATTCCTTCTTGAGATCTCGCACATGTGCCATGTGGGCCCTATAATAATGTTCTCTAGCACTCGCACATGAAGGAAATAAAAAAGCCCATCAATTAATTGCGAATGGGTGGGAAAGAGAGCGGCAAGCTTGACTTCAAGCGTGTTTGCACACAGTCTGTAGCGGAATAAAAGTTGTTTTACAGCGATCATGCCCATCATACTACTTAGACAAACACATCATTAGAAACCCAATGACAACAGCTGTAAGTTAATGAGGGCAGTTTAGGTTCCATGTTGGTGCTCATCGGTTCCCTGCAATTTTACCATGGACTTCAATACTATTTGATTGCAGGCTATGGCATTGGCAATCTAACAATTACATGTTTAAGTCTCCACATAATTGGTATTGTCACATGCGAAAATGGCTGAACTATTAAGATATAAAATTATTAATCCTGTGCAGTGAACAACGTAAAGGAAAATAAATTGCATTTTGTTTTGTTTCTTCGCCTTCCCCCCTGAAAATTGAATAGAACTACCGCTTACCCTGTAAAAAGAGCCCTCATACAACTCCATAGAGAGAAATATAAACAAGTTATGGGTTTCTGAATTTGGTGATGCTAATTTTTTCCCCAAAGTTTTTATTTTTTAAGAATATTGAAGGGGTTTTCCAGGTTATCAATATCATATCAGTGGGGGTGTCTGATGTCAGATCTACTTTATCGGTCATCCACCATTGATGGAAACTAATCAGTGGATTCATTGGATGCAGCTACTGGATGAAGCTGGAAGCAGAAGGCTCCATCCACTGTTGTTTTCAGCATCTGCAGCTCAACTCCCATTCACTTGATTGGGAGCTGAGCTGCAGGCTAAAAGGAAGGGGAGTAGTTACATAATAAAACCTAACTTTTATTGTATTAAAAAATACTAGAAAACAGGCTACTCAGACGGGGTCTCTCATTTGTTCCAACTACGAGGTTTGATTTGTTTCGTTGGGTCAGGGATCTCCACCTGTTTGCTCAGAAGCTTAGGTGGCTTAAGCACTATAAGTTGAAAGGCCATAAAGAAAGTCGCGATCTGGGCATACTGGTGGAGATCCTTGGGGATGTCCATTTACTGTATAATTTGGACACCGTGCCCATTAACTCTGAGGGGGGAGGGGCCCTTTACAGACCTGAAAAATAAAAGCTCCAAAATGCCTCCAGTAGGGGAGGTCCCCAGCATTGACGTGTAAAACAGACCATTGCAGAACTCTCCACCCTCGACTCTTCCTCTACTAGGTTCAACTGTAGTAAGGAAGAGAGACGTGTACTTAAGTCACTAGAAGGGGATAAAAATATAACTATTAAACCCTCGGATAAAGGGGGGAATATTGTCCTTATGGACACTTCGGCATACAAGGAAATGTGCCTAGTTATCCTTAGTGACAGACAGGGTTATGAGGTGCTACCGAGTGATCCGACCATGAGATACCAGAGTGAATTACAACAGATATAAACAAGTGCTAAGACTGTCCAACTTATCAGTGGTGAGGAGTTTGACTTTTTATACCCCTCCCATCCAGTGGTAGCAACCTTCTAATGTTTGCGGAAGGTCCATAAGGACACCCTACCCATGAGGGGACGTCCTATCGTCTCAGGGGTGGGGAGTCTTTCACAAAATATCGGCATCTATGTAGATCGTCTTCTTAGCCCCTTTGTACAGTCTTTACCCTCGTACGTGAGGGATGCAGGTGATTTATTAACGAAATTGGAGAACATTTGTATAGAACCGGACTGGTTCCTGGCGTCAATTGACGTTGAGGCACTCTATTCCTCGATCCCCCATGACAAGGGCCTGGAAGCGTCCGCAAATTTTCTGAAAGCCAGGGGCTGTCAGTTCTCTGCACACAACGACCTTGTCCTCTAATTACTAGAATTTGTCCTCACTAGGAATTTTTTCCTATTTGATGGCCGGACATACCACCAGCTCAGGGGCACCGCTATGGGCAGCTCATGCGCGCTGTCCTACGCGAACTTGCTCCTGGGCTGGTGGGAGGAGACAGTGGTGTTCGGGGACGCGCCCAGCTGGTATACCGGGCATATCGCCCTTTGGTCCCGCTACATAGATGATATATTCATTCTGTGGAGCGGGACCGAATGGGATTTTGCTGGGTTGGTCCATGACCTCAACAGTAACCCGATTGGTCTCAGATTTACCTCCACCATTACGAAGAACCATCTTCCTTTTTTAGATATTTCCATCTCTAGGGATGATGTCGGCGGGCTGCGGACCACCATCTACCGAAAACCTACGGCAACAAACTCCCTACTTAGGTGGGACAGTTGCCACCCTGCCCCACTAAAACGGGGAATCCCGTTTGGACAATACATACGATTGAGACACAATTGTTCTGAACAAAGGGAGTTTAAACGCCAGGCAGATGAAATGAGAAGGAGGTTTCGGGAACGTGGCTACCCCGATAGGACACTGAGACAAGCATATCAAATGGCCCTGGGACGGACACGGACTGCCCTTTTACACCTGACCACGCGCCCTGAGAATGACTCACAAAAAACTATACGGGTCATAGGTACCTTTGATTCAGCAGCAACCCGAGTGAAAGGTATTTTGGGCCATAACTGGGATAACCTACTGATGTACCCAGACTTGGCTGAGGTACTTAGTCCGTATCCCTCAGTGACATTTAGAAGATCTAAGGGACAAACTTGTGCACAGCCATTTTGGCCCCCCTGCAAGACAACAGACATGCTAGACTAGACAGAATGACCATTGGCTGCTACAAGTGTGGCAGTGTGCAGTTTTTGTGGTTGATTGGTTCAAGTCAAATCCTTTGCGTTGGACCCCGTGGGCAATACCCACATTATACGGCATTTCATCAATTGCCGCACTGTGGGGGTGATTTATCTCCTAACTTGTGAGTGCGGGAAGCACCATGTGGGTAAAACCCGGAGGGAGCTCCGCAAACGGATGAGCGAACACATTGGAGATATACGTAATGGGAGGGATACCCCAGTAGCGAGACATGTCCTCGCTGCACATAGGGGTCGTGCGTCAGCTATTACTTTTATGGGCATTGAGTGTGTTAAAAAAATCACAACGGGGGGGGGGGGGGGGGGGGACTGGGATAGACGCATCCTTCAAAAAGAGTGTTGGTGGATTTTTAAACTCAACACCTCCCACCCCTATGGCTTGAATGAACAGTTGCATTTCGGATGCTTTTTGTGACTGTTCATCGCCCTCTAAAAACCTCCTCTAGATCAAAAACAACCCTTCCTCATTGGCATCTCCATCTGAATTAACGATGTTTTTCCATTATTTAATTCTCTGACTATGGTTCAGTTTATAGATTAATTCCCTGTCTTGGTAGGTGTGCTTTTGATCCCTGCCACTAATGTTCCTTTCGTCATGTACTGGTGGGTCTCTATCTATTTAGATTTCCCCCAGGAATCTAGGGTGGTAATGTAGTAGCTGTGGGGCCTGTTTATTTCTCCCAACAGCTCCATCCCCCCAACGGTAGCCTCGGTGCTTTGCTGGCAGACATAGTTGTGGATTCCTGACGTGGTGACGCTTACACGTCACTGAGGCTGCGTCCATTGTTGGCAGCCCTGGCACCGTTCGGCCGCATGCGCCTGCACACTGTTTTTGAGCGCCAAACCTCCGTTGGCCCGATCATGTGACATGGTCTGGTCACGTGGGCCGGCGTCACTCATTGCGCACGCGCAGGGGCCGATCCTCCTCCCCTTCCTTTTAAATACAGCGCACTATTTAGTGCCTGTTAGGCCTACGTTTGTGAGTGAGGCATCAGTGCCCACGACCCTGGACATCTGCGACACGCCTCTCCGGGAGTACTGGGAGTACTAGCCCTCACTCATTATTTATGTAGGCGGTGTGGGATAGTTTTTCTAACGGGTTCCCCGTATGTTTGTATGTCTTGCAGGTGATATCGTGGAATAATGCCATATGCTTTATATCATGGGGTTATGATATAAGTGCCCCCCCCCCCTCTTTGTAGCAGGTAGATAAGTAGGATTTGCTTAATACCAAGCCCCGTGTCCCCTGACGATTCATGGGGCTTTTCCAGTATATTTATCAGCCTTCTGATATGTTTATTTGATGAAACGCATTGGGACACGCGAACATATTGTGGCCATTCATTCATTTATGTTAAATTCCTTTACCTTGATCGGACACCCAGTCTAGCCTCTGGAGACCTTGTAGAGGGTTGTATAGGGATTGCTGATCAGGGTAAGGTTCCGGATGGGGCCACCCCTTGCGGGGCACGGACCCTTGTGTTAGGTCACTAGGGCTGAATAGGTCAAGTAGGGCTTTAATAGGGACAGTTTATTTCTCTTTTTGAGGCCTCCCTACTGCTACGTTTGACCCAAGAATCGGATGCCTGTACCACCGTCTGGACATCTGGTACCGACAAGCCCATATTGTGTGACCACTCCTTCTACCAACACTTTCATACATTGTGAATAGTGAGGTTCTCAACGAAACCGGTAAGACCATTCTGTGTTTTTCTAGTGTCCCCACCATCCCGGCACCTCCATATGGGACTGGAACTCAGGGACCCCATGTCCTGCCCTGCATGCACCCAGTTTTTTGCGCATTCAGGCCCGGGGTGGATTGTACCTAGCCTGGTGTGTCGCCATGTCCATGGGTAGCACACCAATTTAGGTCCGACACTTGTTTGACTTTACTTGTATGTAAGAGGTATTATAACTCTCAGCCTTGGGAGTATTTTTGAATACAATAAAAGTTACGTTTTATTATGTAACTGCTCCCCTTCCTTTTAGCCTTTGACTATTTTTGAGCAGTATCCAGGAGGAATTGTACACGCACTCACTTATCCTGGTTAGACAACTCATTTGTTTTCTTTCCCCTGAGCTGAGCTTCAATAACCAAGCACGGCCTCTACACAGTGGATGGAGTGTTCTGCTTTCAGCTTTATCCGCTATATAGTTTCCAGTGCCAGGAGCTGCACAGGCAAGCTGCTTTGTGGGCTTTGGACCCCATTAATCAGATATTGATGACCTATCCTGCGAATAGGTCATCAATATCTAAGCCCAGAAAAATTCTTTAGAACATAAAAAAAGGCTGTATAACTTTGGTAATGCTGTAATGGTATTGACCTGTAGAATAAGGCTTGGGCTACACGACGACATGTGTCGCGTGACAATAAGTTGCACAACACATAGGGCACAGCTACACTGCAACATGTGTCGCGCGACATTGATGTCACACCAATGTCGCACGTCAATTTTTATAATGATACTCTATGGTGTCGCACCCAGACATGTGACTGCGACGCGATAGACGCAGAAAAATCCACTTGGATGGATTTTTTGCTCCTGTGGTGTCGCAGTCGCAGCATGATGCATGTTGCAGTGCGACACCTAGACTATCATTATAAAAATTGTCGTGCGACATATGTCGTCGTGTAGCCCTAGCCTAAAGGTAAGGAGTCATTTTTACTGCCTATTTTTTATTGCCATTTAAATTTATAACAACCAGTTGTTTTGCAATTTAGTACAGGGGTGACAGATTCTCTTGCTGCCTACACTTAATAACAGGTTACCTTTAAAGGGATTCTGTCAGCACGATTTTTCATATTAAGCTGCCAACAGGTTCACTGAGGTCTCCTTGAGTATGTTAGAAATATACCTGTGTCTGACAAATGAATGCTGTTGTTTGACAGGCCAAGGGACTGTCCTGACGGTTAGTGGAGCCCAACGCCCATTCTGACTAAGCCCTGAACCTCCCCCCATCATTAAGTCCCCTCCCATCTCCTCTGACATCAAGCAGGCTCTGCACTCTAATCTTGCGCAGGCACAACAAGATGTCACTTGAGTGCCTGCTCAGTCTGCGATCCCTCTGCCAGCTTCAACCTACTGCGCATGCGCCAGCTGTATGCGTAGTTCTCCTGAACTGGAAGTGACTGTACTAATATTTACGTTCAGGAGAACTGCGCATACAGCTGGCACATGTGCAGTAGGTTATATGAAGCTGAAGCCGGCAGAGGGATTACAGACCGCACGGGCAATCAAGTGACATCTTTGTGCGCCTGCGTGTGATTATAGTGCAGGGTCTGCTTGATGTCAGAGGAGCTGGGAGGGGACTTCAGGATAAAGGAAGGTGTCAATAAAAACTACAGATTGTCCCTCAAAAAATGAGCCCTGACACAGTATTAAAACACAAGAAAAACTTTATAAATGTGGTATTGTTGTAATCGTACTGACCCAGAGAATGAAAGTAACAGGTCAGTTTTACAGCATTTCCAAAAACCTATTTGAAATTTTTCCAGCCATCCATTACATTGTATACAACACTAAATGGTGCTATTGGAAGGTACAACTTGTCCAGCAAAAAACAAGTCCCATACGGCTATGTGAATGAAAAAAATAAAAAAGTAATGGGAAGACTGGGAAAACGAAAAAAAAAGAAAAAAAAGAATGGAAAATTGCCTGGTCCCGTCGAGGTTAATTTAGTCCCACTGATCAAATCAGACAACCTCTTTAACTTTACTCTTAGTAAATCTCTCACCTTGGTATAGGAGCTGTAATGTTTCTTGGTGGGGGTAATCCATATATGATACCTTGACTTGAATTATAGATAGGACATTGTTCTGCATACGTAGGCAGCACTCCCATTATTTCTGGAGATGGTGGATAAAGAGTACCTCCAACTGCTACCCAGAGGGATAGACTAATTCCCACAATGAGGCCTGAGAACACACCCTGAACACAGGAAATAAGGAAGGACAACAATCAAGAATAATGACGAAAAATAATGACTTAGAAAAAAAAAGCTATATCATTAACATTATAAATAAATAACAATCTTAATCACCCAACAAATCTTGGATAAGGATTAATTTCATGGCTGGGCTTGATAGGAATGCACTGATTCTCCATAGACTGCAAGGGTAAATCACTGCAGTTTATGGTAGAAACCATAAGAAGATTGCATGTTCCCTAGGGGGGCTAACAATAAATGTGAAAATAAATTTTAAAAGTTTTTTAAAATATCAAAATAGAATAAAAAATTCAAATCATCCCCTCATTTACAATACAATAAAAATAAAGAGTATTTATCCTGTATGGTGAACACCATATCAGGAAAAAAAAATCTGAATAACTGATTTGCTGTTTTTTGGCTGCTTCATATCCCCCCAAAAAAGTGACGGGTGACGCTACGGAGGCTCGTCCCCGTCCCCGCCTGCCATTAGCTGCTGCTCCCTGACACCGGATGTTTTCAGTGTCGGGGAGCAGGAACGGCGCAGGGAGCGGATTTAGTATATTCAGTGTGGGGGGCCCGGCATGTTGGGGGGCTTTTATAGGATTGGATAACCCCTTTAACAGGTAATTTATGCTGCATACGGAACGTCGGAAAACCCTATATATTTTATTAAAAGGTACTATTAGAAAGTGTAACTTATCCTTCAAAAAACAAACCCTGAAAAACAAAACATTATGGCTCATCGAAGGCAGAGAATAAATAACCAAAAAAAAAGGAAAATGGCTGCACTAGGAAGGAGTTAGCAGTGAGTATCCTGGTGATAGGTTCCCTAATCCCTATATAAAGATGTCTCAGTGTTATACGTTATAGTAAAATAGTCATATATATTGATAATACAGAATCCAGACAAAGAAGAATCCAAGGCTGTTTTCAACTGTTGTTCATGTCTACGGAGGCTGTGAGATTCACTCTACATTCTCCTTCTGATTTGGATATACCTGGCTCCCTTAGGCTGGGGGGTGTTCGGCATCTTTGGGGATGAGGCACATTACGTGACCAAAGGTTGCAGCATTGCAATGCTACTGTACTCTAATGCAAAGCAACAGATCATGGGCGCACAATTTGTGGGTCACATATTCACTTATGATTCTGTGATGCACAGTACACAATCTTGATCTTGAGATCTTTGACCATGCAACCTGTGTCTTGGCCAAAGTCTCCGTGTAGCTCCAGCCTTCTGAATAGTGTTATAACAGTGCTAAGCACTAAGCAGTGCCTGCCATGTGACAACCCTGGATTTCTGTAGTCCTGTGTAAATCCAGCATTGTAGTGAGATTAGTGATAGAGGTACATTATGTATTCATATGCACCTCCGGCGTTTCCAGTCTTATCTGCCGGGAAGGGAAAGTTTGTGGCCAGGAACATGGCGCTGGTTCCTTGTTTGTGTCCTTAAGTAAGGAGGTTCTCATGAAAACTTTTTTTCCTTTATACATATGTTGACAGATGGTTATATTACTTTTGAAGTAGGTAGTGTTATCACACCTCATAAAGACAATTGACAATTGCTCCTTGAGTCAGAGACCTCATCACTAGCAAGGACTAGCAGTGACCCACCCTTTTGAGTGATTGGCTGAGCAGGCATTTCCTGTTTGTCACATCAGTAGGTAAAGACCAGCAGGGACTTAGTAAGCATTGGAATGGGTGCGGAGGAGGTCCGGTATCCTTTTTAAAGAAGGTGGTTTAAAGAAAGCTCTGTCTAAATTATGGCGGGTGTGACGATAATGACTTAGGGAGCAAGAATAGTAATTAATTGTTATGAGATGTGATGAAACAATACATCTTAACACATTAAACTATTAAAGCAAGGAGAGAAAATTTCAAGGACATAGATTTTTTTTTTAAAGGTGACAACTGTACTAGTATACATATATAAGGTACTGTATATTTCATTTTATTTTTTGTTATAAACTGATAGTAGTCCATTCTATTAAAATGCACTGTCTATATAGAAATGTCCTGTAGGCATATATTTATAAAATGCGAAGTGTATTATCTTTATAATTTTAACATACTGTATATCATAATACATATAATCCTGCATATAATTTTAATATGAAGTTGGCTACTTCCTAAGCAAGAGCGTATGGCTAAAAGGCTGGACCCATCTCATATATTGGTGGCATGTCGCTAGGATATGCCACCAATGTCAGACAGATGCAAGTACGACATCTGAGACCTGCTCCTGTCTCCAGAACAGGGCCCCCAAATTGAAGGGGAGCACACCACATGCACGCATGCTCTCCCTTCACTTCTATGGGAGTTCCAAAAATTGCAAACTTGTTTATTATTGTAGGTCCCATAGAAGTAAATCGAAATAGCATTGTGCATGCATGGCCACCTCTCCATTCACCACTAAGGGATTGCAGAGTTAGCCAAGACAGCGATTGGCTGTTTTCAGACCTCCCATAGTGGTGAATGGAGGGTAGCCACACTTGCACAATGAGCTCTCCTTCACTTTAGGAGCCCGTTCTGGAAAAAGGAGTGGGTCCCAGAAGTGATACCCACATCTATCTGACATTGGTTGCACATACTAGCGATATGCCACCAATGTCTGAGATGGGAATACCCCTTTAATGAATGCCTACATTAAATATCACATTTCAGAAAAGCCGGTCATACACAGTATATGTATGTTGGGCAAACTCACTAATTACCTCATGGGGGCTTCCAGACTCTCACTCAATGGCAGACGAGGGAGATAATTTCTAGTAATTGTATTCCACCTGCCAGATACTTTTATTTTCAGGGAGATACTATAAGCTGCTTGTTGGAGGTATCTGGCAGCACTTTCCCCCTCTCCCACTCACAACTTGTGCATGCTCAGGGGGATCAGGAGTGTTCTCTTAAATGGATGGCTAGCTAAACGAGCCAATAGAACAAATTAAGTTATCAATACTGGCTCTGCTTCTCACATTCAAACATATTTAAAATGGCTTGGATTTTTAATATTCAAAAATTATTAAATTGTGAGTTAGTAAAGAGCAGTTCCAGTCTGGAGGACCAAGCATATCCATACATTACATAGACAGCTTATTGATTTTAATGGAAAGTGCTTAGTACTTTATTTCTCCTGTGGTGGTGCTGCAGGAAAATTCTTCCAGGATCCCCCACAGCCTGCCATTTTGATCTGCTCTAATAATACAACAAATACATGGATTTTATTTTACGATGTAACTTTAAATACAGTAGAACAACAGACATACAGGAGTGTTGCATGAAGACGTGAACATTCCCAGCATAAAGGCCCCAAGCAATGGGCCACTGAACACTCCCATCACTGTAAATGAGCCCTGTATAAGTGAGAAAGATAAATTAACAGTCAGGATCATGAAATCAATGGTTAGGGAGTTATGCTATTACCCCCAGTTTAGTATACTGGTACCTGTAGGACTCCACCTCCTAGGAGTGATGATAAGGCAGCTACTATAATACACGAGGACCCATAGAGCACGGCTGAGAAAGAAAAGACAGGATCAGTCATTCATATTTATCAGCAGTGGAAGCTTGTTACAATTATCTGTGGGCGGAGTTAAACAGAGACCCCAAATTCACCACGGGGTCAATTTTTTTCCCCATAAAATCACTCTTGAGCAGCTCGAGCCCAGTGTTGGGTCCTGCTGCTCATGAATGGTCGGCTCCTTCAACCATCCTGCGGATGACTGATAGTTTTCTTCCTATTCTGTGTTTCGGAGAAAGCTGCCAATTAGCGAGGGGAGGGAGGTGCACCTTGCAGCTCATAAATATTAAGTACCAGCACTCTCTTCAGATAGGGAAACATAAATCTGGTGACAAATAGTATTGAGCGCGAAAATATTCGAATAGCGAATTTTTCTCACGAATATCGGCACTTCAATATATATATATATTGATATATATATTCGTTAAAACCAATATTCGTTTTTTGTTTTTTTCCATCTGAACCCATTAGTGATAGTAAATGTAATGGGTTCAGATGAAAAAAATATGTATATATTCGTATTACGAATATAGCACTATATTCTACATATTCGACAATTCTGCCAAGCCAAATCAATAGGAAAGTTACTTAACGCCCTTACGCGTTTCGATTAATGCGCATATTTAATTGCCAATTTTTGGCATAAGATAAACGATATAAAAAAATGAAGAATATTCTAATTCAGTACTAAGATATTTTAGCCTTCTCACATTGGCCCACAAGTAATGGTCCATTACCGGCCTGCTTTTTGCTTGTGGGCCAATGTGAGAAGGCTAAAATATCTTAGTCAGTACTGAATTAGAATATTCTTCATTATTTAATATAGTTTATCTTATGCCAAAAATCGGCAATTAAATATGCACATTAATCGAATCGCGTATGGGCGTTAAGCAACTTTCCTATTGGGTTGGCTTGGTAGAATTGTCGAACATGTAGAATATAGCGCTATATTCGTAAATTACGAAAGGAAATAGCTGTTTTTAACCATTCCCCTTTGTGTGGCTCCAAAACCAGGCACTGATACTGCACAGCTCAGTACACTGTGTAGTGGCAGTAAATAGGAGCCGCACTGTAATAAATAGGCACGACCACTAAACAGTGGATGGAGCTGTGCAGTTCAGGTGCCTGGTTGCAGCGCCACAGTTGACAGCTGATCAGCAAGAGTACCAGGATTTGGACCCCCGCCAATGGAATATTGATAACCTATTTTTATAGTTATACCATTAATAGTTAATTCCCAGAAAGCCCCTTTACCTCCACCCCACCAATACCATCACCAACACTGTTCTTTCAGGCAAGAAACCTTGGTAACTTTCTCTATGGGGAAGGTAACATAGACTTCTGTGCATGTTATCAATCCCCCTCCCATCACTCAGATAGTATACTTGCTTTTTTAGTGTCACATATGAGGGGGAAAGCCTGTTTTTTCCAGAAGGAAGTGAGAAGACGAGCCCTTGCTCATCTAATCTCTTCTCTACTCCTAATTAGGTAATTCATTGACACCACAATTCAGACATTTACCAGAGTCCTGATCATGGTGTCAATTCCTACAATAAACACTTGTATCCCACACATAAAAACATCTAGGATTACACTGACTGTCACTATAAATAATCAATTCGTTTTCAATTAATAAAAATACATCCCAAGTATGCAGTATGCTCTCCTTTAACTTCTATGGGAGTACTCCGCTATATTTGGAACTCCCACAGTGCTATAGAGGGTGGCTGTGCCTGCATGGTGCTCTCTCCTTCAATTCAGGGGGCCCATTCTGGAGATAGGAGCAGGTCTCAGTGATGGGACCTGCACCTATCTGACACTGATGGCATATCCTAGAGATATGCCATCAAGGTCTGAGATGAGCATACCCCTTTTATTTTCTTTTGAAAAAGATAAGATTAATAGTCTTTGGGTCCTCCCAGTACATATTACAGAATAAAATAAGAATGCTGTAGTGTAGCTTAAGAGTTACTTCTACACAATGCCTAATTAACACCACCATATAGTTTCCAAAAATGTACATGTAACCACGTAAGTAGCTTATCTGTGTGCATCCAAAATACAAAACATCCTCTCTCTCATAGATGGAAGGTGTGTGTTACAAACTGGATGTGGATACAGTGTGCCATTATTACGGATTTGGCTTAAAGCTACTCCTAAGAATGTTATCTAAGTGGGCCCCTGTGGTCTTCACCCTTTAACCTCTGTACAGAGATCTGGACTTCGGTGTAGGGGAACCACCAGGCCGCTACTTTTTGGAGTAGTCTCTGTTCAAGTGACAGCTGACCCATGAGGTCAAGAGACACCGGTGCAGAACAAAGAGACATTTGGCAAAACCGTAGTCAAGGAAAGGCTGAGTTCATGGGAGGCAGAGTTTGTGTGTTCTGATAAACAGTCCAAGGGCAGGGTGGGTAGCTCAGGGTCAGAATGGTGATCAGGCAGAGGTCAGATCAGGCAGTGGAGGGATCAAAACTGGGAAGCAGACAGAAGTGGATACATGAGTAGAACAGCACACCTTTCCAGGACACTAGTGGACAAGAACCTATTGCTCAGGCACCTTCATATAGGGTAAGGTGCCTTAATTACAGGATTGCCAGCCATTTAATGGCCCTTTTAAGAGCCAGAGGTAGGGCAAAGGTGTCCTATAGGCAGAGAAAGCCTTAGCCAGCAAGAAGCACGCTGCAGCCTGCGTAGAGGGACAGAGCTATTCCAGCAGCCAGGCCCTCCAGGAACAAGAATAGAGAGGCCGCAGGGTCCGATGCACCATAAAATGAAGGCACTGGAGAAGGTGGGCAGTGTAGCAGTGGTCATGGACTGTTGCAATAACAGTGTATGAGTGGATGTTCATCAGTGCTTTGACATATAGCACTGGGACCTGGTTTCATTCTAGAGTGAAATAGTGTTTTTAACTATGTGTCAGTAAGTATGGCCTTTTTCAGTGATATCTAGTAACTGTATGACCTGTGGTAATGTGAACAGGAAAGTATATGGTAAAGTTCTGGAAGGGGTGTATATCTCACCCAGGTTCCTCAACTGGGTGAGGTGAATAAGATAGCTTCAGCAAATATAGTTGCTGAAGCTATTTTCTTTAGTTGTTTATGGGCTAGATTTAATTGGACTGGGGAAGGTAGGCTTGGTAGAGGGACATTCCCAGTCCACCCCATTCCAGGGCATGTTTTCCCCTAGCCTGAGGGATCTCCAGGTGTAGCCATCTGCGATCATTAAGGGGAAATAAAAACCTGTCCCAGACTGTCAGTCTGGGGGAAGCGATGTCTGGAGATATGTCCAGTAGTCTGGCTGCTGTCCTGACTAAAGAAAAACCTGATGCCCTGTGTGACCTGTGTTTTATAAGTGAGGCTGATACTATCTGTATTAGTTAGGCTACTTTCACACTAGCGTTCGGGGCTCCGCTTGTGAGCTCCGTTTGAAGGGGCTCACAAGCGGCCCCGAACGCATCCGTACTGCCCTAATGCATTCTGAGTGGACACGGATCCGCTCAGAATGCATCAGTCTCGCAGCATTCAGCCTCCGCTCCGCTCAGCAAGCGGACACCTGAACGCTGCTTGCAGCGTTCGGGTGTCCGCCTGGCCATGCGGAGGCAAGCGGATCCGTCCAGACTTACAATGTAAGTCAATGGGGACGGATCCGTTTGAAGTTGACACAATATGGCTCAATTTTCAAACGGATCCGTCCCCCATTGACTTTCAATGTAAAGTCTGGACGGATCCGTCTGAACAACTTTCACACTTAGAATTTTTTCTAAACTATAATGCAGATGGATCCGTTCTGAACGGATCCAAACATCTGCATTATAGGAGCGGATCTGTCTGTGCAGACATCAGACGGACCCGCTCTGAACGCAAGTGTGAAAGTAGCCTTAGTTCTCAGAAGAGCATGATTTGTTTTACGTTTTTGTTGTCGAAAGTGTAAAGGCTATTTATTTCTGCTGTTTGTGCCACAATAAATTAGAACCTGATTTGAACTTTATCCTATTGTCTGCACCAGAATCTGTCACCGCCGCCCTGCTTCAGAGAGCAATCCCTGACAGACCTTTTCACTAAATTGCTTTTCCAGAAAATACCAGCATGCAGCTAATGTTATAAAATAAGATAAAATGAGTCACTGGGTTTCAATGGTACTTGCGCTGCTGGTCTCCCGACATGAAGTGGGTTCTTCACAAATGTAAAATGTTAATATAGTGGGACCGCGCTGCTCCTTATTCACACACAGAGCGTTTTTCCACGAATGCAGGTATTCACTTTGTCTGGCCCAAGACAGACACCCTTCAGTTGAATCGCAGTTTACTTCTACGCAGATTGAAACTCAGCGTATCTATGCTGGATCGTCGTAGGCTCCTATGCAAGATGTCATAAACCGCACAATAGTGAGAGTACCTCCGGCACAATAAAAAATTCTGCTTTATTATACTCACAGAAGTAAAATGGTTTAACAGCATGTCAATATAACAATGTTCTTTCCGCACAGCTGTGCGGAAAGAACATTGTTATATTGACATGCTGTTAAACCATTTGACTTCTGTGAGTATAATAAAGCAGAATTTTTAATTGTGCCGGAGGTACTCTCACTATTGTGTTGTGTTTTTTCTGGTGGCAGCGACATTATCTGCGCTACATCTCCTGTGTAACGTGTGCGCAGCCTATACTTTCACACTCGCGTTTGGTGCGGATCTGTCATGGATCTGCACAGGCGGATCCGCACCGATAATACAACTGCATGCATCTGTTTAGAACGGATCCGTTTGTACTATATTTAACATAGCCAAAACGGATCCGTCTTTAACACCATTAAAAGTCAATGGGGGGCGGATCCGTTTTCTATTGTGCCATATTGTGTCAGTGAAAACGGATCCATCCCCATTTACTTACATTGTGTTGTCCGTTTGCCTCCGCATCGTCAGGCGGACACCAAAATGCTGCAAGCAGCGTTTTGGTGTCCGCCTCCAGAGCGGAATGGAGGCAGAACGGAGGCAAATTGATGTATTCTGAACGGATCCTTAGCCATTCAGAATGCATTAGAGCAAAACTGATTTGTTTTGGACTGCTTGTGAGAGCCCTAAAATGGATCTCACAAACGGAAAGCCAAAACGCCAGTGTGAAAGTAGCCTAAAAATATCTGTGACATCCAGTGTACTTTTTCTGTAGACGGTGTCCGCTGCGGACAGTTACATTACCTGCACTACATCTCCTGTATAACGTTTGCGTATCCAAAATATCGGTGACATTCAGTCAAATTTTTTTGCTGCTGGTGGCAGCGACATTACATGCGCTACATCTCCTGTATAACGTTTCACCATCCTAAATATCAGTGACATTAATTCTGTGTAATTTTTTATTAGCCGCTGGTGACAGCGACATTACTTGTGCTATACCTCCTGTATAATGTTTGTGCAACCTAAATATCAGTGACATTAATTCAGTGTAATTTTTTCTTAGGCGGTGGTGACAGCGACATTACTTGCGCTATACCTCCTGTTTAACATGTGCGCATCCTAAATATCAGTGACATTCATTCAGTGTAATTTTTTATTAGGCGGTGGTGCACGCAGAGGCCGTGGCCCTGGGTGCGGTGAAACTGTGCCTGCTGCCAGAGCACAAGAAACACACTCATCCACGATACCTAGCTTCATGTTCCAGTTTGCAGGGCAGCGCAGGACACCACTCTCGAAGTCAGACCAATGCGAGCAGGTGGTCGGTTGGATTGCAGCAGATAATGCTTCCAGTCGGTTAAGCACCCCCCTGTCTTCCACAAAGTCCAGTCTCAGTAGCCAAGAGTCTGGTCAACAGAATCCTCACCCTGATACTCCTTCCACCCACCATGTAGAGTCTTGGCAAACAAGTGATCCCACACTCGGATATTCAGAGGAGCTGTTTTCATCGCCATTCCTTAATTTTGGCCTCTCGCCAAGCCCACTTGAAGAGGGACATGAGGAGATCTTGTGCCCTGATTCCCAAACTCTGGAGCATCCACAGTCATAAGAAGATGATGGTGGGGAACGGCAATTAGTGTTTAACGAGGTGGAGCATGATAATGAGACACAGTTGCCAATAAGTGTCTGAAGAGGTTCATGATAAGGATGAGACACAGCTGTCAATAAGTGAGGTTCTTGTTAGGTCAACAAGTCAGGAGCATGACCAGAGTGAGGAAGTGAAAGAGGAGGTGGTGGACGATGAAATCACTGACCCAACCTGGGAAGGTGGCAAGCCGAGCAAGGACAGCAGTACAGAGGGGGAGGGATCCGCAGGACTGCAACAGACTGGAAGAGGCAGTGGGGTGGCAAAAAGGAGAAGGCGGGCCACACCAAACAGGCCCGCAACTGTTCCCTGGAGCACCCCCTTGCGGCAATCTTCCTTGCCAAGGGGTAGGTGTTCTGCAGTCTGGCCCTTTTGTGCGGACAATAAAAGAATTGTCATTTGCAACCTGTGCTGTACCAAAATGAGCAGGGGCGTGAACACTAGCAACTTCACCACCACCAGCATGATCCTCTACATGGCATCAAAGCACCCTAATAGGTGGGCCGAACGCCTGGGTCCACAATCAGTGTCTGTGGGTCACACCACTGCCTCCTCTTCCCCTGTGTTATCTGCTGGCCAATTCCCTGTCCAAGACGCAGGCCCGGATGCCTCCCGACATGCACCTGGACCTTCGCAAGCACCATCAGCCTGCACATCCACTTCTGTGTCCCAGCACAGCGTACAGATGTCCATACCCCAGGCCTTTGAACGAAAGCGCAAATACCCAGCCAACCATCCACAGACCATAGCACTAAATGTGCACCTTTTCAAATTGCTGGTCCTGGAAATGGGACACTGGGTCTTTATGCAGCCTAATGGCGTGAAGTCCCAGCCTTACACCAGCATGTGTCCCGTAACATCACCTGTGCCGTGACCAACGCAGTTATTAGGAAGGTCCACTTAACCTCTTCAGGACACAGGGCGTACAGGTACGCCCTTATGTCCTGGTACTTAAGGACACAGGGCGTACCTGTATTTCTGATCACCGCCGCGCAGCGGGCGGTGATCGGAAGCCGGTACCTGCTCAAATCATTGAGCAGGCACCTCGGCTAAATGCCCGGGGGGTCCCGTGACCCCCCCATGTCGGCGATCGCCGCAAACCGCAGGTCAATTCAGACCTGCGGTTTGCGGCTTTTACCTATTGCGGTGGGCGGTGCCATCGGGTCCCTATGCGGCTGTAGGGGGGACCCGATGGCATGGAAGGCAGCGCGATGTCTAAGGAAGGCATCGCGCTGCCTTCCGGTGAAGAGCCTGTGAGATCCAGCCCCCTGGATCTCACAGGCCCCGGAAGCTGTATAAGTAATACACACAGTATTACTCATACAGCCAATGCATTCCAATACAGAAGTATTGGAATGCATTGTAAAGGAATATACCCCCCAAAGTTCAAGTCCCAAAGTGGGACAAAAAATAAAGTGAAAAAAAAAGTTGAAAAAATAAAGTTTCCCCCCCAAAAAAATTTACGTTTTCAAGTAAAAATAAACAAAAACATAATTTCCCCCAAATAAAGTTACAAAAAATTTGTAAAAACTAGGGAAAAAAAAAAAGTATACATATTAGGGTGAACGTTGTGGAGGCTGGGAGCGAGTCGTACCCTGGGATGGCACAGGTGCTACCGATGCCAAGGATTGCGGGCCCTACTTCCATCAGGGTTTCCGCCGACACCTACGTTAGTGGCTACAACCCCTGTCTCCTCCTCCACTTCCACCTCTGTATTATCATCTTGCAGCACCAGTCAGTAGCTGGAAGCAGCGTAGCACTGCAGTGGGAAGCGGCAACAGGCCGTGCTTAAACTGATCTGCTTAGGTGACAAACAGCACACTGCCGCAGAGCTGTGGCAGGGGATAAGGGACCAGACTGAGCTGTGGCTCTCGCCACTCAACCTAGAACTAGTAATGGTTGTGTCTGATAATGACCGTAACTTGGTGGCGGCTTTGGAGCTTAGCAAGCTCACACACATACCATGCCTAGCCCACGTATTCAACCTAGTGGTTCAGGTTAAGGTGCGCCGCGTGTGTGCCCATTTCCGCAAGTCATCGACAGCTTCTGCCGGTCTGGCAATGCTGCAGCAGCGCTTGGAATTGCCAGCTCACCGACTGTTGTGCCAGCTCACCGACTGACGTTGGCCAGGTTTTGTGAGCAGCAGAGGGCAGTAGTGGAATACCAGCTGCAGCATGGTCGTCGCCTTTCCAGTCAGCTTCCGCTCTTCACAAGCGACGAGTGGGCATTGATGTCTTACCTCTGTGAGGTTTTGCGCAACTTTGAGGAATCAACACAGATGGTGAGCGACGATAACGCTATTATCAGCGTAACCATCCCAATTCTGTGTCTACTCAAACACTCGCTGCTCACAATTAAGGCGGTCGGTTTGCATGTGGAAGAGGTGGAAATGGGGGAAGACAGTACACAGAGTGATAGCCAGACCCCACTCAGTTCGTCTTCTCAGCGCAAATTAGATGATGAGGAGGAGGACCAGGAGACGGTTGCCTGCGCTACAGAGGGTAGTACCCATGGAAGGTTTATTTCATCTGTTCAGCGTGGATGGGTAGAAGAGGAGGAAGAGTATGAGGATATTGAGAGTCATCCTCTTGATGAGGACAGTGAAGTCTTGTCTGTTTTGACTCTGGCACACATGGCTGACTTTATGTTAGGCTGCCTTTCCCGCGACCTGCGCGTTGTACGCATTTTGGACCCCTGCTACAAAGAGAACTTCTCATCTGTCATTCTTGTGGTGGATAGGACAAGCAAAATGGTGCAATACCAGAAGGTCCTTGTGGAAAAATTGCTCCAAAAATTTCCAGCTGATAACGCTGGCTGCAGAGTACATAGTTCCTTGGCCAATCGAGTAGGGGAACACACAGCAGTTCCAACAGAGGCAGGTCAACACTCTCCAAGGTCTGGGACAGTTTTATGACCCCCCGCCAGCACCCTCAACCTGATGCACGGCCTAGTGTCACAAGGAGGGAAAACCGTGTCAGCATCCTCACTGATCCCTGTGTGCCTTACAACTACCCCTTGGAGGTGCTTGCCTGCCCCGCCGCCAGCGTTTTGTTAGAGTGTGTATTTAGTGTTGCTGGGGGCATAATACCTGTCAACTGAAAATGCTGACCGGTTGACTCTTATAAAAATGAACAAGGCCTGGATTGCCCCTGACTTCTTGACTCCACCAGAGAAAAGCGGCTGAACATAAAGGCACTCTAAATGTGGCTTTTATGGTGTATTGAATACACTATATTCCATGCACCCCTTCCACCACTAAAAAGGGTATATGGTTCAATCTCCCTTTTCTCGTCCTCCTCCTCCATGCTTATTAGGCTGCCCTCACTCCTAATGTTTTAGAGGGTCAGCTCAGCAGCGGGCCATCACCCATAATGTTTTAGAGGGTCACCAGCAGGCCCTCACCCATAATGTTTTTAAGGGTCACCAGCAGGCCCTCAACCATAATGTTTTAGAGAGTCAGCTCAGCAACAGGCCCTCGCCCACAATTTTTTTTAGATGGTCAGCTCGGCAGCAGGCCCTCGCCCATAATGTTTTAGATGGTCAGCTCGGCAGCAGGCCCTCGCCCACAAAATATTTTAGATGATCAGCTCAGCAGCAGGCCCTCGCCCACAAAATTTTATAGATGGTCAGCTCGGCAGCAGGCCTTCAACCACAACATTTTTTAGATGGTCAGCTCGGCAGCAGGCTCTCTCCCCTAATGTTTTAGATGGTCAGCTCAGCAGCAGACCCTCACCCCTAATGTTTTAGATGGTCAGATCAGCAGCAGGCCCTCGCCCCTAATGTTTTAGAGCAGGCATGCTCAACCTGCGGCCCTCCAGCTGTTGTAAAACTACAACTCCCACCATGCCCTGCTGAAGGCTGATATCTGTAGGCTGTTCAGGCATGCTTGGAGTTGTAGTTTTGCAACAGCTGGAGGGCCGCAGGTTAAGCATGCCTGTTTTAGAGGGTCACCAGCAGGCCCTTGCTCCTAATGTTTTTGAGGGTCACCAGCAGGCCATCAATCATAATTTTTTAAGGGTGCCTATGATGCCCTCCTTTATGTGTAATAAAGGGTGTATTGGAGTGCCGGTTCCTTGTAATTTTTGGCAGCCCTTTCCCTTAGTGCAGTGATAGGCAAACTGCGGCTCTCCAGCTGTTGCAAAACGACAACTCCCACCATGCCCTGCTGTAGGCTGAAAGCTGTAGGCAGTCTTTGCATGCTGGGAGTTGTAGTTCTGCAACAGCTGGAGAGCCGTAGTTTGCCTATCACTGCCTTAGTGCATAGGCTTTATGAGTGCAGGAGTCCCACTACCTGAACAATTGTACCACTATGTGAATGAAGCCCTCCTTTATGTGATATACAGGTTGTATCGGAGTCCCTCTTCCTTGTAATTTTTGGCAGCACTTGCACTTTATATACAAGTGAATATACAGGAAAGAATGTTTTCTAACAATTTTTCCTCTAAAATCAATTTTATCTTCGGTTTGGTGCGTATTATTGTCAGTCTGCAAAAGTGGCATACTACTCGGACAACATTGTTCCCAGCAGCGACCTGGGAGTCCAAGATGCATCCAGACATCCTCCCCATTTTGTTCCCGAACTATTTCAGTGGTGTTTCCATCAATTTCTGACCTTTTCCTATGAACCAGACACCCTCCCCTCTTCAGAGCAGGGGGTGCCTGGTTTAATGCTCGGGTTCTCCATTTCACTTCCATTGTGCTCGGGTGTTCGGTAGAGCACCCGAGCATCCCGAGGTGTTCTACTCGAGCACCCGAGCACTTTGGTGCTCGACCAACACTACTAGAGACCGACTAGGGGATGGGGCTTAACATCATTTTGCCCTAACACAGACAGAACCCAACAGGGAGGCTCCAGCCATTTGTTTAACAGTTTATCACAGGAGAATGAAAAGGAGTAGGGGGAACATGGCTGGGAACACAGAGAGAATATTTATCTATATATTTTTTAAATATTTTGTACATTTTCTGTGTTTAGCTTTCCTGTTTACAGCCCGCAGGGGCAAGGCTAGGGAGGAAACAGTAGCCTACACAGAGGTGACAAGCTTAGTTCAGGATCTGATAAAGCCTGTAGTAAGTACCGTGCATTAGTATGTGTCCAACTCATCTTCAGTCTGTCAGCCCAGGTCTGCCTTAGCGTATAGTAATCCTCTCCATCAGTTAAAAGTGACTGTGGAGACCATTTCTCAGCATTTCGGCTATGTTCACATGGGCAAAATCTGCCACTGATTCAGCAGTGGAAAAAAGGTATATCCTGCGATCTTCAGCTATGTACTGTGTGCCGAATGTTCTGCCGCGAGACTTCAGGGTCAGGCATGAGCATGTCTACACTTCCTGACCCTGTCAGTCAAAGTATTAGGACCTGTTTTTAGCTAATGACTCTGCTACTGATGTTTCTACTGCAGATTTTGCCATGTGAACCTAGCCTGACTGTTGGCTTGTGTTATAAATGTATAATACCAACAGAAGACTTCCCATACTCATAATCACCTACCTTCATGGGGATGCTCATTAAACAGGACCTGTTGCCAAGCACTGCAGTAAGCTCTTCCGGTATTTTCCAAAATCTCTTTTACAATTTTAAATACTCACACAGTCCCTTTGAAATGATTATTATTTTCTTCATAGAAATATGTGGCATTTTTGGCTTAATGAGGTCTTCAACTGTCACTGCAGCCATGGCGTTTATGCTTGTAGATGCAGTGCTGTAGGAACAGAAAAAACATGAAGAAGGAGAAGACTACACTGCAGAAAAGCCTATTAATTGTATAGATCCATGAATCACTGTACCTGAGTGTCCCACTGTATGCACAGGCAAGGAAAAGACCTGGGACACCTGGATATTGTTCAAATATCTCCAACACCAGGTATGGAATGTACTAGAAGAAAACAGTAATTAGTTGGCTAGTCTTTCCCAGATATAAATCCCTGTTATTACCATGGTGCCACCTTGGCTTAACAATGTCACTTGACTGTGTTTATTAGAGATTTGCTCTTTGAGAGAAAAAACAACAACATTTGTGTTCCCTCTTAATGCATCTCCATGCTGTGCTCTTGGTTTAGTCAGTGTTAATGAAGAACTTCGGCTTTCTTTCTTTTTTTTTGTGACAAATAATGCAAACTCACCAGCAATATCTACTGATGTAATTTGTTTTATCCCAGCTCAGTCACAGTCATACATTTGAAACTTCCATTATGGGCATCTGGGTCATGTGATCTCCAATCTGATCACCAGTCCCGAGCTTGCTTGCCTGTGATTTACAGGATTACATCATCATCTCTCCTGACACCTCTCACACACCTCTCCACCCAGATGTTCCCTCCTTGTTTCTCTTTGTGTCCCTCCATGCATAGAATGATGCTGAAGATTTATTTTCTCTAAGAACAGTGATATAGCAACGGAGTAGGCCTCTTTCACACGACCGTTTTTTCCCCCCGTTTGCGGGACATTTTGTGCGTTCCATATACAGTCTGTTTACAGAACCATTCATTTCAATGGTTCCTCAAAAAAAAAACTTAATGTACTCCGTATGCATTCCATTTCCGTTTTTCCGTTCCGCTGAAAGATAGAACATGTCCTATTAATGCCCGCAAATCACGTTCCGTGGCTCCATACAAGTCAATGTACTCCGTATCTGTTCTGTTTTTGCGGAACCATCCATTGAAAATGTTATGCCCAGCCCAATTTTTCCTATGTAATTACTGTATACTGTATATGTGTGAAAGAGGCCTTAGTCAGTGGTAGGTCCAGTTATAAAACTCCCCTGACCTATCACAAGTGGGAGATGGGTTGAAGCTGCATCACATAGCGATACACTGAGACTTTGCAGACGTTCTATGTCACTGATTTCTCCCTCACTGCACTTAGATAGGACTCAGAACAAAGCAACTATGCTAACTATGTGTCTGCAAAGCCAGAGGCATCATGGGAAGTGCAGTCTGCATCAGGGGAACCACATCAGAGGGGAATAAGGAATCAATTTGAGAGGAGACGTCTAAGGCTGCGTTCACACGGGCGAGATTTCCGCGCGGGTGCAATGCGGTAGGTGAACGCATTGCACCCGCACTGAATCTGGACCCATTCATTTCAATGGGGCTGTTCAGATGAGCGATGATTTTCACGCATCACTTATGCGTTGCGTGAAAATCGCAGCATGCTCTATATTCTGCGTTTTTCACGCAACGCAGGCCCCATAGAAGTGAATGGGGTTGCGTGAAAATCGCATGCATCCGCAAGAAAGTGCGGATGCGGTGCGATTTTCACGCACGGTTGCTAGGTGACAGTCTATACACTGTATTATTTTCCCTTATAACATGGTTATAATGGAAAATAATAGCATTCTGAATACAGAATGCATAGTAGGTGATCAGTTGAGGGTTAAAAAATAAAAAAAATTAACTCACCTTCTCCTCTTGTTCGCGTAGTTCTCCCGGTCTTTAGTTCTTTAAAAAGATGAACTATGGGCTAAAGGACCTTTGGTGACGTCAGATCACATGCACCAATCACATGGTACATCACCGCGGTGATGCACCATGTGATTGGAGCATGTGATCTGACGTCACCAAAGGTCCTTTAGCCCATAGTTCATCTTTTTAAAGAACTAAAGACCGGGATAACTACGCGAACAAGAGGAGAAGGTGAGTTAATTTTTTTTATTTTTTAACCCTCAACTGATCACCTACTAAGCATTCTGTATTCAGAATGCTATTATTTTCCCTTATAACCATGTTATAAGGGAAAATAATAACATCTACACAACACCGAACCCAAACCTGAACTTCAGTGAAGAAGTTCGGGTCTGGGTACCACAGTCGGTTTTTTATCACGCGCGTGCAAAACACATTGCACACGCGCGATAAAAACTGAACATCGGAACGCAATCGCAGTCAAAACTGACTGCAATTGCATTCCTACTCGCGCGGGTTTGCCGCAACACACCGGGACGCATCCGGAACTAATCCGGACACGCTCGTGTGAACCCAGCCTTAGGGTAACCTATACAAGTATATAAATGGGCCATACCAAAAATACAATGAAAAACTGTTCCATGTAAAATGCGCTCTAAAGACAAGGGGGCACTGCCTCCGATTGGAGAAGAAAAAGTTCAGTCTCCAGAAGCATCAAAGCTTCTTTACAGTAAGAACGGTGAAGCTGTGGAATAGACTTCCTCAGGACGTGGTCACAGCAGGAACAGTGGACAGTTTTAAAAAGGGTTTAGATAAATTCTTAAAAGTAAACAACATTAATGCTTATGAAAACGTGTAGAAATCTGAGTCTCAATTCCTTCTGGGATTCGTGTCCCCACCTATCCTTGGTTGAACTTGATGGACTTATGTCTTTTTTCAACCGTATTAATTATGTAAGATAGTAGACAATGTACAAATGTCACATCAACCTAAACAGGCATACACAAGACCTTCTACATTATTCTTTAATAGGCGTTAAAAATATATCGGTGGCTCACCTAATGAATGCAACAAAATGGGTGCACACCTCCGGGACTCGCCCGTACCAAGAAATAAATTGTATAAAAAGTGGGAGTGGTAAAGTACTAATGCAGTGAAACTAACCAACCCTCTCTATCTGAATTGAGGGAGGAATGCTATATTTATTAACACTGTAAGGCTCCATTCACACGTCCGCAATGTGTTTTGCGGATACACGGAGACACGGATCCGCAAAACACGGAAAGCGGCAATGTGCGTTCCGCATTTTGCGGACCGCACATTGCCGACATAATAGAATATGCCTGTTCTTGTCCGCAATTGCGGACAAGAATAGGTCATGTTCTATTTTTTTGCGGAAACGGAAGCACGGATGCGGAAGTGTGGATCCGCAAATGTGGATGCGGACAGCACATTCCGTCCCCATAGAGAATGAATGGGTCCGCACCCTTTCCGCAAAATTGCGGAAAGGATGCGGACCCATTTTGCGGACGTGTGAATGGAGCCTTATACCGCCAGTGAGTCGGGCGTACAGCCATACTGCTATTGAGTCGGGCTGTGCACATACAAATTGCCGGTTATTTTAGCACTAGTCCGGACTTATATATGAATTGAGTTAGACACTACCGGATCCAGGGGACATATCAACTACGGGCTGTGTGTTATTAGGATACAACAGTGCCCTTGGGACCATCTCATCATTTGTGCCTCTCCTTGGAGTTTTTTTAACCGCATGAGATTTTATATGTATTTTAATATATGTATTTTAGTCAAGTGGTATTAGAGTGAATGCATTAAACAATTGTGTTGTGTACCGTAAGTCCCATTTAGTGAGTGCCCCTCCATATTTTTATACAAATTATTCTTTAATAAAAGCCTATACTGAACAATATAGACAAATTGAGTGCTATATAGTGCTTCTTTAAGGGTTATATATTATTAACAGCAGAACTTTGTGCAGAATAAGAGTGGCATTTTAGACGCCTGTCTTAATAAAGGCCCAAAGCTGGAGGTGGTTCCATAACTTTGGCGCATCCAGCGCCAGTTCTAAATGTAAGACAGCTTCCTTGCTGTCTTACATTTAGATCATTTTCTACACCTAAAACAGGCATAGAAAATGATGAATGAGCAGTGCCTGCCGGCCCGTCCTCTTCCCCACCCAGGGCACGGCCACAATTTTAGACCCGGCGTCAGCGGGGAGAAGTCACAGACAGCGCCTGAAATACGCCTAACTTAGGCGTATTTCAGAATAGTAAATGACCCCCATTGTGTAGAACAGTGTTTCCCAACCAGTGTGCCTCCAGCTGTTGCAAAACTACAACTCCCAGCATGCCCGCACAGTGTGCGGGCATGCTGGGAGTTGTAGTTTTGCAACAGCTGGAGGCACGCTGGTTGGGAAACACTGGTGTAGAACAATGATGACAGAAATAATTAATTAGCTGTTATGACATAATTGGCTCAAACGGATGCCAAATGGATGCACAGGATTTGTATTTTTGCAGAATCTGTTATTTTTCTTTATTTTTCTGTTCTTATGACGGATCAGAAGAACAGAAATATAACAGTGATGTGAGCTCTCCCTTAGGGCTCATGCACACAAACTTATTTTCTTTCCGTGTCTGTTCTGTTTTTTTGCGGACCGTACGCGGAACCATTCATTTCAATTGGTCCGCAAAAAAATGGAAGTTACTCCATGTGCATTCTGTTTCCGTATGTCCGTTCTGCAAAACATAGAACATGTCCTATTATTGTCTGCATTACAGACAAGCATAGTATTGTTCTATTAAGGGCCAGATGTTCTGTTCTGCAAAATACGGAATGTACACAGACGTCATCCGTATTTTTTGTGGACTGCAAAATACATACGGTCGTGTGCATGAGTCCTTACTCTGTTCTTGAGAATTCCTTTTGCAATAAAGACATAATGGCAGGTTATATTTTTATAACAGGTCACAATACTTTCAACTCCCTAAATAAGTGACTATATAACTACCTGGTCAGGAGCAGAGACATATCCAGCAACAAGTGGGTCACAGTTCACGTAAAATGTGAACATTACAATTCCACAGATGACCGCGCTTGACACGATGATGCAAAGGGCCACTTGATTCACCAAGATTGCTCTGTGGGAAATAAGACTCAGATGCTAATCCATCCAAAACCAACACAAGTAGGAGAGGGGAAGTTAAAAGAGTAGGGAATCTAAACTGTCTTGTGTTCTATTCTACTGACTTCTGTATGTCTAACATCCCACCTTAATATGTTCATTATAATATTGATTGTATTTAATTGCATACAGGCCTCAGTCCATCCCTAGTTTTAGATTCTGGTTGTTGTACCAGTATATGCGGTACAAGTACTCATTTTTTTGTATTTTTACAGTATATATACATAACATTCAGCACGTAATTTGTAAGATTGCACATTTCAAAAAGTAACATAGCATGGCATAGCTCTTATGTATATGCAATATGGATGAGGTTTTTAGTATGGATTTATTTTTTTCCCTCTGGATATTACACCATTTTTGCACTTATTGCTTCTATTAGTCTATGGTGAGTGTATACTAATATTGGTTAACTTGTACTGACATACCTCATATACATTAATTAGCCACTTTATTAGAGACATCCTCTGTTAGCCTCCAGAACTGCAGCAATTCCTCGTGGAATAGATTCCAGCAGGTGTTGATATCATTCTGCAGAAATATTGGTCCGTGCAGACATGATGGCTTCTCACAGCTGCCACAAGTTAGATGGAGGTATTGACGTTCTCTGAAAAGCCGGTTCTAGCTTGTCCCATAGGTGCTCTATGGCAGTGATGGCTAGCCTCTGGCACTCCAGCTGGGGTGAAACTATGACTTCCAGCATGCTCCAATCATTTCTATTGAGTTCTGAGAACAGCCAAGCAAGGGGGCATCTTGGGAGTTGTAGTTTTACCACAGCTGGAGTGCCGAAGGCACAGCTGTGGACTCTGGTTCCAGGAACATGAGTTCCCCTTGCTTCCCTGGCCTTCAATCTATGACTATCTGACCCTTGTGGCAGCTACTATAAAAGGATGAACTTGGTTAGCCACAATGCTCAGGTAAGCATGTGTAAGGTGGAGACTCCTGAAATATTGCGACAGGGTGTGGAGGCCAAAATTTGAAAGACCCAGTGATCCTTATGGCTACTATGTAAAGAATGTTGGATGTAAAAGGAAAATAAAAGGTTACAATTCCCACAAGGATTGTGAGTATGTATTGATTGCTAACTGATCCAAATATAGTCAGGTCCATAAATATTGGGACATCAACACAATTCTAACATTTTTGGTTCTATACACCAACACTATGGATTTGAAATTAAATTAACAAGACGTGTCAGCTTTAATTTGAGGGTATTTACATCCAAATCAGGTGAACGGTGTAGGAATTACAGTTTGCATATGTGCCTCCCACTTTTTAAGGGACCAAAAGTAATGGGATAATTGGCTTCTCAGCTGTTCCATGGCCAGGTGTGTGTTATTGCCGCATTATCCCAATTACAATGAGCAGATAAAAGGTCCAGAGTTAATTTCAAGTGTGCTATTTGGAATCTGTTGCTGTCAACTCTCAAGATGAGATCCAAAGAGCTGTCACTATTAGTGAAGCAAGCCATCATTAGGCTGAAAAAACAAAACAAACTCATCAGAGAGAAAGCAAAAACATTAGGCATGGCCAAAACAACTGTTTGGAACATTCTTAAAAAGAAGGAACGCAACGGTGAGATCAGTAACACCAAAGACCCGGAAGACCACGGAAAACAACTGTGGTGGATGACCGAAGAATTCTTTCCCTGGTGAAGAAAACACCCTTCACAACAGTTGGCCAGATCAAGAACACTCTCCAGTTGGTACAGTAGGTGTATGTGTGTCAAAGTCGACAATCAAGAGAAGACTTCACCAGAGTGAATACAGAGGGTTCACCACAAGATGTAAACCATTGGTGAGCCTCAAAAACAGGAAGGCCAGATTAGAGTTTGCCAAATGACATCTAGAAAAGCCTTCACAGTTCTGGAACAATATCCTATGGGCAGATGAGACCAAGATCAACTTGGGAAGAGAAAAGTATGGTGAAGGAAAGGAACTGCTCATGATCCTAAGCATACCACCTCATCAGTGAAGCATGGTGGTGGTAGTGTCATGGCATGGGCATGTATGGCTGCCAATGGAACTGGTTCTCTTGTATTTATTGATGATGTGACTGCTGACAAAAGCAGCAGGATGAATTCTGAAGTGTTTCGGGCAATATTATCTGCTCATATTCAGCCAAATGCTTCAGAACTCATTGGATGGCGCTTCACAGTGCAGATGGACAATGACCCAAAGAATACTGCAAAAGCAACCAAAGAGTTTTTTTAAGGGACAGAAGTGGAATGTTATGCAATGGCCAAGTCAATCACCTGACCTGAATCCGATTGAGCATGCATTTCACTTGCTGAAGACAAAACTGAAGGGAAAATGCTCCAAGAACAAGAAGAAATTGAAGACAGTTGCAGTAGAGGCCTGGCAGAGCATCACCAGGGATGAAACCCAGCGTCTGGTGATGTCTAGGCGTTCCAGACTTCAGGCTGTAATTGATTGAGAGTTTGATTTATGATTATGATGTCCCATTACTTTTGGTCCCTTAACAAGTGGGAGGCACATATGCAAACTGTTGTAATTCCTACACCGTTCACCTGATTTGGATGTCAAATTAAAGCTGACAGTCTGCAGTTAAAGCCCATCTTGTTAGTTTCATTTCAAATCCATTGTGGTGGTGTATAGAGCCAAAAATGTTAGAATTGTGTTGATGTCCCAGTATTTATGGACCTGACTGTATATGTGAATCCTGTTATGTCTGGGTTACTTAGACTGTGTGCTATTTTGTCCAGTAATTTTTAGCAGAGTTTGTGAAAAAGGCTCTTGTGGAATGTGAACAAAGGCTTTGGTGGAGACCAGGTTAGAAAAAACTAATGGTGCAACTGATAGTTAGGATTTTACACTACTATAACAATTAGTTATATCTGGTAGAGTATCTGTAATGCCTGTAGGTAGGGAAAGACACAGACTGTGAGCCCTGACCTAGAACCCTAGGTAGCAAGACCGCAACTGGTCCCTATACTACTAAGGTGCAGAGACACACAAACACACACAACAACACAAAAACAGGGTCGTACGTAAATGGGTCAGAACCAGACAGAAGTGGTCAGAAGACAAGCCGAGATCAGAACCAGACAGAGAACGCAGTACCAAACGGGAGACAGAGATTGGTCAGAAGACAAACCGGGGTTACAGGAATGAGCAAAAAGGAATCCAAAAAGCACAGGAACCAGGAACACAGCTAGTGAGTCAGAGACTCTCACTTGCACTGGTGTATGGCCAGGAAGGGGTTTTAACACTTAAGGACCACAGATTTATACCCCCCTAGTGACCAGGCCCTTTTTTACAAATCGGCACTTCACAACTTTAACGGTTTATTGCTCGGTCATTCAACTTGGCACCCAAATGAATTTTATCTCCTTTTCTTCTCACAAATACAGCTTTCTTTTGGTGGTATTTGATTACTGCTGAGATCTTTCGTTTTTCTGATATTAATCAAAATAGACCGCAATTTTCTCAAAAAAAGTGTATTTTTAACTTTTTCTGGTAAAATTGTTCAAATATAATTACATTTCTATACAAGTTTGTGTCAGAATTTATTGTGCTACATGTCTTTGATTAAAAATAAATCCAATAAGTGTATATTTATTGGTTTGCGCAAAAGTTATAGCGTTTACAAACTATGGTACAAAAATGTGAATTTCCGCATTTTGAATAACCTATAAAAAGACACTGAGAGCTAATAAGCTATAAAAATATAGTTTTATTGAATATATATTTAAAAGCATATAAAGAGATGACAGACAAATGCACAAGGTGCAGTACAATCCTAGGAGAGTTTGTAAGATACAACAGTATAAAAAGGGTAAATGACCTAGTTGTAAGTATTAATAAATGAAACAGAACTGCAGTATGTAATATATATTAAGAGAGTGCCCACTATTGACAAAGATACAGATAGTATCAAAAAAAGGTAAAGTGCAAGTGCAAAACTGCTATGTGAGCAGAGGAGAAAGAGGCAACTCTCCAATGTGGGTCTCTGAATATATATATATACCTGTTCAACTAAGTTGAATGGATGGTAAAGTGCATGTGCAAATTACAAAAAAGTCACAAGAGAAAAACATAGTAAATGTTTTAGTCAAAAAGCAAAATCCGCAAAAAGGTCAGACAAACAGGCAGGTAAAGAAGATGAGGTCACATACCGTATGTAAAGTGGTAGCGAATCCACAGGAATACTGCACACCCCGACACGCGTTTCGATACGAAACCTTCCTCTGGGGGTACTCCCATCTTCTTTACCTGCCTGTTTGTCTGACCTTTTTGCAGATTTTGCTTTTTGACTAAAACATTTACTATGTTTTTCTCTTGTGACTTTTTTGTAATTTGCACATGCACTTTACCATCCATTCAACTTAGTTGAACAGGTATATATATATATATTCAGAGACCCACATTGGAGAGTTGCCTCTTTCTCCTCTGCTCACATAGCAGTTTTGCACTTGCACTTTACCTTTTTTTGATACTATCTGTATCTTTGTCAATAGTGGGCACTCTCTTAATATATATTACATACTGCAGTTCTGTTTCATTTATTAATACTTACAACTAGGTCATTTACCCTTTTTATACTGTTGTATTTTACAAACTCTCCTAGGATTGTACTGCACCTTGTGCATTTGTCTGTCATCTCTTTATATGCTTTTAATTATATATTCAATAAAACAATATTTTTATAGCTTATGAGCTCTCAGTGTCTTTTTATAGGTTATTTATCATTTTCTGAGTTAAGCTCTTGTGAGGGGCTTTATCACTGCTTTACGCCATTCCTTATGTAACCTATTTTCGTATTCCGCATTTTGAAGCAGCTCTGACTTTCTGAGCACCTGTCATGTTTCTTGAGGTGCTAGAATGCCAGGATAGTATAAATACCCCCCAAATGACCCCATTTTAGAAAGAAGACACCCCAAAGTATTCGCGGAGGGGCATGGTGAGTTCATGTATGATTTAATTTTTTTTCACAAGTTAGCGGAAAATGACACTTTCTGAGGAAAAAATAATAATAATAAAGTTTCCATTTCTGCTAACTTCTGGCAAAAAAATTAAAAATCTCCCACGGACTCACTATGCCCCTCAGTAATTACCTTGGGGTGTCTACTTTACGAAATGGGGTCATTTGTGGGGTGTGTTTACTGTTCTGGCATTTTGGGCGGGGCTAAATTGTGAGCAACCCTGTAAAGCCTAAAGGTACTCATTGGACTTTCGGCCCCTTTACGCACCTAGGCTGCAAAAAAGTGTCACACATGTGGTATCGCTGTACTCAGAAGAAGTAGGGCAATGTGTTTTGGGGTGTATTTTTACATATACCCATGCTGGGTGAGAGAAATCTCTCTGTAAATTGACAACTTTGTATAAATTTTTTTAAAAAGTTGTCATTTACAGAGATATTTCTCACACACAGTAGGGGTATATGTACTACTTCTTCTGAGTACGGCGATACCACATGTGTGACACTTTTTTGAAGCCTAGGTGCGCAAAGGGGCCCAAATTCCAATGAGTACCTTTAGGATTTCACAGGGCATTTTTACGCATTTGGATTCCAAACTACTTCTCACGCTTTAGGGCCCCTAAAATGCCAGGGCAGTATAAATACCCCACAAGTGACCCCATTTTGGAAAGAAGACACCCCAAGGTATTCCGTGAGGGGCATGGCGAGTTCATAGAATTTTTTTTTTTTTGGCACAAGTTAGCGAAAAATGATTTATTTTATTTTTTTTTCCTTAGAAAGTCTCATATTCCACTAACTTGTGACAAAAAATAAAATTTTACATGAACTCGCCATGCCCCTCACAGAATACCTTGGGGTGTCTTCTTTCCAAAATGGGGTCACTTGTGGGGTATTTATACTGCCCTGGCATTTTAGGGGCCCTAAAGCGTGAGAAGAAGTCTGGAATCCAAATGTCTAAAAATGCCCTCCTAAAAGGTACTCATTGGAATTTGGGCCCCTTTTGCGCACCTAGGCTGCAAAAAAGTGTCACACATGTGGTATCGCCGTACTCAGGAGAAGTAGGGCAATGTGTTTTGGGTTTTTTTTTTACACATACCCATCCTGTGTGTGAGAAATATCTCTGTAAATCTTTTTCCATTTTTTTATACAAAGTTGTCAATTTACAGAGATATTTCTCTTACCCAGCATGGGTATATGTAAAAATACACCCCAAAACACATTGCCCTACTTCTCCTGAGTACGGCGATACCACTTGTGTGACACTTTTTTGCAGCCAAGATGCGCAAAGGGGACCAAATTCCAATGAGTACCTTTAGGATTTCACAGGGCATTTTTACGCATTTGGTGAGTTCATGTAAGATTTTATTTTTTGGCACAAGTTAGTGGAATATGAGACTTTGTAAGAAAAAAAAAATATATAAAAATCAATTTCCGCTAACTTATTATAAAAAAAATAAAAATCTTCTATGAACTCGCCATGCCCCTCAAAAGTGATCTTTATAGCGCCGCAGCAATTTTACGGTGTTTTTGCAGTGATCAGAAATTTTTTAATATTCTGTCACTGCGGTGGGGCGGACTGAACGCAAGTGTGCGCACAAGATCAGGCCTGATCGGGCGAACACTGTGTTTTTTGTAGAGTTGTAGAGCCTAAGGTGACCCTAATGTACTGATATAGATCTGATTGCGATCAGTATTGATCACTTACAGATACTATATAGTACTAGTGCTCATTAGAGACAGCGATGACGCTAATCAGCGACTAATCAGTGACTGCGGTGCGGTGGGCTGGGCGCTAACTACCTAACAAGTAGCTAACTAACTGGCGGTGATAAGGGACCCTTTCATTTCTATGGGGACAGACTTTGTCCTGCTCGGATCCGGAATTGCGGATCTGCATTTCCGGGTCCATACTTCCGTTCCGCAAAAATATAGAACATTTTCTATATAGTTCTGGCAATGTACGGATCCGCAAAATGCGGAAGGCACATTGCCAATGTCTGTGTTTTGCGGATCCGCAAAACACATACGGACGTCTGAATGGAGCCTTACAGGGGGGTGATCAATGACAGGGGGGTGATCAGGGAGTCTATATGGGGTGATCAGGGGTTAATAAGGGGTTAATAAGTGACAGGGGGGGTGTAGTGTAGTGTGGTGCTTGGTGCTACTTACAGAGCTGCCTGTGTCCTCTGGTGGTCGATCCAAGCAAAAGGGACCACCAGAGGACCAGGTAGCAGGTATATCAGACGCTGTTAATAAAACAGCGTCTAATATTCCTTTCTGATGTGATTATTTTAACATCTACAGCCTGCCAGCGAATGATCATCGCTGGCAGGCTGTAGTTTAACTCCTCAGCTGTGCGTCGCTGTAAACGCGCGCGCATGCGAGCGCGCGTTCACGCGAAATCTCGGGTCTCACGAGATGACGCCAATAGGCTCGAGACCTGTGAGAGCCGCCGCACTGACGCCTTTCGGCGTTAGTGTGACGGCAGGAGGTTAAATAGAGCACCGAGTTCCAGGATTAAACCTGATAGGTCATGCACTCCATTAGTCAAAACACCAGCACACAGGAATAAAGCAGCTGAGCAATTAGCCCACTGATTGTCTCCTCCAGCACACACCCGCTGTGGGGAGAAACAGAGCATTGCATCCTGTTGCTAAGGATGCTGTCACGTCATCAGGGAGCGTGTTTTTTTCAGCACATCTCTCCCTGCTCGACCGCCACCAAAGCCAGGGATTGCGCCGCTGGAGCACGGAAAGGTGAGTTTGTGACAGTAGCTGGACAACTTATTCTTATCTTACAAGAAACATTATATTTATTTTCTTCAACACCTACTATATACATATATATATATATATTCACTCACCTAAAGAATTATTAGGAACACCTGTTCTATTTCTCATTAATGCAATTATCTAGTCAACCAATCACATGGCAGTTGCTTCAATACATTTAGGGGTGTGGTCCTGGTCAAGACAATCTCCTGAACTCCAAACTGAATGTCAGAATGGGAAAGAAAGGTGATTTAAGCAATTTTGAGCTTGGCATGGTTGTTGGTGCCAGACGGGCCGGTCTGAGTATTTCACAATCTGCTCAGTTACTGGGATTTTCACGCACAACCATTTCTAGGGTTTACAAAGAATGGTGTGAAAGGGGAAAGACATCCAGTATGCAGCAGTCCTGTGGGCAAAAATGCCTTGTGGATGCTAGAGGTCAGAGGAGAATGGGCCGACTGATTCAAGCTGATAGAAGAGCAACGTTGACTGAAATAACCACTCGTTACAACCGCGGTATGCAGCAAAGCATTTGTGAAGCCACAACACGCGCAACCTTGAGGCGGATGGGCTACAACAGCAGAAGACCCCACCGGGTACCACTCATCTCCACTACAAATAGGAAAAAGAGGCTACAATTTGCACGAGCTCACCAAAATTGGACTGTTGAAGACTGGAAAAATGTTACCTGGTCTGATGAGTCTCGATTTCTGTTGAGACATTCAAATGGTAGAGTCCGAATTTGGCGTAAACAGAATGAGAACATGTATCCATCCTCTGATGGCTACTTCCAGTAGGATAATGCACCATGTCACAAAGCTCGTATCATTTCAAACTGGTTTCTTGAACATGAAAATGAGTTCACTGTACTAAAATGGCCCCCACAGTCACCAGATCTCAACCCAATAGAGCATCTTTGGGATGTGGTGGAACGGGAGCTTCGTGCCCTGGATGTGCATCCCTCAAATCTCCATCAACTGCAAGATGCTATCCTATCAATATGGGCCAACATTTCTAAAGAATGCTATCAGCACCTTGTTGAATCAATGCCACGTAGAATTAAGGCAGTTCTGAAGGCAAAAGGGGGTCCAACACCGTATTAGTATGGTGTTCCTAATAATTCTTTAGGTGAGTGTATATATATATATATATATATATATATATATACCAGATGCATGTCTGACTCTTGGGCTGTGGTTCCCTTCTGGTCAAGGGCCCTTAGATACTATCCTAATGTCCCCATGGTCAGTCCACCCCTGCCTTATTATAATTTATTAATAATACAAATGAATTTGTGAAGCAGATCATCTGTCTTATGTGTCATAGTTAATAGCCTGCTGCAGTGGTTAGAGGGGTTTTTCCACCTTAAGGTGGATTTAGAAGAGACGATTCTGCAGCCGATTGTCGGGAAGGAAGCGTTCCTTACTGAGAGTCAGCTGCTCCTTCAGTGAAGGAGACTGATGCATTTACATGCAATGTTCTACTTCACTGTATGAGGCATGGTGAGACCTGCCCTCTTCTCTACGGCTACCTGCACAGTGGTGCATGTCTCCAAACAAAATTTTTCAGTGGATTTTCGTGCAGATTTCTCCACGTTTCTGGATCAAAATCCACCTATTACTTTCGAATTTCCATGCACATTTGCTCCAATTAGAAAATGTGCACAGCAAGTCAATCTCCGCATAGAAAAAATATGCAAAGTATACATGAAATAGATTCTCTTTTCTGATACTATATTATGCTGTGGTTTTTCCACACAAAAATCCGCTCTGAAAAAAGTGTGTAATCCGCAACGTCTGCAGGTAGGCTAAGAAGGCATAATAAATGTCTGAGGTAACAGGGACTGGTCCTTGGATAACCTCTAATAAAATATCTATTTGCCTACCAAATTACTGTAGATGAAGTTATTAGCACCATCCGCATAGCACCTATGGCACTGTGATGTCAGGCATTGATGGTTTATCCCTTTTTAAGTTACGGTACTTTTCACACAAACAACTGTAGGAAATTAAAACATCTACAATAATTTATAATTACAGAGGATGTGTCAGCTCTCCTGACATGTGACACAACAATTCTTTAGCATCTTTTCTCATAAGTCAGCACTGTGCCGTTCCTTCTGAATATACATTAATAGATAGACAACTGGGTGTTATCATTCATCTTGTCAAAAGGGTGTATCTCATCATAATCTGTAAGGACACATCCCCAGTTGATACCATCCAGTGCATTACTCACTTACAATGCACAGTTCTAAGAAAAAAGGGGCCAGGATTGTTATTTCAGGAATAATACAAGCATTTATTAAAATAAGACATGTCTGGAGAACTAACAGGCCCACTTTAATTTGAGAATGGATTACTCACAGTTTAGCTGTATTTTCCGTTTTACAGGATATGTAGCGCTGAACCTGTGCTTGATGGACCCCATACATGGATAGCCACAGGAACGTGCTGCCACAGACAAATGTCCAGAAGGTGTATCGCCTGCGAGGGTCTGGGTCAAAGCTGTTACAAATACAGAGTATCACTGTCATGTACACACCTGTGAGAAGCCATATAATACTATATCATTAAGGGCTCATGCACATGAACATGTGTCGGCCGGGCCTGTATTGCGGCGGGTCCACAATATACAGGCCCCGGACATTTTTCCACAGCATCATGGATGCGGACCCATTCACTGGAATGGTCCACAATCTGGAAGGTCTGGAGCGAAATGGAGGCACGGAACTACACGAAGCCCTGCGGAGTGCTTATGTGGGGTTTCTCTCCATGCCTCCGCACTGCAAAAAAATAGAACATGTTCTATTTTTTTGTGTTGTGGAAGGATCACTGACCCATTTAAGTTGAATGGGTCTGGATCTATCTGCGGCAGCCACAATGATGTTGCCCATGCATTGGGGAACGCAAATTGCAGCGGTGTACATGAGCCCTAAAGAGGTTTTCCATGATTTTCGCATTAATGACATATCCTCAATATCAGATCGGCAATGTCAAGCCGTCCCATTGGGACGGCTCTGTAGTATACACTTGAATAGGAAGGAACCGCCTCATAAAAGTGAAGGGGACAGTTTGTAATTACACCTGCTCTCCGCTGCGCTGTCGATGGCAAGCAAGTAACAGTGAAGGGAAGGCTGCACTCGCACGCAACGCAGCCTTCTCTTAAACCAGCTAATCAGGTGTCAGAAATGGATAGGTCATCAATATTAAAATCCCAGAAAACCTGTTTAATTGTGTACAATTTGTAATATAATAATATAAATTATATTTCAAATTTTATCTGCAGGGAGAATAGGGAGGATTTATCATTGACTGACAACAGGCTCATTTCTTGATCATTTTGCCAAAAACCTTCACCTTTTGTCATTTTTTTTGCTCCAAAAAGTAGTATTCAGTGGATGATGTGCAGTTTCCAGTGGCCTGACACATTTACTATAATTTATGAAAGAAGCTGCCATAAATAAAAGCGTAAATCTGTGCTCATTGCTGGCATAAATTTACTGTTCTGTCACACAACCAGCCAGAAGATGAGCCAAATTTATTTAGATGCCTGCGCCTCTTGATACGTTTGTTGCGTCTTGCTCCATTGCACTTCTGATTAAAACTGTCATATGAAATACAGATATTTTATTATAATGTAATAATATAATTTATTAATAATATCATGTATACCCTACAGGTATATTATTGTAATATTTTAGTAAATGAACATGAACTTTATTACTAGCTACCACTATCCTAATTCTGTTAAAATAACACTATTAAACACAATTAAGTGTACCAAGAAGAATGTAAGTCTTCATTTTCATTTTTTAAGATCCTGATCAGGGCAATCTGTAACAGCTTGCTGAACCAGAAACCTTCCTCTCACTTCTTTGTCCGCAGCGTGGAGCCAGTGCGGAGCTGCTCATTTGTCGAGCAATGATCTCCAGGCAAACCAAATGGCATTAGGAGATGTACCCATATTTTATCTAAGACTACTTTCACATATTCAGTACAGACTTCTGCCATGCTGTTCCGGCATAGAATGCAGAGAATCAGCCACACACTCTGTGTGAAACTATTTTTTTCCAGTCGAATCCTGGCATATCTGCTGGGTAGCGGCCACTGGAGCCATTATAGATTATGGGGCCGGTGGGCATTCCTGTACCGTCCAGCAATGCCGGATCTAGAGAGCTCTGGCAGGCTGTTCTCTGCTGATCTCTAATCACATATGTGAAACTAGCCTAAGTTGCTTTTGCCTATTAAAAGAGATTCTCAAGGATCCATCAAATTGACATGCCGAAGGGATTTCTCAGCTGGGAAAACCCCTTTAAGGGTATGTTTACACACTTAAAATCTACCACCAATCTGGTACTGATTCAGAGAGGAAAACAGGCATTTTCGCCTGCTAAATCCATTAACCAAAACTTACCAACAGTTTCCCTATGACTTTAATGTTAAAAACTCCACCTTTTTTAGCTACTAATCTGCTACTGATTTTCTGCCACTGATTTTGCCGTGTGAACTTAGCCTGACAGGTTTTGCAAGACTGTTCTTGAGTTATTAACCCCTTCCCCAAGTACATTTATGTCATGGACAGGAGGATCTGAATAAAAATTACCATGACTGTAGGGTGCAATCACACATGGTGGAATTTTCCTCCAGAAAATGCAAAGGTGCAGATTTTTGGGTGTGAATTATGGTGCGGACTTTGTTGTGGATTTCTCTCTATTCAATTCAATGAGAAACTGATTCTGCAGTGGATAACACTGTGGAAAAATCCACAACAAAATCCGCATGTTTCTGTTGCGGATATTTCCTCATTGTTTTCCTCTGCAGAATCAATCTCCAATTGAATTGAATGGATAGCTTCTCATACAGAAAATCTGTAACACAACAATATTTACGCTGGGGAATGGATAGACAATTTTCAGTCGCATAGGATAACATATGGAAACTCTTGATGTTGCAGGTGGAATTTTCTACCACATGTGAGTGCATCCGTACATGTATAATGCTGGTTCTCCGAATATGGTGACACAAACAAATGATTTAAAAAAAAAAAAGTTATGGCTCTCAGAATGCAAATGTTAAAAAGAAAAAAAAAAATGAGCTCAAATGGTTGAAATGAAAGAATGTGTCCTCAAGTGGTTAAAAGCTGCATCCTCAAGGGCTTAAAATTAATTCTACGATTCCTATGCATTTTATACTTACTCGCCAAAGTTAATTCTGGAGTGATTTCTTGCAATTTCAAGGACAGCAGTGGGTCCACCAACCAGCAAAGCACCACGAATTGCGATTGCCAGGAAACCAGAAATCATTACTAGTACTTGAAATACATCTGTCCAGATCACAGCTTTCATACCACCCTATGGGAGACATACACAAGGAGGCACATCAAGCTTGTCTGTTTTTAGGCGTACACTTACACTTTCTTTTCTTTTAAAAGTCTTACAGTCTTACAGCATTTCATGAATTAGACTAAGGGCTCATGCACACAGCCGTTGCCCGGCCGTGGCCGTACTGCGGCCCACATATGGTGGGTCCGCAATACACGGGCACCGGCCATTTGCACCCTGCATCACGGATGCGGACCCATTCACTTGAATGGGTCCGCAATCTGGGAAATGCGGTCCGGTGCAGAACGGAAGCACGGATCAGAACCCCACGGAAGTACTATGGAGTGCTTCTGTGGTGTTTTTGTCCGTGCCTCCGCACTGCAAAAAAATAAAACATGTTCAATTTTTTTTTATGGTGCGCATGGATCATGGACCCATTCAAGTTGAATAGGTATCGATCCATCCTGGCTGCCGCATGGATGTTGCCCGTGCATTGGGGACCGCAAATTGCGGTCCCCAATGCATGGAACGGCCGCACAACGGCCGTGTGCATGAGCCCTAAGTATTGCTAGTAGTCTGACATCTGGTGGTTCTTTATCACTTTATTAGTACGACAGGTTCATATTCACTAAGACATGTCTAATTAGTATGTGCATAAAAATGTTGCGCAAGTTAGCTCAAATTAGGCACACATCTCTGTGAAAGGGCGACTTGTTAGGCAAAATGTGGCGCAACTCACCACTCAAAACAGACTTGGAGTAGAAATTAAAATGTTTTTACAACTAAATCTGGTGCAAAATAAGGCACACCTACATAAATAAATCAGAAAATAGGCGCAAAATTTTTAGAAAACTTCCGGTAGTCTAAAAAATCAACAGGCCAAACAGGCAAACAAGGCACAAATGCCTCCAAAACAGGCCATTTTCAGAAGTAAATGGAACTAAATAAATAAGACAGTCTAAAACAGGATTTTTATGCCTAAAAACAGGCACAGACACTATAGTAAATGTTCCCCAAGGTGATAACTTGTAATCTTAAATTATTATATGTAGTTTCTGCTTTTTATATTGTGTTACTGTTGCATTACAATTAGGGTTGAGCGAACCCGAACTGTAAAGTTCGGGTTCGTACCGAACTTTAGTATTTTTTGTACCCGGACCCGAACATTTTCGTAAAAATTCAGGTTCGAGTCCGGTGTTCGGCGATTTAATGGCGCTTGTTAAAAGGATGCAGGACAGCCAATCAACAAGCGTTTAACTCGTGTGCCCTTAGAAGCCATCGCAGCCATGCCTACTAACAGCATTGCTGTGATTGGCCAAGTGCAGCATGTGACCCAACCTCTATATAAGCTGGAGTCACGTAGCGCCCCACGTCACTCTGCTCTTACTAGTTGTAGGGATAGGATGCTGCTGCTGTGAGGGAGAGATTAGGAAAGACTCTGATATCTGCACTTGGTGTGAAGTCTGCGATCTACAGCGTTTTTTTGTTTTGGGGGTGCAATGCAACATTTTTGTACCCTGCCCTGAGCCCAGTGAGACTGAAAACAAAGTTTTAATCCGTCTGTTAGTTAGGTGGGCGTCGGCGGCCATTTTGTGCAACAGCAGTGCACCAGCACTGCATATGTGCCAGGGACAATCATTTAATCCTGTTCTTGTAGTTCAGTGGCTGACATAAACCCATTTTTAAAGTGCACCTGCACTGCATATGTGCCATAGAAAGGGAAAATAATACCGTCTGTGAGTTCAGGGACCCAGGGGGTGACATATCTCCATTTTTTTCTGTAAAGTACCCCTGTGCTGCATTTCTGAGAGTGAAATATAATCAGTTAAATCCATCTGTTCCATTGTGGGGTGACATATTTAAATTTTTTGTTGTAAAGTACCTCTGAGGCCTGCACTGCATATGTGACAGGCAGGCACATAAATTCAGCAAATCCATCTGTTCCATTGTAGGGGTAACATATCCACAATTTTTTATGTAAAAAACCCATGTGCTTTATTTGTGAGAGTGAAATATTATCTCAGTTAAATCCATCTGTTTCATTTAGGGTTAAAATAAACCCTTTTTTGGGCAATAAAGTACCTTTTTGCCCTATGCTGCATTTCTGACAGTCCAATAAAACCGCAAAATACTGCAGTTAAATTTTTTTGTTGAAAAATGCCAATTTTTGTTGCTAGAAAGTACATTTGCGGCCTATGCTGCATTCCTGTCAGTCAAATAAAACCATTAAATACAGCTGTTACATTTTTTGGCTTCAAATTCCCATTTTTGGGTGTAAAGTACCTCTGAGGCCTGCGCATGTGACAGGCAGGCAGATAAATTCAGCAAATCCATCTGTTCCATTGTAGGGGTGACATATGCACCATTTTTTATGTACAAACCCCATGTGCTTCATTTGTCAGAGTGAAATATAATCTCAGTTAAATTCATCAGTTTCATTTAGGGTTAAAAAAAAACTTTTTGGGGGGGCAATAAAGTACTTTTTGCCCTGTGCTGCATTTATGGTAGTTAAAGAAATTCCTTTGCTGCCTGCACTGCATAGCAGACCGGGCAATAAGTTTAAAAAACTCATCTGTTCCATTGTTGGGTGACATTAACCCATTTTTACCATCAAAAAACCCCTGCTCTGCCTAGGTGACAGGGACCTAAATTTCAAAAATTTGTCTGTTCCATTGTTGGGTGACATTAACCCATTTTGGCCATCAAAAAAACTCTGCTCTGCATTGTTCACAAGGAACTTAATTTAGTAAAAATGTCTGTTACTTCAGTGGGTGACCGCAAAAAATGAAGAGAGCGTCAAACAAGGGACATGGCCATGTTCGTGGTGCTGCTGGTGTTGGTGGAAATCCTGTTGCAGGGAGAGGATGTGGTTGATCTGTACTAAATACACGCCCCAAGTGAAATACCTTCCTCAGGTGCGAGTAGGCAATAGAACCTTCAGCTTAATTTTGTGGGGCCGAATGCGGCTCTACGAATGGTGAGGCCAGAACAAGTACAGGCGATAGTAGATTGGGTTACTGACAGTGCCTCAAGTTCCTTTACATTGTCTCCCACCCAGTCTCCTGCTGAAAGATCAGAGTTTGCACCTGCAGCTGATGTCCCTCAGTCTTTCACCTCACCCCCTTCTAAATCAACCAAGCAGTCTAAGCCCCAAGTCATGGAGCAATCTCTTCTGCTTTTTCATGACTCTGCTGGCAGGGTTTCCCAAGGCCATCCACATAGCCCTGCCCCAGGATTGGAAGAGATTGAGTGCACCGATGCCCAACCACTTATGTTTCAGGATGAGTACATGGGAGGACAACCGCCGCACGTCTCGGATGATGACGAAACACAGGTGCCAACTGCTGCGGCTTTCTGCAGTCTGCAGACCGAGAAGGAGGGCAGGGGTAAAGAGTGGGTAGAAGATGATGTGGAGGATGATGAGGTACTAGACCCCACATGGAATCAAGGTCATGCGAGTGACGTGTGCAGTTTGGAGGAAGAGGCGGTGGTCGCACAGAGCCACCAGCACAGCAAAAGAGGGAGCAGGGTGCAAAAGCGTCTGTTGCATTCTTGGGTGGCATTTTACCAGTTTTGCCGTGGATAAACCCCTGCTCTGCATAGGTGTCAGGGACCTAAATTTCTAAAAATCGTCTGTTACATTCTTTGGTGACATTTTACCATTTTTGCCGTATACAAACCCCTGCTCTGCATAGGTGACAAGGACCTAAATTGCTAAAATTCGTCTGTTACATTGATGGTTGACATTAACCCATTTTTGCCGGTAAAAAACCCCTGCTCTGCATTGCTGACCGTGAACTAAATTTAGTAAAAATGTCTGTTACTGGTAGACGCGCTGCTGATGGCATTCCCATCTGACAGCGGGGGCTCAGTGGAAGCACAAGGCGAAGGCTGAGGAGGAGGAAGAGTTTGCCAACGCAGCTGGGGCACCGCCAGCACCTCAGAAGGCAGGGTTAGCATGGCTGAAATGTGGAAAAGTTTTGTCAGCATGCCACAACAACCAGCACCACCAGCTGATACGGAACGTCTTAGAAGGAGGCAGCATTTCAGCAACATAGTGGAGCAGTATGTGTGCACACGCCTACACGTACTGAATGATGGGTCTGCCCCCTTCAACTTCTGGGTCTCCAAATTTGGCACATGGCCTGAGCTTGACCTTTACGCCTTGGAGGTGCTGGCCTGCCCTGCAGCCAGTGTACTCTCTGAACGTGTGTTTAGCACGGCAGGGGGCGTTATCACAGACAAGCGCAGCCGCCTGTCCACAGCCAATGTGGACAAGCTCACGTTCATTAAAATGAACCAGGCAGGGATCGCACAGGACTTGTCCGTACCTTGTGCAGAATAGACATGTGTACCAGCCTCACCCAGCCATTGTTGTACTCCAGCGCACTCTTTGTTTTATTTTTTTTATATTTCCCAATGTTTTGGGGTCTACCCAAATTTAAACATAAAATAAAATAAAAAACAAAACAAAAAAACTGTGTTGGCTACCTCCTCTTCCTCCACCGCTGCTTCCACCTACACCGCCACATCCACCGCCTCCTCATCCTCCTACTCCATATGGACCTCCTCCTATATCAAGAATCTTATTTTTTTTTTAATGTATTTTATGTTATTTTAAGTCATTTCCCTATTTACATTTGTTTGCAGAGCACTTGCCATGCTCTTAACCACATTTTGCTACCTTTTGCAGCCCAATAGCTCTTTCCATGACTTTTTTAGAGCCATTTTAGTGCTCCAAAGTTCGGGTCCCCATTGACTTCAATGGGGTTTGGGGTCAAGTTCGGGTCCCGAACTCAAACTTTCTTGCGAAGTTCGGTGGCCGAACCCGAACTTCCAGGTGTCCACTCAACTCTAATTACAATCAAACCGGATTAAAGCAGACAATGGTCCAGTCTCTAGATAAAGGGGTTCATTTATCAAACTGGTGTAAAGTAGAACTGGCTTAGTTGCCCATAGCATCCAATCAGACTCCACCTTTAATTTTCCAAAGGAGCTGTCCAAAATGAAAAGTGGAATCTTATTGGTTGCTATGATCATATGAGCGCGGGACAATAGCACTGCTGGCGGGCCGATGTCCTCAGCATCATTGTAACCTATGATGCTGTGCGCTCCCGTGCACACTATCAATGCCGCTCCCGGACATATGACCCGCTCACGGACCGTATATCTCGGAGGGCAAACGGTCATGGGCAAGAGGCCGTAGTGTACTAAATCTGTTAAGTCAGAAGAGTATGGCACATACACAAATCCCACTGCACAGGTTAGTAACAGACAAACAGTCACTCACTCCACCTGCTGGTCCCCAAAATGACCTGGTAGGGACTGACTATAAAATAGTAGATATGAGCACTATACATGTTCAGTAGTTTCACAGGTTCACGTTATATGGTTGAACACTTTTATGTCCAAATCATTAAAATATAGCAGTCATTTCATTATTAACCTATAAAACAGTTTCATATTTCAGTGATAAAAAATTTGTTGGATAATGTGTTTTTTGTACTTACTACTGATGTATAAAATGTGCATATTGCTCCAGTGGAAAACAGAGATGCCCAAATGTCCAATCCTGTGACTAATAATAATAATAATAATAATAAGAAGAAAAAAATGAATGAAAGAACTTTTGGTAATATGCGAGCAATAAAAGTAGCAATAATATAAGAACCTTGGTTGAGTATTAGTGCAGGAGCATAGATGACAATGCCAGTGTATAACATCTGCAGAATGAAGAAGATCACTTAATAACAGCACGTCTACTTTATTAATTGCCCTTTTTATGACAAATGTATACTTACAGTTCCCAAAAGGAATTGGATAGTACCATAGAGGCGAACACTTCTCCCAAACCTCATTTCCAAATACTGCATTGAAGATGAAGAAACATTATCAGGTTGTCATGGGGCAAGTTACGTGATCAGCAGGGGTGCACCTAGCCTTTCCGCTTCCCCTCCCTCTCCATTGCCAATTTCTTAACCTAAACCCTTCCTTTCAGCCCATGGCCCTTCAGCTGCCCCTCTCTTGCCCCCACCTGGTGCTGACTGAGGCGATCACCTCACTTAGCCTCATTGGTGGTGCACCCCTGTTGATCATTAGGTAAAATGCTGGGAAAATACACACAAAAAAAAGCCCTAAACAAACCACGCATAATGATTTATGCAGCAAAGCCTAAATTGGATTTTTGCATGACAGAAATAAGTTGATTATATAACTTCCTTACTTGATAAGTACTTGTGATACCAAGCCTGTAGAACATAGGCATGAATACGTAGGCAGTCAGGGCACTGTTTAATGCCTGACCTAGGCACATCTGAAGAAACTTAGCACCATAACGATAAGCTTCAGCTGGAACTCCAAGCACTTGTACAGCTGACATGAAGCTGGCAGATAAGGACAATCCTACTGGCACAGCTGACATGCTTCTACCCCCTGTAAAGAAGTCATCTGATGTCTTTTGCCCTCCACGTGCCAGAGCATAAAAAAGTCCAATTCCTGTGGATCCCAGAAGCATTGCAGCAAACACCCCATAGTCCCACAGAGAAAAGGTCAATTTGTCCCTCACATATGGTACATAATCTGCCATTGGACCTAAGATAAATGGACAAAAAGAAAATAAAAAGTCACTTTGTATCCTATCCTAGTATCCTATTCATCTGATATTCTAGATTTCATTGACAATGAAAATCAACTTAACCTATTGATGGGAGTTAAGACTCTGCAAACAATAAATCAAATTAAACATAATGCATAACTATATTTATGTTAATAACTCATAAATCTCAATGGATTTTAGGGTCAGAACTCACCTATGGCTGAAATCAAAGACGCCTAGGTTTTGCTGGTTCAAGAAACTTAGGAGGCAGGGAGAAGGTGCTTTATAGTATGACGAAGGGTGGAAAGGAGGAGTTGTTAACATCTTACAGGAGAACCAGGTGATACAGCTATCTGTGCATACTGCAGCTATCTTCAGCTGAACGCCTATGCCGTACAATTAACAGTAGAATTCTTTATGTGCCTAATCCTATTCTGGACAATAATCTTTAACTGTAGTACTAATTAGTATCTGCCTATGTGATGCCGAGGTGAGGCTATCATGTTAATGATCCCTTGTGGAATGTATTAATGTATATCAACACATTTCCCTCCCGAGCAATCATTTCCTACTAAAATTAGGACTCACTTATCTCAAATGACAGCACACGTGCATGTGTCTAAGTGTAGAAACAAAATATATCTACAAGCCATACCCAAAAATAGTGCAGCAATATGTCAACAGGTATGCAGCAGGTCACAAATACAGCATAGAGCGTTCTGCTTTATAGGGAATCTGATGTAATATTGTATGACCCTGGACTAGTATATTTCCTTGATTTGATTTTTAGAGCATGAACATAGAATGTTACATAGTTACATACGTAGTTGATACAGTTGAAAAAAGACATAAATCCATCAAGTTCAACCAAGGGATAGGTGGGGATGTGAATCCCAGAAGGAAGTGAGAATTCTACATGTTTTCATAAGCATTAATGTTGCTTACTTTTAAAAATTCATCTAAACCCTTTTTAAAACTTTCCACTGTTTTTGCTGTGACCACATCCTGAGGAAGTCTATTCCACAGATTCACAGTTCTTACAGTAAAGAAGATTTGACGCTTCTAGGGACTGAACTTTTTCTCCAGTTGGAGGCAGTGCCCCCTTGTCTTTTAAAGGCATTTTACATGAACAGTTTTTCACCGTATTTTTTGTATGCCCCATTTATATAGCCGCTACCACCTGCAATAGAGTGTCCACCCCAGGATCCCGCATGTAACTATTTCCCATGAAGGAACAATAAAGAAGAATTGAATTGCAACTTCGGTGAGTGCCGCACATTCTTACTTATTTTCTCTACATTGTTGCGATCTGAATCAGATCCTCTTCTCAGTGCTGAGCACCACATATGAAGTCTGACATACCACAGCACCGGCGATTGGCAGCAAGCAGTAGTGGGGTTGGAATTTGGATGTGAGCAGTGCCGCTATATTCATCTCTTATTTTACACCATTTATATATTTGTATAGGATAATCATGTCCCCTCTTAGACATTTCTTCTCAAGACTAAATAAATTCAATTCTTTTAATCTTTCTTCATAACTAAGACCCTCCATGCCCCTTATCAGTTTAGTCGCTCTCCTCTGTACTTTTTCCAGCTGCAGTGCTTCCTTTCTATGGACTAGTGCCCAGAACTGAACTGCATATTCCAGTCACCACTCCGCCACCCAGGAAGCCTGGCTCTTTTGAAAGACTAAATCCCATGGTCAGCTGAGAGATTACGGCCCATAGGGGAAATATGTGGCAGCAGTCAGTCAGGGTATGGGATCGACCCCAGCCCAGGGACCCGAATTTTGAGAGGAGGACCGGAAGCATGGTGTGGTTCTCGGTTGAGAGCGGGTCTGGCTTCATCCAAGGTGACAAGACCGGGCAGGAGCTGTATGTTAACAGGTGCTGTAAAGAGGGGCAGGCGGCACGTGCTTAGAAACATAGAAACATAGAATGTGTCGGCAGATAAGAACCATTTGGCCCATCTAGTCTGCCCAATATACTGAATACTATGGATAGCCCCCGGCCCTATCTTATATGAAGGATGGCCTTGTGCCTATCCCATGCATGCTTAAACCCCTTCACTGTATTTGCAGCTACCACTTCTGCAGGAAGGCTATTCCATGCATCCACTACTCTCTCAGTAAAGTAATACTTCCTTATATTACTTTTAAACCTTTGCCCCTCTAATTTAAAACTGTGTCCTCTTATGGTAGTTTTTCTTCTTTTAAATATGCTCTCTTCCTTTACCGAGTTGATTCCCTTTATGTATTTAAAAGTTTCTATCATATCCCCTCTGTCTCTTCTTTCTTCCAAGCTATACATATTAAGGTCCTTTAACCTTTCCTGGTAAGTTTTATCCTGCAATCCATGTACTAGTTTAGTAGCTCTTCTCTGAACTCTCTCTAGAGTATCTATATCCTTCTGGAGATATGGCCTCCAGTACTGCGCACAATACTCCAAGTGAGGTCTCACCAGTGTTCTGTACAGCGGCATAAGCACTTGACTCTTTCTACTGCTTATACCTCTCCCTATACATCCAAGCATTCTGCTGGCATTTCGCAGCATCTCAGGCAACCTTCGCAAGGAGAGGGGCAAGGACGTAGCCTGCGTCCTCGTCTCCATGGCAGCAGGGGAGCCGAGCGCAATAATAATGATCTGTGCTCGGTTGAGTTTGGCTGCTATGAGTCACGTAATGCTGGTCATGTCATGTGACTCACCAGCCAGGCCTATTTAAACAGGCAGTCTGCTGGCCGCAGGTTGCCTGTGATTAAGGTCTTTATACGCTTCTGTATTCTTGGCATTGTGTTCCTGAATCCTGACCTCGGCTCTGCTCGTTTGACCTCGCTTCTGCTCATCCCCTGTTGCTTGTCGTGATCTCCTGGTACTGACTTCCGGCTTGTGTTTGGACTCGCTCTTGTTGCACCCTTGTACTGATTTTACTTCCTGATATTTGACTTTGGCTAGTTTGACTTGCTTTGTGTTCCGTTTGTCCTGTCTTTCCCCTGGACTTACTTAAGTTAGGGACTGCCGTCCACTTGCGCCCTGTTACCTATGACAGATCGTGCAAGTAGGTAGGGGCAGAGGCGTGGGTCGCAGTCAGGGGTGCAAGCTTCCCTACTCCCATCCGTGACAGAATCACAGGCCACCTACATTACTGACCCGATGCGAGTGCTCACTGATCAGGTCCATAACCTTGCGCAAATTGTACAGGAGTTAAGAGAAAGATTACAGCAACAGGAATCTGCTCAGCCTCTACCTGTACCAGGTTCCACCGTACAGCACATGGAACCCCACGTTAAGTTGCCGGATCGGTTTTCGGGGGACTGCAAATGTTTCCTTGAATTTAGGGAGAGCTGTAAGTTTCCACAGGCTACAACCAAACCTGACTTCTTTCCTGTGGGGGTCAAGACGGAAGCTCTTTTGGATGAACCTATACAACTTGGCATGACGAGGAGAGACCAACATCGCCAGCGCAGTACATATTTCTATTGTGGCGAGTTCGGCCATTGGGTACGACATTGCCCCAAGGTCCCTCCTTCTGGAAGGTCACCCAAACCGGATGTTTCCAAGGATAAGGTACTTCCAGAGGTGGTAAAGTAAAAACTATTAGTACCAGTGATAATTTCTTTTGGTTCCATTAAGGGTACTGGGGAGGCCTTTATTGACTCGGGTTCCACCTCTAGTTTTGTTGATTATAAATGTATTCTCTCTATGGGAATACCCATGTTGGCTCTTCCTAACCACATCCACATAGTTGCCATTGACTCTACTGCTTTGGTAGGTTGGACAGTCAAATTTTGTACTCCTGAGGTTACTATGACTGTGGGGGTTTGTCACACCGAAATTTGCTCTTTTCTTGTATTAGGGAACTAACCTGTATAAGTGGTTTTGGGCATGCCATGGCTTCAACTTCATAACTCTTTCATTAATTGGGCTACTGGTGAAGTTGAGAAGCTGCCACCCCACAGACCATATTATTGTGCCATTAATCTCGTTGCAGGATCTAAGTTTCCAAAGGGTCATATTTATAATTTATCCGATCCTGAGCGAATCTCTATGAAGGATTATCTCAAAGAAAGTTTATTAAAAAGTCATATCAGACCCCCTGTTTCACCTATGGGGGACAGGGTTCTTTTTTGTGGAGAAAAAGGATGGAGGTTTGAGACCCTGTATCGATTATAGGGAATTAAACAAAATCACTATTAAAAATTCTTATTAAAAAGTATTCCCTACCATTGATTCCAGACCTGTTCAATCAGGTCCTTGTGGCATGTTGGTTTTCTAAGCTTGATTTAAAAGGAGCCTACAATTTGATTTGTATTAGGGAGGGGGATGAATGGAAGACAGTTTTTAACACTCCTGAGGGTCACCTCGAATATTTGGTCATGCCGTTTGGTCTCTGTAATGCGCCGGCGGTATTTCAAAACTTTGTTAATGACATTTTCAGGAACTTTATTGGCAAATTTATGATAGTTTACTTGGATGACATCCTTATCTTTTCACCTAGTTGGGAATCCCATGTCACCCATACCAGGCAAGTGCTGGAAGTTCTTAGTGAAAATCAATTATTTGCCAAGAAAGAAAAGTGTATTTTTGGGGTACAAGAGATTTTGTTTTTAGGTTATATACTTACCCCTTAATCTTTTAAGTTGGATCCGGGGAAAGTACAAGCCATTCAAGAGTGGGTGAGACCTTCTTCCCTTAAGGCGTTGCAACGCTTTCTGGGGTTTGCTAATTATTATTGAAAATTTATTAAAGACTTTTCGGTAATCGCTAAACCTTTGACCGACCTAACCAGGAAGGGGGTGGATTATGTTAATTGGTCATCTGAGGCCATAGAAGCCGTCGAAACCCTCAAGAGGTGTTTCCGTAACGCCCCGGTCCTGATTCAGCCGGATCAAGAAAAGGTGTTAATTGCCGAGGTCGATGCATCTGAGGACGGAGTAGGAGCAGTTCTCTCTTAGGGATCATCTAATCTTACTAATTTAAGGCCATGTGTGTTGGGAACCGAGAACTGTTCGCTATTAAATGGGCTTTTGAGAAATGGCGAAATTTTTTGAAGGGGGCTCAGCATTGCATCACTGTTCTTACGGATCATACAAATCTATTGTTTCTGGAATCTGCAAAACATTGAAATCCTAGACAAGCAAGTTGGGCGTTATTCTTTACGCGTTTTAACTTTTCTATTACTTTCAGGGCAGGAAGTAAAAATGTAAAAGCCGATGCCTTGTCCCGAAGTTTTCATGCCTTTCAACCGCCAGACACTCCTCCTGAACCTATTTTGCCCGCTGTTATCATTGTGGCCTCAATGTCCTCCGATCTTACCACCGAAATTGAGGCTGCACAACATCTAGCTCCTGTACAGTCTTCCCATGATAAATTGTTTGTTCCAGTTCACTGACGTCTCCGGCTTTTGGGGGAGTGTCATAATTCAGTGTTATGTGGACACCCCAGTGTTTATGCCACCAAGGAACTCATCTCCAGGTCCTACTGGAGGCCCACGTTATCTAGAAATGTGAACTCGTATGTGTCTTCATGTGAGGTATGTGCCAGAGCCAAAACTCCCAGAACTTGCCCCGCTGGTGAGTTACAACCACTGGCCATACCCAGTAGAATGTGGTCCCATATTTCCATGGATTTTATCACCGACTTGCCAGTCTCCGACCGTAAGTCGGTGGTATGCGCTCCCTAATGCTAAAACATTGGCTTCTCTGTTTGTGGATTATGTGGTACGTCTTCATGGGATTCCAGAGAATGTTGTCTCTGATAGAGGCATTCAATTTGTTTCTAGGTTCTGGAGAGTCTTCTGTCATAAATGTGATATTTCTTTGTCCTTTTCAACTGTTGTGGGTGCGACATCTACCCTAGGCTGAGTTTGCTATCAATAACCAGGCAAACTCATCCACGGGAGTGTCACCATTGTTCTGTAATCTTGGGTTCCATCCACGATTTAATTCATTGTCGCCGTCTTCTTCCCAAGTTCCGGAATCAGATAAATTGGTTAGAGAACTGTGCACAGTCTGGGTTCAGGCGAACCTGAAGAAAGCCCAGAAGGTTCAGATAATCAAGGCTCATAATAGACGCTCTCATGGGGTGGATTTTGTGGTGGGCGAGAAGGTATGGCTATCTACCAAAAAGCTATCTCTTAAAGTACCATCTAATAAGTTTGCTCCACGATTTATTGGTCCTTACGAGATTATTAAGGTTATTAACACTGTATCATTTAAACTAAAACTACCTGATTCCTTTCGCATCCACAATGTGTTTCACAAATCTTTACTAAAGAAGTATGTGTCACCTGTCGTTCTTTCAGAGGAACCTACGCCTCCAGTGGAGGTTGCCGGACAAACGGAATTTGAGGTCTTAAGGATTATTGATATTAGAAAGGTCCGGAATTCTTTCCAGTATCTGGTGCATTGGAAGGGTTTTGGGCCAGAAGAGAGGTCTTGGGTGCCAATGAGTAAGTTACATGCTGCCAGACTGGTGAAGAGGTTCCATCTGGCTCATCCGGAGAAACCCAATCCTATGACTTTGGGTCCGGCCCCTCGTAGAAGGGGGGGTACTGTAACGAGGGGCAGGCGGTGCGTGCTTCCTTCGCAGCACCGCCGGCAACCTGCGCAAGAAGAGGGGAAAGGACGTAGCCTGTGTCCTCGTCTCCATGGCAGCAGGAGGGGAGCCGAGCGCCGTTAATGATGATCTGTGCTTGGCTGAGTTTGGCTGTTGTGAGTCACGTGATGCTGGCCACGTCATGTGATTCACCATCCAGGCCTATTTAAACAGGCAGTCTGCTGGCCACAGGTTGCCTGAGATTAAGGTCTTGATACGATCCTGTATTCTTGGGATTGTGTTCCTGAATCCTGACCTCGGCTCTGCTCGTTTGACCTAGCTTCTGCTCATCCCCTGTTGCTTGTCGTGATCTCCTGGTACTGACTTCCGGCTTGTGTTTGGACTCGCTCTTGTTGCTCCCTTGTACTGATTTTACTTCCTGGTATTTGACTTTGGCTAGTTTGACTTGCTTTGTGTTCTGTTTGTTCTGTCTTTTGTTTACCCTGCACTTACTTAAGTTAGGAACTGCCGTCCAGTTGCGCCCCGTTATCTAGGACTGATCGTGCAAGTAGGTAGGGGCAGAGGCATGGGTGACAGTCAGGGGTGCATGCTTCCCTACCTCCGTCTGTGACAGGCGCTCTGTGAAGCGCCGTTACCTTCCTCAGGCCTGCCACAGCCTACAGATGTAGCAGGGTTAGCACTCAAGCTCTTAACTCAAATTTCTTAACTCATCGCGTTATCTTGAGACAAAAGCCATTGAAAATTAATTGAAGGTGCTTGCTTAACGCATTTAGTTTAGATAACATGTCTCATAAAGCATGAGTGTTAACTCTACTACATCTGTATATAAGGGGGACACCGTAGAATACACCCCCCATGGAGTCCCTTCAGGGTCCATTTGCTGTAGTGTTAATCTGCCTCGAGAAACCTCTGGTCCCGTTGTCAGCACCGGAGGTATGGCCGGATGACCCAGCTGCAATAAGCAAAGTGCGCTGTCTGCAAGAGTCGGCAGACTGTGTGCTCTGCTTCCGAGAACAACCTCAGTCAGAGCTGGAGCCGCTCATCCCAGGGATGCCTACTCCACCTGAGAGATGGGAGGAGCACCAGACCACTGACCTCCCTGCTTGTGGCCTATGTGAGACCCTGTCACGGATGAATTTGCAGATAGCTGGAACTTATAAATAAACGAGCGACTGGCTTGATCCCAAACTAAGGAGCATATAGGTGAGCCCTATAAAACCCTAAGAGCTCTCCCTGACTGCTACGCACATGCAAGGGTCTTTATGGTAGACGATTGCATGCCCACGTACCTAAGACTGTGTGACACCTGAAAACCCTATAATAGTGAGGGGACACGACCACCGACTCCCTGCACTTAATACGGACGGAGTCAGGGTCACCTATAATCAAGCCAGCAAGGAAACACAATAAAGGAAAAAGACTTATCTGAACAAACATCAGCAGCAGCCTCCAGCAGTGAACACTTCATCCAAGAAGTAGTATAAACCGCAAAGTGAGGCAGTATGGGAGGGAATATAAAGGAAGACAATTATTCTAAATAAGTGACACCTGGCAGAAGGAAAGGAGATGAGAAAGTGAAACCAAAACAAAGAACATCATACAAGAGGTAGAGAAGAACGTCTGCCAGACCTTCTCACAGAACTGGCGGTGACAGACCCCAGAAGGTTTTTGCTATAGCCCTGTCTCCCGAAGTTCGGGCTGAACCTTCCTAGCTTCCTTCAGAGTGAGAAACATGTACCACCGTAAGCAACATGTAGCTTCAACTTCCTCTGATGTGTATGTCTACGGATTCCTATTGTTATGGCTTTGCACAGGGAGCAAGAATGTTGTGCACAATTCTGATAGAACTCCTGATCTTAAGAAACTGGACTTGGAATCCAAAGCAAAGGCTCTCCTGTCATGTCTTGTGTGCTGTGGAGATCGAATGCAGACAGAACAGATAAAAACACATGAATGTTTTCAACTTACTGAAGCTGCTTGATTTACTTGTGCATAGATGGTAAAGGCAAAGTCTGCTGGTGTTTTCTCATCTGCGTCTTCATTATGTTTACTGCTGGACCCACGACAATGTAATTCGGTCCATACCGCAAAAGAAGGTCTACAAGCACCCATCAATTTTCCCCAAAAAATTTCACCAATGAAAGCATAATGGAATTCTGTTCATACAAAAGAAAGCGTACATTCACCCATACATTTTCTGAAAAAAAGCCAGTGTCACATAAAGAATTTCACCACTAAGTAAGTCATTCCATACCGCAAAAGGAGGTGTACATTTAACATACATTTTCTGGGGGAAAAAAGCCAGTGTCACATGAAGAATTTGACCACTAAGTAAGTCGTTCCATACTGCAAAAGGAGGTATACATTCACCCATACATTTTCCGAAAAAAAGTCAGTGTCACATAAAGAATTTCACCACTAAGTAAGTTGTTTCATACCGCAAAAGGAGGTGTACCGTACATTCACCCATACATATTCCCCAAAAAAAGATAGTGTCACATAAAGAATTTTACCACTAAGTACTTTAGTCCATACCGCAAAAGGAGGTGTACATTCAGCCATACATTTTCCTAAAAAAAGCCAGTGTCACATAAAGAATTTCACCACTAAGTAAGTCGTTCCATACCGCAAAAGGAGGTGTACATTCACCCATACATTTTCTGAATAAAAGCCAGTGTCACATAAATAATTTCACCACTAAGTCATTCCATACCGCAAAAGGAGGTGTACATTCACCTATACATTTTCCCAAAAAAAGCCAGTGTCACATAAAGAATTTCACCACCAAGTAAGTCATTCCATACCACAAAAGGAGGTGTACATTCACCCATATATTTTCTGAAAAAAGCCAGTGTCACATAAACAATTTCACCACTAAGTAAGTCGTTCCATACCACAAAAGGAGGTTTGCATTTACCCATATATTTTCCGAAAAAAAGTCAGTGTCACATAAAGAATTTCACTACTAAGTAAGTCTTTCCATACCGCAAAAGGAGGTGTACATTCACCCATACATTTTCTGAAAAAAAGCCTGTTTCATATAACAAATTTGACCACTAAGTAGTTTGGCCCGTACCGCAAAAGGAGGTGTACAATCGCCCTAAAATTTTCCCCAAGAAAGCCTGTGTCACATAAAAAATTTCACTACTAAGTAATTTTGTCCATACCGCAAAAGGAGGTGTCCAATCACCCATAAATTTGATGAAAAAAATCCAGTTTCATATAAAAAATTTCATCACTACATAATTCGGTCCATACAGAAAAAGGAGATGTACAGGCACCCATGAAATTTCCCCAAAAAAGCCCGCTTCACAGAAAAAATTTCACCACTAAGTAAGTCGTCCCATACCGCAAAAGGAAGTGTACATTCACCAATACATTTTCTGAGAAAAAGCCAGTGTCACATAAATAATTTCACCACTAAGTAAGTCGTAATTCACATAAAAAATTTGACTACTAAGTAATTTGGTCTATACCGCAAAAGATGTTTAATCACCCATAAATTTTACGAAAAAAATCCTGTTTCATATAACAAATTTCACCACTACGTAATTCGGTCCATACAGCAAAAGGAGGTGTACAGTCACCCATGATTTTTCCCTAAAAATTCAGTTTCACAGAAAAAATTTCACCACTACCTAATTCGGTCCATACAGAAAAAGGAGGTGTACAGGCACTCATGAAATTTCCCCCAAAAAGCCCACTTCACAGAAAAAAATTCACAGCAAAAACGCCTTTACCACATATAACTGCACCGCTGAACGGCAATACAGTTGCAAGAAAAAGTATGTGAACCCCAGATGGATTTCTGCACAAATTGGTCAGAAAATGTGATCTGATCTTCATCTAAGTCACAACAATAGACAATCAATGTCTGCTTAAACTAATAACACACAAAGAATTAAATGTTACCATGTTTTTATTGAACACACCGTGTAAACATTCACAGTGCATGTGGAAAAAGTATGTGAACCCCTAGACTAATGACATCTCCAAGAGCTAATTGGAGTGAGGTGTCAGCCAACTGGAGTCAAATCAATGAGATGAGATTGGAGGTGTTGGTTACAGCTGCCCTATAAAAAACGCACACCAGTTCTGGGTTTGCTTTTTACAAGAAGCATTGCCTGATGTGAATGAACAAAAGAGCTCTCAGAAGACCTATGATTAAGAGTTGTTGACTTGCATAAAGCTGAAGATCAGATCACATTTTATGACCTATTTGTGCAGAAATCCATATCATTCCAAAGGGTTCACATACTTTTTCTTGCAACTGTATATCTTTATTTTTTTCAACTTTTACACTATACAAGGCTTATCAACAGATAAATGCAACGATGAATGGCGAATATAATTTTTTTTCTTCCACTAATACATGGCAAACTGGGTTTCCGAATATATCACTGCACCGCTGAGCTGCAATTAAGCCCAAATTTTTTTCCATTTTTACGCAAAAGGCTTTTCAACAGATAAATGCAATGCTGGACGGCAAATAATTTTTTTTTACGCCACTAATACACGGCAAACTAGGCTTCACAATATATGAATGCACCGCAGAACATCAATTTGGCCCAAATTTTGTTATACTTTTACACAACAGGCTTTTCAACAGAGAAGTACAACGCTGGACGGTGAATATATTTTTATTACGCCAGTAATACACTGAAAACAGGGCTTCACAATATATCACTGCACCGCTGAGCGGCAATTAGGCCGTAATTTTTTTCCATTTTTACACAAAAGCCTTTTCAACAGAGAAGTACAATGCTGGATAGCGAATATATTTTTATTTTGCCACTGATACACTGCAAACAGGGCTTCACAATATATCACTGCACCGCAGAATGTCAATTAGGCCCAAATTTTTTTCTACTTTTACACAACAGGCTTTTCAACAGAGAAGTACAACGCTGGACGGCGAATATATTTTTATTTTGCCACGAATACACTGAAAACAGGGCTTCCGAATATATCACTGTACCGCTGAGCGGCAAAGATATTTTTTCTTTTTCCACTAATACACAGAAAAAAGAGCTTTAGAACAGATAACTGCACCGCTGAGCCGCAAATATATTTCACATTTGCCACTAATACACAACAAAAAGGGCTGTAATTTTCACCCTTCACCACACAACTGCTAATAAGCCCTTTTTCCCACTAATACAAGCCAAAAAATGCTTTTGAACATATAACTGCACCCCACAAGGGCAAACAAAACGTATAAATATTTCCTTGTAATAAACCCTGTTAATGCCTGTATCAAACAGCATAAGACAGGTTTGCTGGAATTACAGAGCTGTATAATGGCAATTTGGATCCCCAGTCACTGCAGCAAAGTGTAATCGGATTGTTCCTATTACTCAGGCTGTCACCTCTCCGACTGAACCCTGTTCAACACAAATGCTGGTGGAATGATTCTTCCCTATTCTTTCCTTACACCTTGAGGATTCTTTCCCTGCACTTGTAAATATATATTTTTCACCACAATCTTTCCTATCACTGTCCCTAGTGCCTGCAGACACGTCTCTCCCTACACTAAGCACGCTGGTGAATGGCAGAATCTAAGATGGCCACTGTATTTATAGTGCTCTGACATCACAGGGCTGGCTGGCTGCTAATTGGCTGCTTACATGTCAGTATGGGTGATCCCGCCTTCCCAGAGTTGATTGCCCCATGTCCTCACACGTGTAGCAGCCATTTTGGATAAAATGCGATTCGTTACCACGAAGCGCTAGGAAATTTGCATTCGCTCATTTCTTTATTTAAATTTTTTTTTATTAATCTTTATTATTTCAATAAGTTCCATACATCTTCAACAATCACTTAAATTGTATTGCATTATAAAACAGCATATATACAATTTAACATATTACCCTCCCACATTTCCCTGCTGCCTCCCCCCCCCCCCTTTTGGGGAGAAAGAACAAAAAAACACCTTTTAATTCCCCCCCCCCTTCTTCCCCTTTAGATTTATAATATTTCATAAGACTCTTGGGGGAGTAATATAATCGATATAGTATATTAAATTGAGTGATCCTATGAGAGAAGTTGTTTGAAACCCCAATTTTAGCCTGTATAACCCTCTCCCAGAACTCTTCTCGTTGAAACTTAAGAGCATCTTGCCATTTATGCATTAGACAATTAATTGCTCTTTTTTCTGCTCATATATCCTAGACACCAGTTTCTTTCCTACTGTTAATTTATAAATATTAGCTAAAGGGCGTGGGAAAGTGACAATTTGTGTTCCCCTTCCCAACGACACACGTAAAGCATGTTTCAATTGTAGATAAAAGAAACTCATGTCTTTATCCCCAATTCCACACTCATTTTTAAGATCCAGGTATGTGATTATATCTCTCTCCTTCCATACTTGGCCCAATCTAAAGATTCCATATTTCCACCAGATTTCATGTTCAATTAGCTTTAATTCTATAAGTTGAGTATTATCCCAGTAAGGTGTCTGTATGTAATCTGGTCTTTGGTCACAGTTCGCTTACCTCTTTCCAGATTTTAGCCCACAGGCCAAATATCAGTATTTTACTGGTTTGCTGTTGTGACAAAATGTCAGCTTCCACCAGTTGGAAGATGCTGCAGTTGTCCAACTTTTTATTGATCCCTGCTATGATGGTTTTATATCTTTGTGAATTGCTCCATATTAACATATTTCTAATATGGCCAGAGAAAAAATAGAGTTCCAAATCCGGGGCCGACAGGCCACCCTCTCTCTCGCGAATGTGCAATATTTGTGCTCGTATAGCGTTTTTTTACCTCGCCATATCAAGTCTGCCAGAAGAGAAGCTATATTTTTTTAAATTCTTTTGGGGATTAATACAGGCGCATTCCACATAATATAATTCAAGGAGGGTAAAATGCACACAGAGAAATACGTCCTGCCATTGAAACATATAATTTTTTCCATACCTCTATTTTCTTCCTAATTTCCTGTATTTTAGGAAGCACATTTGACTGGACATAATCCTTAGAGTTAGGGGTTATCTGAATTCCTAAATATTTTACGGGTTCATCTGCTCTCTTAATTTCCAATGACCCCGGTATTAAGTTGTTCAAAGGATCAATCGGGATACAGGCCGATTTAGACCAGTTAATATTTAGTCCAGCATATTTACTATAATCATCAAATATCTGAAAAATCCTATTGAGTGATCCGTGAGAACCCACAAACAGCATAATATCATCTGCATATAAAGCAATTTTTTCTTCATAAGATCCAAACCTAAAACCCACAATTTCTTTATCTTGCCTGATCATATCCGCTAAGGGTTCCATGACTATAGCAAATAGCAGGGGGGAAAGGGGGCATCCCTGTCTAACCCCCCTGCCAATAGCTATATTGTCAGAATATTCTTCATTCAAAATCACCCTTGCAGAGATTTTGGTATATAACAGTTTGATCCAAGAAACAAATATATCGCCGAATCCCATTTTCTTCAGTGTTGCCATTAAAAAGGGCCACTCTATAGTGTCAAAAGCTTTTGAGGCGTCTATAGTTAGAATCATTCGCTCTCCCCTGTTTGTGGGTTCCAATTGGATATTCATAAAATATCTCATAATATATTCAGTTGTAGTTTTCCCCGACATGAAACTCGACTGATCCTCATGAACTAGCGTCGACATTACCCCCTAAGTCTGGCTGCCAGAATCCGTGCTAGTATTTTGTTGTCGGTGTTAATCAATGAGATGGGGCGTTATGAATCCTGAGAAATAGGATCCTTGCCACGTTTCAAAATAAGTGTAATTAGGGCTTCCTTCAAAGAGTCGGGCAATCTTCCCGACTGTCACGGCGGGTGTGCACTCAGTATAACAGATAACGCACCAACCAGGCTCTGGGCGAGAGACAGGGGAAGGGTCACCTCCTAACTAATCCCTGACCTCTTTCCCTGCACTGCTCAGCCCACCTACAGACCTTTAAGGTAGGTATGAGGTGTCTCCGTGCCTGGGCTGACAAAACCCTGAATTCCCTAAGATGGTGAAGTAGGGAAATAGGAGCAGCCTGCTCGCACAGAACCTGGATGGGATAGATGACACAAAACAACCAAACTTGAAATAACACTTATCTTCCTGAGCTGGAGCAGACAGCCAACCTTCCTTCCTAGCTTCCAAGACCACAATGATTAGTATAATCCGCTCAGGGCACTGGGCTAGTGTGCTATTTAAACTAAAGACCCCACCCAGTGCACCTGATGAGAGGCGGATCCAGCACGGCTCCAAAACAACCACTAAACTCGTGCTGCTATCCTGGCCGACCTCCGCACCTCGTCAGAGTGGGGCATGACAGTACCCCTCCTTCTACGGGTGACCTCCGGACACCCCGGACCAACCTTATCCGGATGGGACCTATGAAAAGCCCTCACCAGTCGGCTGGCGTTGACATCCACCGCCGGAACCCACATCCTCTCCTCAGGACCGTATCCCCTCCGGTGCACCAGGTACTGAAGGGAACCCCGAAGAACTCTCGAGTCGAGAATCCGGGAGATCTCAAACTCCAAGTTTCCCTCGACCAGAACAGGAGGAGGAGGCAATGGCGATGGTTCCACCGGTCTCACGTATTTTTTTTAGTAAAGACCTGTGGAACACATCATGGATCCTCCAAGCTTGCGGCAGATCCAGCCGAAACGCCACAGGATTGATCACCACAGAAATTTTATACAGACCAATAAATCTTGGACCCAGTTTCCAAGATGGCACTCTCAATTTGATATTCTTAGTGGACAACCACACCAGATCACCCACACACAGGTCCGGACCAGTCATATGTCTCTTGTCAGCCATTCGTTTATACCTCTCACCCATCCTCTCCAAATTCCCTTGAATCCTCCGCCAGATGGAGGATAAGGCAGAAGAGAATCTCTCCTCCTCTGGCATCCCGGAGGAACCAGACCCAGAAAAGGTACCAAACTGAGGATGGAAACCGTATGCGCCAAAAAATGGCGACTTACCCGTGGACTCCTGACTACGGTTATTCAACGCAAATTCTGCTAAGGACAAGAATGAGGACCAGTCCTCCTGATTCTCAGCCACAAAGCACCTCAAGTAGGTCTCCAGGTTTTGATTAGTACGCTCCATCTGACCATTCGACTGCGGATGAAAAGCCGAAGAGAATGAAAGTTGAATGCCAAGCCGAGAGCAGAACGCCCTCCAAAACCTGGAGACAAACTGCGTGCCCCTATCAGAGACCACATCCGAAGGAATACCATGCAATTTCACAATATTATCCACAAAAATCTGCGCAAGAGTCTTAGCGTTAGGCAGACTCGTTAGTGGTATAAAGTGAGCCATTTTACTGAAACGGTCAACTACCACCAAAATCACTGTTCTCCCGGAGGAACTCGGCAGATCCGTAATAAAGTCCATAGACAAATCCGTCCAAGGACGAGATGGAATAGACAATGAAAGAAGTGAACCAGGCGGTCGAGTATGAGCAACCTTTGACCGAGCGCAGGTTTCACAAGCTGTCACGTAATTCTCAATGCTCTTACGTAACCCTGGCCACCAGAACCTCCGGGATACTAGATCACAGGTGGACTTACCACCAGGATGTCAGGCGAGAACAGTATCGTGATGTTCCTTGAACACCTTGTATCGTAGGCCCTCAGGAACAAACAACCTCCCTGGGGGACAAGAACCAGGAGCCCCCTCCTGGGCTCCCAACACCTCCATCTCCAATTCAGGGTACAGAGCGGAGACCACCACCCCATCCGCCAAAATCGGCGCCGGATCTTCTGAATCACCTCCCCCAGGAAAGCTGTGAGACAAGGCATCTGCCTTGACGTTTTTGACCCCTGGGCGAAAGGTAACCACGAAATTGAACCTGGTAAAAAACAGTGACCATCTGGCCTGCCTAGGGTTCAGACGCTTGGCAGATTGCAGGTAAGCCAAATTCTTATGGTCAGTATACACCGTAACGGGGTGAGACGCCCCCTCTAACCAGTGACGCCATTCCTCAAAGGCCAACTTTCTATCTCCAACCATTCCTCCAAAGGCCAACAACTCTCTATCTCCAACATCATAATTCCTCTCGGCGACCGAGAGTTTCTTGGAGAAGAAGGCACACGGGACCCACTTGCCAGGAGATGAACCCTGTGACAGCACCACCCCAACCCCCACCTCTGATGCATCAACTTCCACTACAAATGGCTGAGACACATCCGGCTGCACCAGAATGGGAGCAGACGCAAAATGCTCCTTAACAGCCGAAAAGGTCTGCAATGCCTCATCCGACCAGACAGAGACATCGGCGCCCTTCTTGGTCATATCAGTAAGAGGTTTTACTAGGGTAGAATAATTCGAAATACATTTTCTATAATAATTCGTAAACCCCAAGAACCGCATCAAAGCTTTCTGATTCTCTGGTCGGTCCCACTCCAGAACCACCCGGACCTTTTCGGGGTCCATACGAAAACCGGAATCAGAAAGCATGTATCCCAAGAACGGAAGCTCTTGCACCGCAAACAAACATTTCTCCAATTTAGCATATCATTTATTCTCCCGAAGGATCGTCAAAACCTGTCTCACATGATCCTGATGGGTCTTCAGATCAGGAGAATAAATTAAAATGTCATCCAGGTAAACTACTACGAACCTCCCCACCAAGTGATGAAAAATGTCATTGACGAATCGCTGAAATACTGCTGGCGCGTTCGTCAACCCAAAAGGCATCACCAGGTTCTCAAAATGACCCTCGTGCGTATTGAAGGCCGTTTTCCACTCATCTCCCTCCTTGATCCTGATCAGATTGTAGGCTCCTCTCAAATCCAACTTGGAGAACACCTTGGCTCCAACAATCTGATCAAAAAGATCAGAGATCAAAGGCAGGGGATATGGATCCCGGACTGTAATACAGTTCAATTCCCGGAAATCCAAACACGGTCTCAGTGATCCATCTTTTTTCTTCACAAAGAACAAACCTACTGCCACTGGAGACTTAGATGGTCTAATATGACCCTTTGCCAAACTCTCGGCGACATACTTTCGCATGACCTCTCTTTCAGGTTGAGAGAGGTTGTAAAACCGAGACTTTGGCAACTTATCCCCAGGAATGAGATTAACTGGACAATCATAGTCTCGATGAGGGGGCAATTCCTGAGCCCCACCCTCTGAAAAGACATCCGCAAAATCCGAGAGATACTGAGGTAAAGCCGTAATGGACACACCAGAGATAGCTGTGCCAAGACAATTATCCGAACAAAACTCGCTCCAACCAATGATTTGTTTCGCTTGCCAGTCTATAATTGGGTTATGTCTAGTCAACCATGGCAACCCCAAAACTATAGGAGCTGGCAAATCCTTCATGACAAAACAAGAAATAATTTCAGCATGTGAATCACCCTCCCTTAAGTGAATACCATGAACAATGTGAGTAAGGCTCCTTTGAGAAAGAGGGGAAGAATCAATTGCAAAAACACGAATCTCGTTCTCTAACGTGCAAGTACTTAGTCCCAGGCCTTGAAGAAAAAGAAAGTCAATTAGGTTTACCCCAGCACCACAATCAAGGAATACATCAACTAACACATTTTTGGACCCTAGCGCCACCATAGCTGAAAGGAGAAAACGGGAACTGCAGGGAGCTTGCATACCTGTCTGCTCCACCACACCATTCATACTACCAAGTGTGAGGGAAGTTATTTTTTTTCTTTTTCTCTTCCACCTGTGATTTAACATAAGGACAAGAAAAAACAAAATTACCCCTCTTTCCACAATAGTAACATAGATTGTGCACTTTTCTAAAGTCTCTACTATCAGAATGGCAAGATATCTGACCTAACTGCATGGGTTCCTCCCCTACCCCAGAGTTATGAGTAATATCACCCTGGGCAGTAGGAGAAACAAAACCACACGCAGGAGGGATCCCCTGCACGGAGGGACCCTTACACCTCTCTCTGATACGTCTATCCAACCGTATAGCCAAAGACATAGCATTCTCTAGAGCATAGGTGTCAAACTCTGGCCCGCGGGCCAAATTTGGCCCGCAGTGTAATTATATTTGGCCCGCGAGGCTATACCAAATGACTACTAGAGCTAGCCCGCCGGTATTATACAGCGCATTCATTCATCGCTAATACTACAAATCCCATAATGCCTTGCTGATGTTTTGGCGCGTCAATAAGGACAGGTCCCAGAAACGCCCTCTCCTGTGTGACAGAAGTCATAGCGATCTTAAGCTACAACTGTCACTGTGGAACCCCTTCCCAAAAATGGCAAAAAAAAGGCAGACAACAGGAACTTTCTGGACAGGTGGGAGACAGAATATCTGTTTACATATGTAAAAGACAGACCTGTTTGTCTGATTTGTGGAGTCAACGTGGCTATAACTAAGGAGTACAACATTCGACGACACTATGAAACAAAACACCATGACAAGTACAAGGACCTGGACATGACTCAAAAGAGCCAGAAAGTGGAGGAGATGAAAAGAAGTTTGGTTTCACAACAGAATATGTTCAAAAAAGCCACATCACAAAGTGAGGCTGCTGTAAAAGCTAGTTTTATTGTAGCAGTAGAGATCGCAAAATCAGCCCGGCCCTTTAATGAGGGAGAGTTTGTGAAAAAGTGCATGTTGAAAGTTTGTGACATCGTGTGTGGAAAACCGCTAACAGTGTGCCCAGAGAAAAAGCAAGCCTTTTCAAACGTGAGCCTGAGCAGAAACACAGTAGCTGATCGCACATGTGATCTTGCCACCAATCTGTATGACCAGCTTTTGGAAAAGGGAAAAGATTTCGTTGCATTCTCCCTTGCTGTGGATGAGAGCAGCGACGCATCTGATACTGCTCAGCTGTCAGTCTTCATCCGTGGAGTGGACTCAAATATGTGTGTTACGGAGGAGCTATTGGGATTCAAATCAATGCATGGCACAACCACAGGAAAGGAAATCTTTGAGGAGGTTTCCAAATGCGTAACTGAAATAAAGCTGTCATGGGATAAACTCGTGGGATTAACGACAGATGGTGTGCCAGCGATGTGCGGTAAAACAAGTGGACTGGTGGGCAGGGTCCGGGAGAAGATGCAGGAAGAGAACTGTGCAGGTGAACTAACTGTTTATCACTGCATCATACATCAGGAATCACTGTGTGGCAAAGCCCTAAAGATGGAACATGTTATGACCACAGTAACACAAGTAGTTAACTTTATAAGAGCCAAAGGTCTTAATCACCGCCAGTTTAAGTCTTTTCTGGAGGAGTGTGGTTCGGCGTATTCAGACGTGCCGTATCACACAGAGGTGAGATGGTTAAGCCGAGGAAAAGTACTGAATAGATGTTTTGAGCTGCATGAGGAAATATGTCAGTTTCTGGAAAGCAAAGGGAAGGACACAGCAGAGCTTCGGGAGAAAAAGTTTCTGTGTGAGCTGGCCTTTCTGTGTGACATCTCGAGCCATCTCGATGCGCTGAACCTGCAGCTTCAGGGGCGCATCATCACAGACATGTACGCTGCAGTGAGGGCTTTTAAAACTAAACTGTGCCTGTGGGAGAATCAGATGCTGCAAGGAAACCTTGGCCATTTTCCCTGCTGCCAAACCATTAAAACACAGTTCTTTACCAACTTGTTCCCATGCGCACAGTTTGCTGAAAAACTCAGTTTAGCCGGCGATTTGCCGACTTTGATGTCCAGAAATGTAGGTTTGAACTGCTCAGTAATCCCTTCGCAGTTAATGTGGAAAACGCACCAACCAACCTCCAAATGGAGCTAATTGAACTCCAGTGTAATGGCACGCTGAAGTCAAAGTATGATGCTGTGGGCGCCGCACAGTTTCCACAGTTCATCCCTGACACAATGCCTCAGCTCCGCACCCAAGCTGCTCAGATGCTCTCCATGTTCGGCAGCACTTATCTATGTGAGCAACTTTTCTCCTCGATGAAGATGACCAAAACATCTCACAGGAGACGTCTGACTGATGAACACCTTCGCTCGATACTGAGGATTTCCTCAGCTCAAAGCCTGAGCCCAGACATTGATGAACTATCATCCAAGAAGAGATGCCAGGTATCTGGCTTGGGCACATCAGATTAGATCAATGTGCAGCAAACTGAGCAATAATTAATGTTTTCTTTATGCACTTTTTCTTGCTACTCCAAGACATGGGCTTGAATGGTTGATTGATTTTATTATTGTTATTTTATTTTAAAAATTATTATTATTTATTATTATTTAAATCTTATTTAATAAATGAATAGGCTTGTTCCATATTCAATGTTAAAGCAAATCTTGTTTGGGTCCATGTTAAAAGGTTCATTTGTTCGATGCTGGCCCGCGACTTTGTTCAAGTTTTACATTTTGGCCCACTGTGTATTTGAGTTTGACACCCCTGCTCTAGAGTATCCGGGTACTCATGAAAAGCCAGGGCATCCTTCAACCTTTCAGATAACCCCTGACAAAACTGACTACGTAACGCGGGGTCATTCCACCCAGACTCAGTAGCCCACCTCCTAAACTCTGTGCAGTAACCCTCTGCAGTATGTTTACCGTGTAGTAATGTAATGACCAGCGTCACGCAAAGGGAGGGAAATGGGAAGGCCCTGTCCAAGGGAGAGGGAAAGGTGGTGACCCCTGACTCACCTTGCGGCTGGCACCTGACTGCCCTGACGTCCCTAGACGTGTTCCTCACCCGTACGCCGATCACGTGCCTAAACCCTGGCTTTCCCTAAGATGAGCCCTATGTAGTGAACGGGGCGGTGGGATCACTAGTCCGCACCACTGACACGAAGAGGAAAACACCAAGGAGAGGACAGACAATACAGACAAACATATAATCCCAGGTGGGCAATAACAGCAGACCACGAAGGCCCAACAGGGATCCGGAGGGTAACGTTCTGGAACAACAACCAGGGAACACAGCTACACAGCTCCAGTGGATCAGTATAGAAGTCCAGGCAGGAAGCTCTATATCTGGCAACCAGAGAAGGTGGGAGAGGGGAATATAAGGAGGTTGGGAGTGCTGGACAAGAAACAGCTGAGGAGAAGGAGGTACGGATCCCTGAGTGAGCCAAAAAGGGTTGCAAGGCAAACCCAGAAAGCTACCATAAAGAAACAGCACAATCTTTCTACAAAGAGTGCGCAGCCACCCGCTGCGACTTCCTGACCCCGGGTATAACGGAGTCAGGCGTGGCTCTTGACACCCTCGTGACAAGTAAGTTACGCAATTTTGATTCTGCCATCGAGACCCGATCTGGGTCATCGTAAATCAATCCCAGGGCTTTGAAAAATTCCTCCACCGACCGGAGAGCCAGAGAACCGGGCGGCAGAGAAAAAGCCCAGGATTGCGCGTCCCCTTTAAGCAAAGACATGACGATACCAACCCTCTGATCTTCATTACCTGACGAAAATGGACGCAGTCGAAAGTACAAATTGCATGACTCTTTAAAGCGGAAAAAATCACCCGTACCCCCTGTAAATTTCTCGGGAAGAGCGACTTTAGGCTCCCCACCAATTTGACCAGTACCTGATGCCAGAACCCTCTGACACTGTGACCAAACTACGCAGATCCGCAACCTCTAGGGATAAACCCTGCATGCGGTCAACCAGTGCATCAATTGACGCCATCACAAAAGCGCTGAGTGATGGTAGTCACAGTATGGCGGATTATAATGTCACGGCGGGCGTGCACTCAGTATAACAGATAACGCACCAACCAGGCTCTGGGTGAGAGACAGGGGAAGGGTCACCTCCTAACTAATCCCTGACCTCTTTCCCTGCACTGGTCAGCCTACCTACAGACCTTTAAGGTAGGTATGAGGTGTCCCCGTGCCTGGGCTGACAAAACCCTGAATTCCCTAAGATGATGAAGTAGGGAAATAGGAGCAGCCTGCTCGCACAGAACCTGGATGGGATAGATGACACAAAACAACCAAACTTGAAATAACACTTATCTTCCTGAGCTGGAGCAGACAGCCAACCTTCCTTCCTAGCTTCCAAGACCACAATGATTAGTATAATCCGCTCAGGGCACTGGGCTAGTGTGCTATTTTAACTAAAGACCCCACCCAGTGCACCTGATGAGAGGCGGATCCAGCACGGCTCCAAAACAACCACTAAACTCGTGCTGCTATCCTGGCCGACCTCCGCACCTCGTCAGAGTGGGGCATGACACCGACTCCCTCGAGGCAGCCCACATTTTAAGCAATTTCGGAATCAGTATTTCTCTATATTGAGCATAAACTTCAAACTGGATGCCATCTATGCCTAGGGTCTTGTCCTTAGTTATCCTTAATAATATTTTATCCATCTCTGTAGGGTCAAGAGGAATTTCCAAGCTTTCCTTTTGATCTAAGGTTAATGAGGTAACAATAGTTTTATCCAGTAACTGTTGTATTTGCGCCATATTTTCCTTTATCTTACTGCTGTATATATCCTCAAAGTATTCCTTGAGCAGATCTAACTTAGCTGTTTGTTCCACAGTTTTCTGCCCCCGTTTATCTACTAAACAATGTATATATTTGTTTTTTTTTTGTCTGGGCTGCCACCCGGGCAGGTAGCTTTTTGCCGGGTATATGTGCATATATGTACAGTCAGGTCCATAAATATTGGGACATTGACACAATTCTAACATTTTTGGCTCTATATACCACCACAATGGATTTGAAGTGAAACAAACAATATGTGCTTTAACCGCAGACTGTCACCTTTAATTTGAGGGTATTTACATCCAAATCAGGTGGTGAACGGTGTAGGAATTACCACAGTTTGCATATGTTCCTCCCACTTGTTAAGGGACCAAAAGTAATGGGACAATTGGCTTCTCAGCTGTTCCATGGCCAGGTGTGTATTATTCCCTCATTATCCCAATTACAATGAGCAGATAAAAGGTCCAGAGTTCATTTCAAGTGTGCTATTTGCATTTAGAATCTGTTGCTGTCAACTCTCAAGATGAGATCCAAAGAGCTGTCACTATCAGTGAAGCAAGCCATCATTAGGCTGAAAAAACTAAACAAACCCATCAGAGAGATAGCAAAAACATTAGGCATGGCCAAAACAACTGTTTGAAACATTCTTAACCACTTCCCGCCACACTAACGCCGAAAGGCGTCATTGCTGCGGCGCTCTCAGGCTACACTAATGCCGATTGGCGTCATCTCGTGTGAGCCGAGATTTCCTGTGAACGCGCGCACACAGGAGCGCGCGTTCACAGGATCACGTAGTGCACAAGTTCATCTACAGCCTGCCGGCCGCGATCATTGGCTGGCAGGCTGTGGATTTTTGAATCGACCAATGAAAGAGGCATGTCAGACGCTATTTTGAAAATAGCGTCTGATATAATTGCTACCTGCTCCTCTGGTGGTCCCTTTTGCTTGGATCGACCTCTAGAGGACACAGGCAGCTCTGTAAGTAGCACCAAATCACCACACTACACATTAGATATTACCCTGTCATTTATTAACCCCTTATTTAGCACCTGATCACCCATATTAGACTCCCTGATCACCCCCTTGTCCACCCCCCTGTCATTGATCACCCCCCCTGTAAGGGTCCCTCATCCCTGCCAGGTAGTTAGCTACTTGCTAGGTAGATTAGCGCGCAGCCCACTGCACCGCAGTCACTGATTAGTCGCTGATTAGCGTCGTCGCTAATCAGCACTAGTACTATATAGTATCTGTAAGTGATCAATACTGATCGCATTCAGATCTATATAAGTACATTAGGGTCACCTTAGGTTCTACAAAAAACGCAGTGTTCGCCCGATCAGGCCTGATCTTGTGCGCACACTTGCGTTCAGTCCGCCCCACCGCAGTGACAGAATTTTTTTTTTCTGATCACTGCAAAAACACTGTAAAATCGCTGCGCCGCTATAAAGATCACTTTTGAATCTTTTTGGATCTTTATTAGCGATCTCAGCTTTACTTTGCAAGCACTCCTTTTTACTAGGTAGGTTTGCTCTTTTTCCCGGGTAGTCTCAGAGGAATACCCCCTAAATTTAGTGAACCCAAAATGTCAAACAAGGGGTATTCCGCTGAAGAGGCCTACAGGATTCTGGCCGTGATGGATGAAAGCGATGGGGACGCCTCATCCGCTGAATCCAGTGGTTCAGAATATGAACCTGTAGACAGCAGTGGCACTCTAACCGCTAGCGAAGATGACGAGGTAGAGGTCCCTGCTACGGTCAGGCGTACCCGATCCCATGTCAGAGTTCTGCATACCCCGCATGATGATCCTCATTTGCAGCAGAGTGGTGCTAGCGCTGATCTTGTTTATGGTGCAGCATACACCAACAGCGCACCACACCCTGGACCTTCTACCAGCACTGCCATATTCCCTGGTGAAGTGGCGAGCACCAGAAGGGCAGTTCCAGCTGGTACGGTGGCACGTGCAATAACTCCCCTGTCGCAGCCACCGCGTTCACAGGCCCGTAGAACCCTTAGTCTCCCAGAGGTGCTGGCAAATCCTAATTGCCAATCCCCTGCTTCCGCCGCACCCGTATTGCCCCCTTTCACCGCCCAGTCTGGGGTTCGCGTGGAGACGGCTCATTTAGGATCGGCCCTTCAGTTTTTTGAGCTGTTCTTCACCGCGGATCTCTATGACCTAGTTGTGGCAGAAACCAACCGCTACGCCACACAGTTTATTACCGCCAATCCGGAAAGCTTCTATGCCCAGCCTTTCCGGTGGAAACCAGTCACAGTTTCCGAGTTTAAATTTTTTTTGGGCCTTCTCCTCAGCATGGGTCTAACAAAAAAAAATGTATTGCGGTCATATTGGTCTAAAGACCCAATACATTACATGCCCATGTTCTCTGCTGCAATGTCTAAGGCACATTTTGAGGCCATCATGTGCTTTATGCATTTTACTGACAATAGCACCTGTCATCCAAGAGGCCACCCTGCTTATGACCAGCTCCATAAAATTCGGCCCCTCATAGACCATTTGTCATCCAGATTTGCAGATGCGTATACCCCTAATCAAAACATATGCATAGACGAGTCCCTAGTACATTTTACCGGGCGTCTTGGCATAAAACAGTACATCCCCAGCAAGCGCGCCCGGTATGGGGTCAAACTGTATAAGCTCTGTGAAAGGGTCACAGGCTATACATATCGTTTTAGGGTCTATGAGGGAAAAGACTCAAAACTGGAGCCGGTCGGATGTCCTGACTACCTGGGGAGCAGTGGCAAGATTGTCTGGGACTTGGTGTCACCCTTACTCCACAAGGGGAACCACTTATACGTGGACAATTTTTACTCAAGCGTGGCCCTCTTTCGGCACTTACATCTAGTCGGAATTCAATGCTGTGGCACCGCGCGACCTAGTCGCCGGGGCTTCCCCCAACGGCTCGTTAGTACCCGACTTGCACGGGGGGAGAGGGCTGCCTTGTGTGACCAAGAACTGCTCGCGGTGAAGTGGAGGGACAAGAGGGACGTTTACCTTCTGTCCACCATTCACGGAGTGTCATTTTACATATACCCATGCTGGGTGAGATAAATATCTTGGTCAAATGCCAACTTTGTATAAAAAAAATGAGAAAAGTTGTCTTTTGCCGAGATATTTCTCTCACCCAGCATGGGTATATGTAAAAAGACACCCCAAAACACATTGCCCAACTTCTTCTGAGTACGGCGATACCACATGTGTGACACTTTTTTGCAGCCAAGGTGGGCAAATGGGCCCACATTCCAAAGAGCACCTTTCGGATTTCACAGGCCATTTTTTACAGATTTTGATTTCAAACTACTTCGCACGCATTAGGGCCCCTAAAATGCCAGGGCAGTATAACTACCCCACAAGTGACCCCATTTTGGAAAGAAGACACCCCAAGGTATTCCGTGAGGGGCATGGCGAGTTCCTAGAATTTTTTATTTTTTGTCACAAGTTAGCGGAAAATGATGATTTTCTTTTTTTTTTTTTTTCTTACAAAGTCTCATATTCCACTAACTTGTGACAAAAAATAAAAACTTCCATGAACTCACTATGCCCATCATGAAATACCTTGGGGTGTCTTCTTTCCAAAATGGGGTCACTTGTTGGGTAGTTATACTGCCCTGGCATTTTAGGGGCCCAAATGCGTGCGAAGTAGTTTGAAATCAAAATCTGTAAAAAATGGCCTGTGAAATCCGAAAGGTGCTCTTTGGAATGTGGGCCCCTTTGCCCACCTAGGCTGCAAAAAAGTGTCGCACATGTGGTATCGCCGTACTCAGGAGAAGTTGGGCAATGTGTTTTGTGGTGTCTTTTTACATATACCCATGCTGGGTTAGAGAAATATCTCGGCAAAAGACAACTTTTCCCATTTTTTTATACAAAGTTGGCATTTGACCAAGATATTTATCTCTCGCACGCATTTGGGCCCCTAAAATGCCAGGGCAGTATAACTACTCCACAAGTGACCACATTTTGGAAAGAAGACACCCCAAGGTATTTCATGATGGGCACAGTGAGTTCATGGAAGTTTTTATTTTTTGTCACAATTTAGTGGAATATGAGACTTTGTAAGGAAAAAAAATAAATAAAAAAATTCATCATTTTCCGCTAACTTGTGACAAAAAATAAAAAGTTCTATGAACTCACTATGCCCATCAGCGAATACCTTAGGGTGTCTACTTTCCGAAATGGGGTCATTTGTGGGGTTTTTCTACTGTCTGGGCATTGTAGAACCTCAGGAAACGTGACAGGTGCTCAGAAAGTCAGAGCTGCTTCAAAAAGCGGAAATTCACATTTTTGTACCATAGTTTGTAAACGCTATAACTTTTTAACCAAAACCATTTTTTTTTCCCCCAAACATTTTTTTTTATCATGGACATGTAGAACAATAAATTTAGAGAAAAATTTATATATAGATGTCGTTTATTTGAACAACTGAAAGTGAAAAATGTCATTTTTTTGCAAAAATTTTGTTAAATTTCGATTAATAACAAAAAAAGTAAAAATGTCAGCAGCAATGAAATACCACCAAATGAAAGCTCTATTAGTGAGAAGAAAAGGAGGTAAAATTCATTTGGGTGGTAAGTTGCATGACCGAGCAATAAACCGCTAAAGTTGTGGAGTGCCGAATTGGAAAAAAGGGCCTGGTCACTAGGGCCTGGAACCTGTGGTCCTTAAGTGGTTAAAAAGAAGGAACGCACCGGTGAGGTCAGCAACACCAAAAGACCCGGAAGACCACGGAAAACAACTGTGGTGGATGACTGAAGAATTCTTATCCTGGTGAAGAAAACACCCTTCACAACAGTTGGCCAGATCAAGAACACTCTCCAGGAGGTAGGTGTTTGTGTGTCAAAGTCAACAATCAAGAGAAGACTTCACCAGAGTTAATACAGAAGGTTCACCACAAGATGTAAACCATTGGTAAGCCTCAAAAACAGGAAGGCCAGATTAAAGTTTGCCAAACGACATCTAAAAAAGCCTTCACAGTTCTGTAACAACATCCTATGGACAGATGAGACCAAGATCAACTTGTACCAGAGTGATGGGAAGAGAAGAGTATGGAGAAGGAAAGGAACTGCTCATGATCCTAAGCATACCATCTCATCAGTGAAGCATGGTGGGGGTAGTGTCATGGCGTGGGCATGTATGGCTGCCAATTGAACTGGTTCTCTTGTATTTATTGATGATGTGACTGCTGACAAAAGCAGCAGGATGAATTCTGAAGTGTTTTTCAGGCAATATTATCTGCTCATATTCAGCCAAATGCTTCAGAACTCATTGGACGGCGCTTCACAGTGCAGATGGACAATGACCCAAAGAATACTGCAAAAGCAACCGAAGAGTTTTTTAAGGGAAAGAAGTGGAATGTTATGCAATGGTCAAGTCAGTCACCTGACCTGAATCCGATTGAGCATGCATTTCACTTGCTGAAGACAAAACTGAAGGGAAAATGCCCCAAGAACAAGCAGGAACTGAAGGCAGTTGCAGTAGAGGACTGTCAGAGCATCACCAGGGATGAAACCCAGCGTCTGGTGATGTCTATGCGTTCCAGACTTCAGGCCGTAATTGACTGCAAAGGATTTGCAACCAAGTATTAAAAAGTGAAAGTTTGATTTATGATTATTATTCTGTCCCATTACTTTTGGTTCCTTAACAAGTGGGAGGCACATATGCAAACTGTTGTAATTCCTACACCGTTCACCTGATTTGGATGTAAATACCCTCAAATTAAAGCTAACAGTCTGCAGTTAAAGCACATCTAGTTAATTTCATTTAAAATCCATTGTGGTGGTGTATAGAGCCAAAAATTATAGAATTGTGTTGATGTCCCAATATTTATGGACCTGACTGTAATTATCCCTAACATAGTTTTCTTTTTGTTGTTCTGCCAGCAGAAACAGTTAATCTTCCACTTTAGTAACTTTATCTATCCATTCTTTATAATTTTGCTCTGTGGGGTCTTTGACATATTTCCGCTGAACCCTCATTTATATCAAAATATTCCCTAATCTCTTTTAAAATCTTATCGTGTATACCCATTATATTTATCCAACCTATATTTATATTCATTCCTCTTTCTTTTTTTTTTTTCGCCCATTTTTTAATTTGTAATAATAGGATTGTGATCCAAAATTCCACGTTGTCCATGCCTAACTCGTTCAATATCCAGTGAGCCTTTATTATTTGTGAAAACTAAATCAATCCGTGATAAACTCCTATGCGTTTTAGAAAAGCATGAGTATTTCTTTAACCTTGGGTACATTACCCATCCAGCCCAATTCTTCTGTGATGCTTTTTAATTTAGATCCAGTGCATTTCCCCTGTATATTCCCTATTCTACATCTATCTATTTCACCATCCATTACATTGTGTGTACATATAGTGCTGTGACATCACAGGGCTGGCTGGCTGCTTATTGGCTGCTTACATGTCAGTATGGGTGATCCCGCCTTCCCAGAGTTTATTGCCCCATGACCTCACACGTGTAGCAGCCATTTTAGAAAAAAATGCAATTCGTTACCACGAAGCGCTAGTAAATTTGAATTCGCTCATCTCTAGTGGTGATATTTCACTATGGAGTGCTCCAATGTGCTTTTTCTCTCTTTCCGGTATCTCAGCCAGTATTGAGCACATTTCTCCTGCTCCTCCTTTTTAACAGTTAATTTGAGGCCTGATAGAAGCATTTCTTTTCCATCATCTATCTTCACTGATGAGACACAGAAGAGACAACACCCGGAGTGCTAAGGAAATACTGTAGTTGATGAGTTGTATGTGTTGGACAGGGCCTAGGAACCAGATTATGGTGACAGTGAGGCGATGATGACATCAGAGGAGGAAGTGGTGGTGGCAGAAAAGAGTGGATCTGATTGTATGGCAATAATGTCAAGAAAACCTGCCATGGACAGATGTGCTTCTACTGTGGTCAGCTCAGAAGCAGGTGATACAGCTGCTGATGTTCGTGTAAGCTCAGATGGTGTCAGACCTAGGGCAAGTTCATGTGATAGTGGTGGCATACATTTTGCAAGCATTGCTGGTGGCAGCTCTGTGTGGACATCTCCTGGACAGAGATGTCCACACAAAGCCATCACAGGGTACAAGCTCTGTAGAGAGAGATTAAGACGTAGATATTCAGGCACATATGTACAGATGTAGCAAGGTTAACACACAAACTCTTAACTAAAATTTCTTAACTCATCTCGTTATCTTGAAACAAAAGGCATTAAAAAGCATTTGAAGGTGTTTGCTTAACACATTTAGTTTAGATAACACGTCTCCTAAAGCATGTGTGTTAACTCTGCTACATCTGTAGGAACTACAGTGCAGGAGTTATATGACTAAGGCCTCTTTCACACGGCCGTTACGGATTGGGGCCGGATACGGTGCGGGTGCGTGGCGGGGAAATCGTGCGAGTGAGCACACAATTTCAGTCAGTTTTGACTGCGATGGCATTGCGTGATTCAGTTTTTTCCGTGCTAGTGCAATGCGTTTTCAATCCACATTTTACTTAGCATTCTGTATTGAGAATGCTATTATTTTCCCTTATAACAATGTTATAAGGGAAAATAATAAAGATCGGGTCCTCATCCCGATCGTCACCTAGCAACCATGCGTGACTTGCTTGCGGATGCTTACGATTTTCGATTTCTATATTATAAAGCACATGTTGCAATCTTGTAATGCCCCCACCGCCATCAATATAATGATGCAGGAAAGCCGGTATTATTTCTGTGTTCTGTGTAATTTGCGTTTCAGAATGTTCGGTCTAACAAACGCCACCAAAATAACGATGTAGAAAAGGCAATAATATTTTTGTCTACAGTGTAATTTACGTTTAATTTCACTGATATAAAAAAGGCGTTATTGCTGTAAAATGCTTTTGCTACAATGCAACGAGTAGTGATGAGCTAAGTTTTCAAAAATTCGCTGAACTTCGACAACAAATTTGATTCACTACAAATTACTTCATAATGAATTGCATTCCATTGTATGGATCGCGTCGCCCCCCTCCTCCCTGAATCTCTTAGATGCTGCATTAAATGCTGATCGTGGTACCTGAAAGTCACATTCAACCTACCAGGGGGATAATCAGGGGTTAAAACAAAAAAATACAACCTCATCTCATCCGTTTGATTGTGGAGAGGCCGTCACAGCCATCTTGATAGAAGAAAATGTGCCAACTCTCAGGTGCTGATGACGTCACCACGCCAGCCCAACGTGATCACGTGGTGACATCACACATCAGCGCACAAGAGAATTGGTGCATGTTCATCATTTAACCCCTTATGGGCCGGGCTCATTTTCACCTTAAAGAGGACCTTTCACCGATTATTACACTACGAACTAACTATACAGAGATGTAGAGCGGCGCCCGGGGATCTCCCTGCACTTACTATTATCCCCGGGCGCCGCTCCGTTCTCCTGCTATGCCCTCCGGTATCTCCGCTCACTAAGTTATAGTAGGCAGAGATTCCAGTCACTAAGTTATGGTAGGCGGAATCAGCCCTTGTTCTGCTCTAGCGCTGGCCAATCGCAGCGCAGAGCTCACAGCCTGGGAGGTTATTTTCTCCCAAGCTGTGAGCACTGCAATGCGATTGGCCAGCGCTACAGAAGAACAAGGGCAGACTCCGCCTACCATAACTTAGTGAACGGAGATACCGGAGGGCATAGCAGGAGAACGGAGAGGCGCCTGGGGATAATAGTAAGTGCAGTGAGATCCCCGGGCGCTGCTCTACATGTCTGTATAGTTAGTTCATAGTGTAATAATCGGTGAAAGGTCCTCTTTAAGGACCAGGCCATTTTTTGCAAATCTGACCAGAGTCACTTTATGTGTGAATAACTTTAAAACGCTTTTACTTATCCAGGCCAATCTGAGATTGTTTTTTAACCACCTCAGCTCCCCTAGCTTAAACCCCCTTAATGACCAGACCACTTTTTACAATTCTGCACTACACTACTTTCACGGTTTATTGCTCGGTCATACAACTTACCACCCAAATTAATTTTACCTCATTTTCTTCTTATTAATAGAGATTTCATTTGGTGGTATTTCATTGCTGCTGAAATTTTTGCAGAAAAATGAAATTTTTCACTTTCTGTTGTAAAATTTTTCAAATAAAACTACATTTCTATATAAATTTTTCTCTAAATTTATTGTTCTACATGTCTTTGATAAAAAAATGCAATAAGTGTATATTTATTGGTTTGCGCAAAAGTTATAGCGTTTACAAACTATGGTACAAAAATGTGAATTTCCGCATTTTTAAGCAGCTCTGACTTTCTGAGCACCTGTCATGTTTCCTGAGGTTCTACAATGCCCAGACAGTAGAAACACCCCACAAATGACCCCATTTCGGAAAGTAAGGTATTCGCTGATGGGCATAGTTTTTCCTTACAAAGTCTCATATTCCACTAACTTGTGACAAAAAATAAAATTTTACATGAACTCGCCATGCCCCTCACGAAATACCTTAGGGTGTCTTCTTTCCAAAATGGGGTCACTTGTGGGGTATTTATACTGCCCTGGCATTTTAGGGGACCTAAAGCGTGAGAAGTAGTTTGGAATCCAAATGCGTAAAAAATGCCCTGTGAAATCGGAAAGATCCTCATTGGAATTTGGGCCCCTTTGCGCACCTAGGCTGCAAAAAAGTGTCACACATGTGGTATCGCCGTACTCAGGAGAAGTAGGGCAATGTGTTTTGGGGTGTATTTTTACATATACCCATGCTGGGTGAGAGAAATATCTCTGTAAAAGACAACCTTTCCCATTTGTTTTATACAAAGTTGTCATTTTACAGAGATATTTCTCTCACCCAGCATGGGTATATGTAAAAATACACCCCAAAACGCATTGCCCTACTTTTCCTGAGTACGGCGATACCACATGTGTGACACTTTTTTGCAGCCTATGTGCGCAAAGGGGCCCAAATTCCAATGAGTACCTTTTAGGAGGGCATTTTTAGACATTTGGATTCCAGACTTCTTCTCACACTTTAGAGCCCCTAAAATGCCAGGGCAGTATAAATACCCCACATGTGACCCCATTTTGGAAAGAAGACACCCCAAGGTATTCCGTGAGGGGCATGGCGAGTTCATAGAAGATTTTATTTTTTGTCACAAGTTAGCGGAAATTTATATTTTTTTGTTTATTCTCACAAAGTCTCCCTTTCCGCTAACTTGGGACAAAAAGTTCAATCTTTCATGGACTCAATATGCCCCTCAGCGAATACATTGGGGTGTCTTCTTTCCAAAATGGGGTCATTTGTGGGGTGTTTGTACTGCCCTGGCATTTGAGGGTCTTCACAATCATTACATGTATGGCCAGCATTAGGAGTTTCTGCTATTCTCCTTATAATGAGATCTTTTTTTTCCGTTCAGCCTCTGGGCTGAAAGAAAAAATGAACGGCACAGATTTCTTCATTCGCATCGATCAATGTGGATGAAAAAATCTCTGCCAAAAAAAAAAAAGGAGGGGAAAGGCGTCTGCCAGGACATAGGAGCTCCGCCCAACATCCAAACCCACTCAGCCCGTATGCCCTGGCAAACCCGATTTCTCCATTCAATCGATGTGGATGAATAAATCATTGCCGGAATTTTTTTTATTTATTTTTTTATATACAAAGTGTTTGCCAAAGCATATGAACACCGCCCCTCAGCTCATAAGCCTCGGCAAACGTATCTTTTTTACTGCAGAGGAGAAATCTCGTCTTGCAGCGCCGCATACCCGATTTCCCGAATGGAGAAAATGATTTTGTGTAATCTGACAGCAGCTCAATGCTTCTGTCAGAATGCACATCAGTGCTGCAGCTGGTTCATCGGTTGGTCCACCTAGAAAGTAAAAAAACAAAACAACAAAAAAAAACAGGCCGCAACGCAATCAATTTATTAACATTAACTTTATATAACATTTGAAACAGAACATTAACTTTTATAAACTTTATTGAAATTTTGGAACATTAACTTTTTTGCTTACCTGTGATTTTTATTTATTTTTTTACCTTTATAGGACAAACCTCTCCTTCCCCATTGGACAATGTGCAAAGCACAAATCGCCCAGAGATGTGGCAAAGTACATTATGCACTTTGTCCCAGGTGAAAGGAGAGGTTTGCAGCAGCTCTGTGTGAAAAGGCCCTAAGACCCCTGTGTGCCTGTCCTGTGTCACGCAATCCCTATACTAAGTGTACCTGTGTGTGGTACTTCCGGGAACACTCCCCTAAGCATAGGGCAGGGTGGTCAGGGCAGTCAGGACAGAAATAGTGGGTGTCACGCCTTATTCCACTCCTGCTACAGACACGACATCTTTTTCGGGGTGGCGGTTGGTTTGAGGTACCAGCAACGACATTGGGGAAATGTCGCTCGTGTAGACGGCTCACTACACTGGTGGATGGGGCCACGGAACCTCCTGGATACAGGAGGTTCTCAATGATCTCTTCCTGAAATTTGAGGAAGGATCTTGTTCTCCCAGCCTTACTGTAGAGAACAAAACTATTGTACATAGCCAATTGAATTAGGTATACAGACACCTTCTTATACCAGCGTCTGGTCCTGTGGGAGAGTAAATAAGGAGCCAACATCTGGTCATTGAAGTCCACCCCTCCCATGAGCAAATTATAGTCGTGGACCGAGAGGGGCTTTTCAATGACACTGGTTGCCCGTTCAATTTGGATTGTCGTGTCTGCGTGAATGGAGGAGAGCATGTAAACGTCACGCTTGTCTCTCCATTTCACCGCGAGCAGTTCTTCGTTACACAAGGCAGCCCTCTCCCCCCTTGCAAGACGGGTGGTAACGAGCCGTTGGGGGAAGCCCCGGCGACTAGGTCGCGCAGTGCCACAGCAGCCAATCTGTTCTAGAAACAAATGCCTGAAGAGGGGCACACTTGTGTAGAAATTGTTCACATAAAGGTGGTACCCCTTGCCAAATAAGGGTGACACCAAGTCCCAGACTGTCTTCCCAGTGCTCCCCAGGTAGTCAGGGCAACTGACCGACTCCAGGGTCTGATCGTTACCCTCATGGACACGAAATTTGTGCGTATAGCCTGTGGCCCTTTCACAGAGCTTATACAATTTGACCCCATACCGGGCGCGCTTGCTTGGGATGTATTGTTTGAAGCCAAGGCGCCCGGTAAAATGTATCAGGGACTCGTCTATGCAGATGTTTTGCTCAGGGGCAAATTTGGTGTTAAAGTGGTCTATGAGGGGCCGAATTTTGTGGAGCCGGTCAAAAGCTGGGTGGCCTCTGAGACGAGAGGTTCTGTTGTCATTAAAGTGCAGGAAACGCAGGATGGTCTCAAATCATGTCCTGGACATGGCAGCAGAGAACATGGGCATGTGATGAATTGGGTTTGTGGACCAATATGACCGCAATTCATGCTTTTTTGTCAGGCCCATGTTGAGGAGAAGGCCCAGAAAAGTTTTAAATTCGGAAACTTGGACCGGTTTCCACCGGAAAGACTGGGCATAAAAGCTTCCCGGGTTGGCGGCTATAAATTGAGTGGCACACCGGTTTGTTTCTGCCGCGACTAAGTCTAAGAGCTCCGCAGTGAAGAACAGCTCAAAAAACCCCAGTGCCGATCCGATCTGAGCTGTCTCAACCCGAACTCCAGACTGGGCGGTGAAAGGGGGAACTACTGGTGCGGCTGAAGATGGGGGCTGCCAATCAGGGTTTGCCAGCACCTCAGGGACTCTAGGGGCTCTACGGGCCTGTCTGTGCGGTGGCTGCGACGGGGGAACTACTGCACGTGCCACCGTACCAGCTTCAACTGCCCTTCTGGTGCTCGCCACTTCACCATGTTCTACGGCAGTGCTGGTACTGGGTCCAGGATGGGCTGCGCTGCTGGTGTATGCCTCACCACGTAATCCGACAGCGCCAGCCCCACTCTGCTGCCCTTGAAGCGTATCCTGCGCAACCTGTGGTCTAGCAACACGGGGCCGGGTACGCCTGGTGGTATCAGGGACCTCAACCTCATCGTCCGAACTTTGGGTCAGACTGCCACTGCTTTCTACAGGTTCGTATTCTGACCCGCTGGATTCGTCAGATGAGGGTTCCCATTCCTCATCCGACTGGGTCAGAAGCCTGTAGGCCTCTTCAGAAGAATACCCCTTACTTGCCATTTGGTCAACTAAATTTAGGGGGTAATTCCTGAGACTACCCAAGAAAAAAAGCAAGCCTGTCTTACAAATGGGAGGCTAGCGAAGAACAGGAAGCCGCTGCGATTGATAAAAAATATCAAAACTGATATTTTTTATCACCGTAGCGCTTGTGTAGTGAATGTGCAGTGATAAAAAAAAAATAATAATTTGTCACTGCGGCGGGGCGTGCGTGGGTGAACGCACGTGTGGGCGACCGATCAGGCCTGATTGGGCAAACACTGCGTTTAGGGTGGAGGGCGAGCTAAGGGGACACTAATACTATTATAGATCTGACTGTGATCAGTTCTGATCACTTACAGATACTATAAAAGTACCAATGCTGATTAGCGATACGCTAATCAGCGAATCAGTGACTGCGGTGCGGTGGGCTGGGCGCTAACTGAAGCTAACTACCAAAGGGGCCTAAACTAATCTAAACCTAACAGTCAATACTGCTGGAAAAAAAAAGTGACAGTTTACACTGATCACTTTTTTCCCTTTCACTAGTGATTGACAGGGGTGATCAAGGGGTTAATTGGGGTGATAGGGGGGTGATCTGGGGCTAAATGTCTAGTGTTTAGTGTACTCACAGTGATGTGTGCTCTCTGCTGGGACCAACCGACGAAAAGGAGCCAGCAGAGAGCACAGAAGCCATTTAACACATTATATTTATAAATACAATGTGTTAAATAGCTTGTGATTCAATTTTTTGAAAATCACCAACCTGCCAGCGATGATCATTGGCTGGCAGGCTGGTGACGAACTCCTCCTGTAACTTTTTTTCTAGCTATGCGCGTAATCTCGCGTCTCTTGAGATGACGCGCCGATGCGTCTACGAGGAATAACCCGGCCGCCCGCAGGACGCGTCCCTGCGTTAGGCGGTCGGGAGGAGGTTAATCACATATTGTACTTCATGACACTGGTAAAATGGAGTCAAAAAAATTCATTTTTATTTATAAAAAAATACCAAATTTACCAAAGATTTGGAAAAATTTGCACATTTCCAAGTTTCAATTTCTCTACTTCTATAATACATAGTAATACCTCCAAAAATAGTTATTACTTTACATTCCCCATATGTCTACTTCTTGTTTGGATCATTTTGGGAATGCCATTTTATTTTTTGGGGATGTTACAAGGCTTAGAAGTTTAGAAGCAAATCTTGAAATTTTTCAGAAATTTTCAAAAACCCACTTTTTAAGGACCAGTTCAGGTCTGAAGTCACTTTGTGAGGCTTACATAATAGAAACTACCCAAAAATTACATTCTAGAAAACTACACCCCTCAAGGTATTAAAAACTGATTTTACAAACGTCATTAACCCTTTAGTTATTCCACAAGAGTTAATGGCAAATGGAGATAACATTTAAGAATTTAAATTTTTGGGCAAATTTTCAATTTTAATCCATTACGTCATGTGTCCTTAAGTACCGGGACATCATGACGTACCGGTACGTCATGTGTCCCCCACAGGCCAAGATGGCCACAACATCCTGTCTGTGATCAAATGGATGAAGTGAATATGTATTTTTTTACCACCGTTTCAGGAAAAAAATAATGATTTGTTGCCATGAAGTACCAAGAAATTCTGATTTGTGGCAAATCAAATTTTTTCCTGAGATTTGCATCAAATTCCACTTTGTTAACTTTAATTTCACTCAACACTAGTAACACATATAATAGCACGGATATTATGGACTGAACAAAATGTGTAATTGCTCAGTGTTTGCAAAAGAAGCTGAATGCTATTGGGGTGTTGTGTAGACAATAAGCCTAAGTAGAAACTTGATGTTTTGGGGAAAAAAACTATTCAAATGAAAAAATATATATATTTTTTCTTGCAGGAGGATGATTTTGTAATACAGAACTGCTACAATGAGGTTCTGCAGCAGCCTCTTACTCCCTCAAAGCGTTTCCTGATCAAAGTCCCTAGTATTCCACATAATAATGTATTTCTATTCTTTCTCTACACTGTCCCAGTTAAACTAGAATAGATGCTTGCTTGTGCCTCTGTATACTGTGTAAAATGGTTTTCTGTAAGACAATGCATTGACCCATCCACCCTCATCAACAGCTGCCACAGATGATTGACTGATGAGGCTGTTTTTCAGCCTCTGAGCCAATCAGGACAAGCTCTCCGCCCATTACTTCCTCTCAGGGTCATGTGAAGTGAGCATCCTTCTTCCTCCTTTGTGGTTTTTCCTGCCAACATGTGCAGTAAAATGGAGCTGCGCTCCAGATTTTACTGGATTCGTCCTAAAAGCATTTTTTTTATTTGGTCCGTTAAGAATTGAATAACTCATCCCTACTTTATTCCTTACATTGCAATCTCCCAGCAGCCAGTGCCGCCGCAGATTGCTGTGACTCAGCTGTCATTAGATAGCTGCGGTCACAGGGAGAAGTCCGTAAGCCAGCTGAAGCGGTCTGGCTTTAATACACGCTGGTAGCTCTATGCTACAAGAGTGTATTACATTGAAGAAGCTAAAAGCCACCAGGGAGCGTGTTTTCTTATGTAACAGCACCACCTGCTGGCTTTAAAATGAAATGTCAGCCTGCAGTCTGGGAATTAACCTCTTCCTGCCTTGACTGTGGCAGAAAGGGGTTAATTCACTTTAAAAAACAAGTTAATAAAAATTGAATAAATAATAAAAAAATTATAATTTTTTTTTTTTTTTAAAGATATAGCAATAATTACTAGTATTAACAATAGTAGTTAGACTACGTACACACCCATACAAACATCCCACACTTTTTTGGTTCATAAAAAAATAAAATAAAAATATATATTTATTAAATTTATATATATTTATTAGTTTTAGCAATAGTATAGTGGAATTTGTATGTGTAAAATATACGAACACACACACATTTTTTTTTTTTTTTATCTAGGTATTTGTTTTATATATATGTTGTATAGCAGAGTTTTTTTCTGAGTAAAATAAACAAATGCATGCAGAAATGTAATAAAAAATAAAACCCCCTAAAATGACCAAATTTCCCCAAGATTAATACCTTAGGTGAATAACATAAAAAGTCACTTTGAAGGGGCTTGTTTTGGCACTGCACAACAGTTTTCTGGCAGTATGGTGCCATAGAACCAGCAATAGAAAAATAGGCCGCCAAAATCCAAAATGTGCTTCAGTCTTTTGAAGTCTTGCTGCCAGCCCAGCCAGTAGTGAATTACATAAATAGTGTCCTTTTTCAGGGTGCAAGCATACAGGAATGGTTTTAGAAATGTTTTGTCTTTAAACCTTTTATAAGAAAGGAAAAATATTTTTTTTTCATCATTTTCAGTTTTTAATTATATTATATCCATTATATAATATTATATCCATCATCTAATGGCACAAAAGAAAGGTCTAAGGTGTCCCGTGAAAAATAATATTAAATACATGTAGGTTGGCTCAATAATTAATCACTTATTTGCAGTTAGATAGACCCATTGCTACAACTGAAAAACTAGCCTTTAAGTACTGGTTAAGTAAAGCTTATGTTTATTTTGTAGATGCATATACAATTTATACCTTGTTTTTTTCAAGTCGAAAAATATTGAATGACATAAATGTTTCTTATAATTATCCTCCAATTTTGGTCAGGTTGTTGAAAATGGATAGACTGATAATTTTGGGTAGCTGCTGAAGTGCTGCCAGTATCATTGTGCTGTAAATATTCTAGTAGACAATTTTGTGTAAGAGAAATAAAATCAGTATTACTGTAACTGCAAATTATTTAATCTCCAGGGAAACCTAGGTGGAGAATTAAATTATCCTATTATAGATAGTAAAATAGGCACATGATCTGACCAGGCAATACTAGAAATGGATGTGGACAATATTTGTTGTTATAACCATCTATCTGAAAGAAATAGATCAATACGGGAATATGCCATATTAGAAAAAAAAAGTACCATAAAATGTCTTTCCTTTGCTTGAATTAGTCTCCATCATATAAGCTTTCTTTGGCTATTACATCTTGAAGGGTAGTACTTTTATATGAGGATTTGGGATTTTTATCTAGTGAAGGATCAACTGGTAAATTGAAATCTCCATATAGTTGCCCTTTGTATTTTAAGCAAAAACATTTTTGTTTTTCATTTTTAAAATTTTCTAAATACCAAAAAAGGAAACGGGCCTGAAGCAAATATTTGGACACCTTGCATCATTAGTACCTAGTAGCATCCCCTTTAGCAAGCACTACAGCTTGTAAATGCTTTTTGTAGCCAGCTAAGAGTCTTTCAATTCTTGTTTAAGGGATTTTCAGCCATTCTTTCTTGTTCTGTGAGATTCCTGGGCCATCTTGCATGCACTGCTCTTACCTGTCCACAGATTTTTAATCATGTTCAGATCAGGGGACTTTGAGGGCCTTGGTAAAACTTACAGCTTGTGCCTTTTGAGGTAGTCTATTGAGGTAGTCTATTCAGCTTTTTTTTTACAGTTGGTGTTATGTTTGCTTCCAGTATTTGCTGGAATTTCATTGAATTCATTTTTCCCTCTATCCATGATATGTTCCCTATGCCATTGGCTGTAACACAACCCCAAAGTATGATGATCCACCCCCATGCTTAATTGTTGGAGAGGTGTTCTTTTCATGAAAATTCTGTGGCATTTTTTCTCCAAACATTCCTTTGCTCATTGTAGCAAAAGAGTTCTATTTTAACATTATCAGCCCACAAAACTTGTTTCCAAAATGCATCAGGCTTGTTTAGATGTTATTTTGCACACTTTTGACACTGCATTTTGTGGTGAGGACACAGGAGAGGTTTTCTTCTGATGACTACCATGAAGGCCATATTGACACGGTCTCTCGTGACAGGGATCAAAAGATCTAAGAGACTGGCTGCACGTGATGTGATCTGACAGCCTCTTTGGTTTCACTTGTTTCAGTGTTGTTACTGGTCTTGACCACTCTTGTCTCAGGTGTAGCTTAAGTGGTCATTCCAACTCCTCTATTTAGTCTGGTCTCACCCATCATGCTATGCGGTTGATAGCTCCTTTCTGGTTATGGAAGTGCTGGTGTTTGGTTCTCCCCTGAGTTCCTGCTCGTCTGCTTACTAACGGAGTTAAGTGTCATTTCCTATTTCTAGTTTGTTGTATTCCCCTATCTTTTAGTATTAGGCCTGAGGGAGTCTCCTGTTCCTTCAGCTGGGAAGGAACAGGTTATCTGTTGTCCTGACACTATTTCCAGGGCACTTTAGGGTGAGATAGGGCTTTAGGTTCCTGCGTATGAACATTCTTACCATCAGGGCTCATATTAGGGACTCACTAAATGGTGACCACTCTCCTTTCCCTAGTTTCCAGGCCTAGTACTACCCACACTACCCTATGACACCTATTGTCGCTGAACAGTAGAACAATGTACCACAACTCCAGAATCTGCTAAATCTTCCTGAAGGTCTTTTGCTGTCATGCAGGGGTTTTGATTTGTCTTTCTAGCAATCCTACGAGCAGCTGTCTCAGAAATTTTTCTTGGTCTTCCAGAACTTCTCTTAACTGCCATTTCTTAATTACATTTCAAACTGAGGAACCTGAAAATGCTTTGCTATCTTCTTATTCCCTTCTCCTGCTTTGAGGGCCTTAACCATTTTAATTTTCAGAGTGTTAGGCAGCTGCTTAGAAGAACCCATGGCTGTTTTTGGGAGAAGGTTAGAGAAGTCTGGGTATTTATAAAGGCATCACCTGCCCAACAGGCTATTTAAAGGTGTCAGATATGGTCAAAGTTATCTCAGCACTCAAATCTCCTTGGGTTCCCATACTTTTGCAAGGTACTCTGTTCTTTTTTTTTTTCACTCTAAAATTGTACAAAACCAAAATAATACACTGGTATTGCTTAAAATGTTTAAAAGTGTGTTTGATCTTTGGACTAAGTGGACTAAGATATGGGGCGGTTGGAGGATCTGATCAGTTTGTATAATTTTTTTTTTTTTTTTGACGCACCACAGGTATGGGGAGGGGGGTGGGGGGATAAGGGGAAAGGAAAATGAAAAAAGAAAACACTTTTTGTACTGTAAATTTGTTTTTATATCTCAAGTAATAAAGATAATTGAAAAAAAAAAAAAAGTGTGTTTGATCTTTAACTTTATGCCTTTTGGAGATCATTTCAGTCCAACTGTTCACAGTAAAAGTAATTTTGACTAGGGGTGCTCAAATGTTTGCACACCACTGTAGACAGTCAAGAGATCCTGCATGCAATGATATGCATTATAGTATTATATTATATACATTATAGTAATATCATTTTCTGTCTGAACATGGTAATATAGGCCTGAATGATATGTAAATAGACTCATAATTCCAAATCCTGAGTTAGAGTCCTGTCATTTCTAGAACAAATATACAGTATCTCACAAAAGTGAGTGCACCACGCACATTTTTGTACATTTTCATGGGATAATAATGTCTAAATCGCTGTCAATAAAAGTGAGTACACCCCTTAGCGAAAATGTGCCTAAACTGTCAATATTTTATGTGGCCTCCATTATTTTCCAGCACTGCCTTAACTCTCTTGGGCATGGAAATCACTAGAGCTTCACAGGTTGCCACTGGAATCCTCTTCCACTCCTCCATGATGACATCACGGAGTTGGTGGATGTTAGAGACCTTGCGCTCCTCCACCTTCTATTTGAGCATGCCCCACAGATGCTTAATAGGGTTTAGGTCTGGAGACATGCTTGGCCAGTCTAGCAGCTTTACCCTCATTTTCTTTAGCAAGGCAACTAAAGTAATAACTGGAATGGGGCAACTACAGTACCCTGAAAGATTATCAAAATTAGGGTTATTCACTTTAGAAAAAAGACGACTGAGGGGAGATCTAATTAATATGTATAAATATATTAGGGGTCAGTACAGAGATCTATCCCATCATCTATTCATCCCCAGGACTGTGACTGTAACGAGGGGACATCCTCTGCATCTGGAGGAAAGAAGGTTTGTACACAAACATAGAAAAGGATTCTTTACGGTAAGAGCAGTGAGACTATGGAACTCTGCCTGAGGAGGTGGTGATGGTGAGTACAATAAAGGAATTCAAGAGGGGCCTGGATGTATTTCTGGAGTGTAATAATATTACAGGCTATAGCTACTAGAGAGGGGTCGTTGATCCAGGGAGTTATTCTGATTGCCTGATTGGAGTCGGGAAGGAATTTTTTATTCCCCTAAAGTGGGGAAAATTGGCTTCTACCTCACAGGGTTTTTTTTTTTTGCCTTCCTCTGGATCAACTTGCAGGATAACAGGCCGAACTGGATGGACAGATGTCTTTTTTCGGCCTTATGTACTATGTTACTATGTTACTATGTTAAGGCAGCAGTCGTCTTAGAGGTGTGTTTGGGGTCATTATCATGTTGGAATACTGTTCTGCGGTTCAGTTTTCGAAGGGAGGGGGTCATGTTCTGCTTCAATATGTCACAGTACATGTTGGCATTCATGGTTCCCTCAATGAACTGCACCTCCCTGCAGCTGGCAGAACTCATACAGCCCCAAGCCATGACACTCCCACCACCATGCTTGACTGTAGGCAAGACACACTTGTCTTTGTACTCCTCACTTGGTTGCCATCACACACACTTGACACCATCTGAACAAAATAAGTTTATCTTGGTCTTATCAGACCACAGGACATGGTTCCAGTAATCCATGGCCTTAGTCTGTTTGTCTTCAGCAAGCTATTTGTGGGCTTTCTTGTGCATCATCTTTAGAAGAGGCTTCCTTCTGGGACAACAGCCATGCAGACCAATTTGATGCAGTGTGCGGCGTATGGTCTGAGCACTGACAGGCTGACCCCCCACCCCTTTAACCTCTGCAGTAATGCTGGCAGCATTCATACATCTACTTTGAAAAGATAACCTATGGATATGACGTTGAGCACGTGCACTCAAATTCTTTGGTCGACCATGGCGAGGCCTGTTCTGAGTGGAACCTGTCTTGTTAAACCACTGTATGGTCTTGGCCACTGTGCTGCAGCTCAGTTTCAGGATGGTGGCAATCTTCTTATAGCCTAGGCCATCTTTATGTAAAGCAACAATTCTTTTTTTTCAGATCCTAAGAGAGTTCTTTGCCATGAGGTGCCATGTTGAAATTCCAGTGACCAGTATGAGAGAGTGTGAGAGCAATACCACATTTAACACACCTGCTCCCCATTCACACCTGAAACCTTGTAACACTAACGAGTCACATGACACCAGGGAGTGAAAATGGCTAATTGGGCACAATTTGGCGATTTTCACCTAGGGGTGTTATCACTTTTGTTGCCAGCGACTTAGACATTAATGGCTGTGTGTTGAGTTATTTTGAGGGAACACCAAATTTACACAGCTGTACACTGACTACTTTACATTGTATCAAAGTGTCATATCTTCAGTGTTGTCCCATAAAAATATATAATAAAATATTTATAAAAATGTGAGATACTTTAAATCAGTAGAACAAAATAAAGATTAAAGTTTAGGTTCAACAGAAACCATTTAACATAAGCAAAGGTTCTGTAGTCAGTTCCTCTTTATAGGAGGAAAATAGTAGAAGTTTGTTTATTCTATTTTCATACTTTGGTCAATTCTCAAGTTACAGTAGGGTGGATAGTTTGCTCTTTTGTGGTGATTTGTCGCCATCGTGTGGAATTTCTAGACATCATGAAGCGAGAGCAGCAGCAGCAGCTTCCTTAGGAGAAGATAAAACATAGGTTATTCCATTTTATGGACAATCAGTATCACTTGTAAACAATATTGTTTTCTCCGAGAATTCTAGTATATGCTGAGAATTCTTTTAGTCTTACTAAAGTAGCTGGTAATACCTAGAATAGGGAGGGATATTTGCTTAAAATTTTTCAGGCACATTTCGAGATTTGAACCCGGCCTTTGTAAGTAATTCCCTTCAGTAATACAAACAAAGTTGCGCCAAAACTTCTTTAGGGAACTTGCTGAAATAGATTTTGATTTTGGAACTCTGTCAATTATAAGATCTTTTTCAGATGTTTCTAGTAGAAAGGGCACTATAAGATTGGTGATGAATTCCTTAGCTTGAGAATCAGTGATGGTTTCAGGAGTATTTCTGAATCTAACATTATTTCTTTGTGAACGATTTTCAATATCAGCTAGCTTTAGTATGATGGCACCTCATTATGTACATCAACCAGACTTTTGTGTGCCATCACAAACTCCTCTATTTTTTCCTCTAAATGAGCAGTGTGTGTGTCATTATGAATGGAGTTTTTCAGGTCCTGAAACATGACTTTAATTTCAAGCTGCGGAATATAGTAGTACTATAAAAGTGCATAAAATAAATAAATAAACATGGATAACTAAGAGCTCGTTAGATGAGCATGCTTAGTAACATCACCTGTGTGTGAATACAGTAATGCAGAACTTACTTTAGAAGAAGTGGGGCCCTGAATAGGTGTAGATCACTTCTGAGGAGAGATGGAGAGTACAGTACTTTAGGAGAGCCTTTGCAGGAACCAGAGCTCCCCTGGCTTATGTTAGCTGGTGTGAATCTGCACCATCTTGAAAGGCTGCCTTAGTAGGAGTGACAAAAGCTGTAAGTTTCAGAGGTCTAATGTCTTTTCTTCACCTTTTGGACATGTTTCTCTTTCAGCATAGATTTTTCTAGAACTGGTAGAAAGGAGATTAGGTGGGAAGATGTAGCTCTTTCCAGGTTATATTTGAGCCGACTGTAATCGCTGGTATGTGTCCTCTACTGCGCTATTCAGTGCATCCTAGTTTATCAATACCAGCGTAAAATGTGTTTAATTGTGCTGGTGTTTATTACCCCCAAGAAACTGCTGCAATTTTTCTACTGTTTATAAGTGTACAAATAGGCATATTTTCCAGCACCAACAGAATGCAGTTTGGCCGCAGACTGTGTCCAATTGCGGCTTTAAAAAAAAAACTGTTGAAAATTATATGACTAAAATTCTATTTAACACAGTCTAGTGTACCTAACCTGACATATTAGCCTGTTGGTGTAGGGTGAAAAGCTGTGTCAGACCTAGGGTAAGCTCAGGTGGTGGGAGTGGTAATGTGGTCCCATGTGATCATTTGTCTCCAGCAGGGGCATTGCTAGCGTCTCAAAAGTTCCAGGGCCCAAAGCCAAGGAAACATCTCTGACGTAGATCTTCTCTGTCATCTTCTTTATTCGATCCTGACAATTTCTTTCAGCCGCACCTCGTATCTGCAGAGTTTGACACACAGACATTTTAGTTTCCTCACTTTTCTATCATCATCCCCCAACCTGGAGTTACAACAGTGTTATCCTGCTGCACGCATCTCCCCAATACCCGCAAATACTATCTTGAAGAAAAATTAGCCATAAAGATATTCTCCCCCCCATAATAATAGTGCTCCTCCAAGTCCCGCCAATAGTAATTCCCTTCTAGAATGCCCTCATTAGTAATACTGCCCCCTACAGTGCCCCAACACTAATAATGTCCCCCCAAGTGTGCCTCCATTAGTAGAAGAGCCTTCCAATATTAATAATGCCCTTGCAAAGCCCCAAGTAGAAATAAGGCCCCCCTATTGTTCCTCCAGTGGTAATAAAGCTCTCTACAGACCCCTCAGTAGTAATAAGGCCCTCCATAATGCTCTTAGTAGAAATAACACTCCCATGTAAATAACATCACCCCCTCCCCAGCCACCTTCAACATGCAATCCCATGTAAACAACATCACCCCCTCATCATTCAGTCCCATGTAAATAACATCACTCCCTCCCACAGCCGCCTTCAACATTCAGTCCCATGTAAATAACATCGCCCCTCAACATTCAGTCTAATGTAAATAACATCACTCCCACCCACAGCTGCCATCAACAAAAAGTCCTGTGTAAATAACATCACTCCCTCCCACAGCCGCCATCAACATACAGTCTCATGTAAATAACATTACCGCCTCCTCAGCCACCTCCAACACTGGTCACATGATTGTGACAACATCGCAGGTCCTTGTCAACCACTGCCTTCAGCACTGATCACATGGACTGTGATGTCATCACAGGTCCTTCCACTTTTTTTAGTGCATTAGAGTCAATTGTATTGCTGTCCTGAGGAGGGCAATACAGTTGTATCTATCTGGCAGGCAGGACATTTGGGGCCTGGGACAAAACATCCGGGACCCAGGCCCCAAATGTTTTTACCTAGCAATGCCCCTGGTCTTCAGAATGCCAGGTCTTTTTTTTATTGGACTCTGTCCATGTGGCAATTCTTTATTTCAAATATAAAGTGTGTATAAAAACAAGCCACTGTTTATTCCAAAACTACCATTTGTGTGCATACATATGGGCAGGCAACTGCCCCTGTTAAAGCATAATTTTTGAACACATGTTTAGAACAAGCTGCCACTTCTTCCGACACTTCCTATTGTGTGTATAAAGATGGGCAGACATCTTCCCTGTTAAAGGGGTTGTCTCACTCCAGCAAGTAGCATGTATCATGTAGAGAAAGTTAATACAAGGCACTTACTATTGTACTGTGATTGTCCATGCTACTTCCTTTGCTGGCTTAATTCATTTTTCCATCACATTATACACTGCTTGTTTCAGTAATTACGACCACCCTGCAATCCAAAGGTGGTGGTCGTGCTTGCAAACTATGGGAAAAAGCCTTGGCTAGAGTTGAGCGGACACCTGGATGTTCGGGTTAGACGGGTTCGGCCGAACTTCACAAAAAAGTTTGAGTTCGGGACCCGAACTTGACCCCGAACCCGAACCCGAACCCCATTGAAGTCAATAGGGACCCGAACTTTTGAGCACTAAAATGGCTGTATAAATGTCATGAAAAAAGGGCTAGAGGGCTGCAAATGCCAGTAAAATGTGGTTAAGAGCATGGCAAGTGCTCTTCAAACCAAAAGTGGATAGGGAAATGACTTTAAATAACATAAAATATAAAAAATACGTAAAAATAAAAAATAATAATCTTGATCTAGGAGGACGAGGTCCATATGGAGTAGAAGGTTGAGGAGGCAGTGGATGTGGCACACAGTTTACACAGTTTTTTTGTTTTAAATTTATTGACATTTTTTTAAATTAGGGTACACCCCAAAACATTGGGAAATATAACCTGTGATAACCCCCTCCAGTCATGCTAAACACACATTCAGACAATACACTGGCTGCAGGGCAGGCCAGCACTTCCAAGGCGTAAAGAGCAAGCTCAGGCCATGTGCCCAATTTGGAGACCCAGAAGTTGAATGGGGCAGACCCATCATTCAGTACGTGTAGGCGTGTGCATACATACTGCTCCACCATGTCGCACGTCCCCGTGATGTCCACGATCCAATTGTATATCTTCTCTATCAACTTTCTATGTTCTTTTATGCGCCTACCATGGTGATCACGGTTGGCGGGGATTCAGGGTTCCAGGCCGGAGAGGGAGCCTGAGAAAGGGATACCACATCCAATGGAGGTCAATGGATGAAATTAAATATAATCGAGCGGAAATGTGGGACAAAGTATTGAAGCATAAGCTTCCAAGTTAAGGAGGTGGTACGCAGCAATTACCCACTCCTGACACAGGGAGGTAGTGACGATAAATAGCAATACAGGACTCTTAAGATGCTCTGTTATTGGAATGATTAATAAAAATTATAGGGAATGTCACTGTGGTATTTTGGATTTGGAAACGTTAGCCAGGAGAGGCCCTGCTGCCGCTTTGTTGACTCTAGATAACTTCTGCCTGATCGCACGTCCCTGTGACGTCCACCATCCATTTCGATTTTTGGCTGTGCTGAAGTTGGTGGTGAAGGTGTTACTCTGACCGGATGAGGAGCCGGTAGAGGATAAGGATGCGGAGTAGGAAGCAACAGGAGGCAAACTGAAGCGCCCTGCAATCCTCAGTGGTGGAAGGACATGCGACAAACTGCTATCCGCCTCAGGCCCAGCCGCCACTGCATTTACCCAGTGTCCTGTTAAGGAGATATAACGTCCCTGAACGTGCTTACTGGTCCATGTATCCGTAGTGAGGTGCACCTTACCACAGATGGCGTTGCGCAGTGCACACCTGATTTTATCCACCACTTGGTTGTGCAGGGAAGGGATGGCACGCCTGGAAAAGTAGTGGCAGCTGGGCACAACGTACTGTGGGACAGCCACCGCAAGAAGGCCTTTAAAACTCTCCGTCTCCACCAGACGGTATGACAGCATTTCAAAGGCCAGTAATTTTGAAATGCTGGCATTCAGGGCCAGGGATCGCGGGTGGGTAGGGGGGTACTTCCTCTTCTGCTCCAGTGTTTGGGAGATGGAGAGCTGAACGCTTCCGTGGGACATTGTGGAGATGCTTGGTGACCCAGATGGTGGTGTTGCTGGCAGATCCTCTGTTTGCGGGGTGGCAGGTGGCATTGTCACTCCAGAGGTGGATGAAGAGGCCGAGACTGCAGCAGAAGAGGAAGCAGGAGGAGCCAGGTTTTTGAGGTGTCTACTCCACTGCAGCTCATGCTTTGCACTTAGATGCCTGATCATGCAGGCTGTGCTCAGGTTGAGAATGTTTATGCCTCGCTTCAGGCTCTGATTGCACAGCGTGCAAACCACTCCTGTCTTGTCGTCAGCACATTGTCTAAAGAACTGCCACGCCAGGGAACTCCTTGGAGCTGGCTTTGGTGTGCTCGACCCTTGCTGCGGTGGGCAGTAGCAGGCGTACTGTCTAGGGGATGGCCACTCCGCTTTTGCACCCTGCTCACTCTTCTGCTGTGCTGGTGGCTCTGTGCAACCACCGCCTCTTCCTCCGAACTACACAGGTCACTCGCATGACCTTGATTCCATGTATGGTCGAGGACCTCATTGTCCTCCACATCATCTTCCACCCAGTCTTCACCCCTGCCCTCCTTGTCGGTCTGCACACTTTCGAAAGCCCCAGCAGTTGGCACCTGTGTTTCGTCATCACCCGAGATATGCTGCAATGGTCCTCCCATGTACTCATCTTGAAGCATAAGTGGTTGGGCATCGGTGCACTCAATCTCTTCCACTTCTGGGGCAGGGCTAGGTGGATGGCCCTGGGAAACCCTGCTAACAGAGTCATCAAAAAGCAGAAGAGACTACTGAATGACTTGGGGCTCAGACTGCTTGGCTGATTTGCAAGGGGGTGAGGTGAAAGACTGATGGACATCGGCTGCAGGTGCCAACTGTGGTCTTTCAGCAGGAGACTGGGTGGGAGACAATGTGAATGAACTGGATCCACTGTCAGCAACCCAATCTACTATCGCCTGTACTTGTTCAGGCCTCACCATTCGTAGAGCAGCATTAGGCCCAACCAAATACTGCTGCAGGTTTATTTGCCTACTTGCACCTGAGGAAGGGGTTTTACTTGTGCGTGTAGCTGGCACAGATCGACTACGTCCTCTCCCTGCAACAGGAGCTCCACCAGAAGCACCACGACCTGGGCCACGTCCCTTATTTGACGCTCTCCTAATATTTTTCGAATTTAGGATCTTGCCCTAAATGGGTGTTTAATTAATAGTAGAATAGAACGACAGTATGTACAGGGTGTATCTCACACGGCCTGAACCAGTGTAGGCCTGAAGTAAATATATCTTTGCACAAAATGGCTGTATTTCAAATGGCTGTATTTCAAATCCCTGAATCAAACCCCTGTATGTAGAGGGAGTATCTCACAGGGCCTGAACCAGTGTAGTAGGCCTGAAGTAAATATGTGTCACGTCTGTATGTGAGCAACAAGAGCATACACAGTGAATAAGCTACTGACCGGACCCAAACTAGGGAGGATAAAGGGTGACCCCTGTCAGACCCTAAAAGCTCTCCCTATGCTGCTAAGCACATGTCCAGATCCAAATGGTGGATCGAGACATGCCCGCATACCTATGGCTGATGACCACTGTAACCCCTACAATAGTGGAAGGGGCACGGCCACCGGTGCCCTGCTCAGAATATGGACGGAACCGGGGTCGCCTCGGATCCAGTCAGAAAACAAACAGAAACACACAATGTCTGCACACTTAACTGAAGGAGCTGCAGCAGCAGTGAAGACAGATCCAAAGTCAGCAGACACTATCAGAAGTACTTGCTTCAGCAGAACTCAGGTCCATAGAAAGATAACACACAAGTGAAGATACTCAAGCGAGAGATACAGCTCAAATGAAAAGTATAATCCACACCCTACAAAGGAGGAGGGGTGATTTAAAGGCAGAGAAATCAAACACAGGAGGGACAGCTGGGAGGAAGTAAAGACCTCAACACAGGGGCGGAGAAACAGAGCAGAGGGAACTCCTCCAAGCTCTAGTAGTGACATCATCACAGGGGTGGAGAAACAGAGCTGTGAGAACGTCTCAAAGCTCTGGTAGTGACAGTACCCCCCCCTCTACGGGTGGACTCCGGACACCCAGGACCCACCTTCTCAGGATGAGCCCTATGAAATGCCCTGATGAGGCGAGTGGCTTTAATGTCCGACACCGGGACCCACATCCTCTCCTCAGGACCATAACCCTTCCAATGAACGAGGTACTGAAGAGAACCGCGGACAATGCGAGAGTCCACAATTCTGGAAACCTCAAACTCCAGATTGCCATCAACCAAAATCGGAGGAGGAGGCAAAGAGGAGGGTACCGTGGGCTGGACATACGGTTTTAAGAGAGAGCTGTGAAATACATTATGTATCTTCCAAACCCGTGGAAGATCAAGACGGAAGGCAACAAGATTTTATAAGGCCCAATAAACTTGGGACCCAATTTCCAGGAGGGAGCCTTCAGTTTAATATTTCTTGTAGACAACCACACCAGATCACCCACATTCAGGTCCGGACCAGGCACACGTCTCTTATCAGCCACACGCTTATATTTCTCACTCATCTTTCTAAGATTACTCTGAATCTTTTGCCTAATGGTAGACAAAGACGAGGAAAATCTCTCCTCCTCAGGCAAACCAGAAGGAGCCCCTCCCGAGAATGTCCCAAACTGCGGATGGAACCCATATGCACCAAAGAATGGTGACTTATCAGAAGATTCCTGACGACGGTTGTTCAGAGCAAACAGCCAGAGGGAGAAATGAACACCAATCCTCCTGGTTCTCTGCCACAAAACAGCGCAAATATGTCTCCAGTTTCTGATTGACACGTTCAGTCTGACCATTCGACTGCGGGTGAAAAGCAGAAGAGAAGGACAGCCGAACCCCCAGGCGAGAACAGAAAGCCTTCCAGAATCTGGACACAAACTGCGTGCCTCTATCGGAAACAATATCAGAGGGAATGCCATGCAATTTAAGAATATGGTCAACAAAAGCTTGCGCCAACGTTTTAGCATTGGGTAAACCAGGGAAGGGTACGAAATGAGCCATCTTGCTAAAACGGTCCACCACCACCAGGATCACCGACTTCCCTGAGGAACGAGGAAGATCCATGATAAAGTCCATGGACAGGTGTGTCCAAGGACTGGAAGGTATGGGTAACGGAAGAAGGGGACCTGAAGGCCGTGAACGAGGGACCTTCGCGCGAGCGCACGTCTCACAAGCAGCCACAAAACCCTCCACCGACTTACGAAGAGCCGGCCACCAAAATCTCCGAGCAATGATTTACCTTTTGAGGTTTTTCTCTTATTATCACTCTTAGTACAGTTCATGAATTTCCTAGACGGACAAACATTTGCCAAATGACCTATGCCCCCACAACAAAAACACACCATTCTCTGAGGATTAAATCCTCCTTTATCAGGGGAAAGTCGACCTAGCTGCATGGGCTCCTCCTCAGAGGGGACTGAGACAGGATGAGGCCCCTGCACACTGAATGAGTCCGCACCACTGCCCCTAGACTGACAATGGCTGGACAGAGAGGTCTCGTTTCTTTCTCTTAGACGCCTGTCAAGGCGTACCGCCAATGACATGGCAGACTCTAAGGACGTTGGTCTCTCATGGAAAGAAAACGCATCTTTCAATCTCTCTGAGAGACCATGACAGAACTGACTCCGGAGTGCAGCATCATTCCAACCTGAATCAGCTGCCCATCTCCGAAATTCAGAACAATAAAGCTCCGCAGACAGTTTGTTCTGGCGTAAAAAACGTAAGTTGGATTCAGCCAGAGCAACACGATCCGGGTCATCATATATCTGCCCCAGGGCCACAAAAAATCTTTCCACGGATCGAAGGGAGGGATCCCCCGATGGCAGCGAAAAAGCCCAAGTCTGAGCATTACCCCTGAGCAGGGAGATGACAATCCTCACCCTCTGCTCCTCATTATCAGAGAAATGGGGACACAAGCAAAAATGGAGTTTGCATGCCTCTCTGAAGCAACCAAAATTCTCACTGCCCCCGGAAAACGTTTCCGGAAGTGAGACCTTTGGCTCGCAACAGACTCCATGGGCCGGAGCATAGCCCAATGCATAAAGCTGAGTCATAGATTGACGGAGATCCGCTGCCTCCAAAGAAATACCCTGCATACGGTCAACCAGGTTAGAAAGCGGATCCATGTCAAAAAGGACGGTTATGGTGGATTATAATGTCACGTCTGTATGTGAGCAACAAGAGCATACACAGTGAATAAGCTACTGACCGGACCCAAACTAGGGAGGATAAAGGGTGACCCCTGTCAGACCCTAAAAGCTCTCCCTATGCTGCTAAGCACATGTCCAGATCCAAATGGTGGATCGAGACATGCCCGCGTACTTAAGGCTGATGACCACTGTAACCCCTACAATAGTGGAAGGGGCACGGCCACCGGTGCCCTGCTCAGAATATGGACGGAACCGGGGTCGCCTCGGATCCAGTCAGAAAACAAACAGAAACACACAATGTCTGCACACTTAACTGAAGGAGCTGCAGCAGCAGTGAAGACAGATCCAAAGTCAGCAGACACTATCCGAAGTACTTGCTTCAGCAGAACTCAGGTCCATAGAAAGATAACACACAAGTGAAGATACTCAAGCGAGAGATACAGCTCAAATGAAAAGTATAATCCACACCCTACAAAGGAGGAGGGGTGATTTAAAGGCAGAGAAATCAAACACAGGAGGGACAGCTGGGAGGAAGTAAAGACCTCAACACAGGGGCGGAGAAACAGAGCAGAGGGAACTCCTCCAAGCTCTAGTAGTGACATCATCACAGGGGTGGAGAAACAGAGCTGTGAGAACGTCTCAAAGCTCTGGTAGTGACAATATGTCTTTGCCCGAAATGACTGTATTTCTAATGGCTGCATTTCAAATCCCTGATTCAAACCCCTGTATTTAGAGGGGGTATCTCACAGGGCCTGAACCAGTGTAGGCCTGAAGTAAATATTTCTTTGCCCTAAATGGCTGTATTTCAAATGGCTGTATTTCAAATCCCTGATTCAAAGCCCTGTATGTAGAGGGGGTATCTCACAGGGCCTGAACCAGTGTAGGCCTGAAGTAAATATTTCTTTGCCCTAAATGGCTGTATTTCAAATAGCTGTATTTCAAATCCCTAATTCAAACCCCTGTATGTATAGGGAGTATCTCACAGGGCCTGAACCAGTGTAGGCCTGAAGTAAATATTTCTTTGCCCTAAATGGCTGTATTTCAAATGGCTGCATTTCAAATCCCTGATTCAAACCCCTGTAATTAGAGGGGGTATCTCACAGGGCCTGAACCAGTGTAGGCCTGAAGTAAATATTTATTTGCCCTAAATGGCTGTATTTCAAATGGCTGTATTTCAAATCCCTGATTCAAAGCCCTGTATGTAGAGGGGATATCTCACACGGTCTGAACCAGTGTAGGCCTGAAGTAAATATATCTTTGCACAAAATAGCTGTATTTCAAATGCCTGATTCAAACCCCTGTATGTAGGGGGGGTATGTCACACGGTCTGAACCAGTGTAGGCCTGAAGAAAATATTTATTTGCACAAAATGGCTGCATTTCAAATCCCTGAATCAAACCCCTGTATGTAGAGGGAGTATCCCACAGGGCCTGAACCAGTGTAGGCCTGAAGTAAATATTTATTTGCCCTAAATGGCTGTATTTCAAATGGCTGTATTTCAAATCCCTGATTCAAACCCCTGTATGTAGAGGGGGTATCTCACAGGGCCTGAACCAGTGTAGGCCTGAAGTAAATATATCTTTGCACAAAATGGCTGTATTTCAAATGGCTGTATTTCTAATGCCTGATTCAAACCCCTGTATGTAGTGAGGTATCTCACACGGTCTGAACCAGTCTAGGCCTGAAGAAAATATTTCTTTGCACAAAATGGCTGTATTTCAAATGGCTGTATTTCAAATCCCTGAATCAAACCCCTGTATGTAGAAGGAGTATCTCACAGGGCCTGAACCAGTGTAGGCCTGAAGTAAATATTTCTTTGCCCTAAATGGCTGTATTTCAAATGGCTATATTTCAAATCCCTGATTCAAACCCTTGTATGTAGAGGGTGTATCTCACAGGGCCTGAACCAGTGTAGGCCTGAATTCAATATTGGTGCACCAAATGGCGGTATTTAAAATCTCTGAATGTAACCCAAATGTATTAAGGGTGTATCTCACAATGACATCTGCATCAAAGCCTGCCAACTAAATTTTTTGTGCCCAAACGAGTGTTTGTTTAACAACTGAATTTGACAGCAGTATATATGCCTGTAATTTCACACGTGCTGATGCTGCAAGGCCTGAAAATAGTGTTTTTTGTCAAAAAAGTGTTTTTCAAACCCCAGAAAATGATGGATGTATTTCTAGCTTAAATTGCACACTGACTAATCAAGATGTTGTAGATTGCCAAAATTGAGTTTTTTTGGTAACAGAAATATGAAAGATGTATATATTAAACTTGAATTTAATACTTGCAGAACAGAAAAATACTGTTTCTTGAAAAAAATTGTGTGTTTTTCAAACCCCAGAAAATGATGGGTGTATTTCTACCTTAAATTGCACACTGACTAATCCAGATGTTGTAGATTGCCAAAAAGGTGTTCTTTTGGTAACAGAATATGAAAGCTGTATAGATTAAACTTGAATTTGACTTTTGGAAGGAGGATGATCAAAATAAGGAAGTGGGAAGAGGAGGTGTTGGACGATGAGGTCACTGACCCAACCTGGGAAGGTGGAAAGCCGAGCGAGGACAGCAGTACAGAGGGGGAGGGATCTGCAGCACTGCAACAGGCTGGAAGAGGCAGTGGGGTGGCAAAAGGGAAAAGGCGGCCACACCGCACAGGCCCGCAACTGTTCCATGGAGCAACCCCTTGCAGAAATCTCCCTTGCCAAGGGGTAGATGTTCCACAGTCTGGCGCTTTTTTGAGAAAATTGTGGACAATCAAAGAATTGTCATTTGCAAGCTGTGCCGTACCAAAATGAGAAGGGGCGTGAACACTAGCAACCTCACCACCACCAGCATGAACCACCACATGGCATCCAACACCGTAATAAGTGGGACGAACGCCTGGGTCCATAATCTGTGTCTTCGGTCACACCACTGCCTCCTCTTCCCCTGTGTTACGTGCTGGCCAATCCCCTGTCGAAGGCGCAGGCCCGGATGCATCCCGCCCTGCACCTAGGCCTTTGCAAGCACCATCAGCAACCACATCCACTTCTGTGTCCCAGTGCAGCGTACAAATGTCCTTACCCCAGGCAATTGATCGCAAGAGCAAATACCCAGCCACCCACCCACAGGCCATAGCACTAAATGCGCAACTTTCCAAATTACTGGTGCTGGAAATGCTGCCATTTAGGCTTTTGGACACTGATGCCTTCCGCAACCTGATGTCCGCAGCCGTCCCTCATTACGCAGTCCCCAGCCGCCACTATTTTTCATGGTGTGCCGTGCCCGCCTCACACCAACATGCCGCCTCAACACCCGTAACATCACAGGTGCCCTGATCAATGCAGTTACTGGGAAGGTCCACTTAACCACGGACACATGGACAAGTGCATTTGGCCAGGGACGCTACATTTCCCTGACGGCACACTGGGTGAACGATGTGGAGGCCGGGAGCGAGTCATACTCTGGGATGGCACAGGTGCTACCGATGCCAAGGATTGCGGGCCCTACAGTACGTCAATCAGGGTTTCCACTAGCACCTACGTTAGTGACTCCAACCCCCACTTCTCCTCCTCCGCCTCCTCCTCCACTTCCACCTCCAAATTATCCGCGTGCAGCACCTGTCTGTCATCAGTTGGTAACTGGAAGCAGTGTAGCACTGCAGTGGGGAAGCGGCAACAGGCTGTGCTAAAGCCGAGCGAGGACAGCAGTACAAATGCTTAGGGGATAAACCGCACACCACCGCAGAGCTGTGGCAGGGGAAAAGAGACCAGACTGAGTTGTGGCTCTCGCCACTCAATCTAGAACCAGGCATGGTTGTGTCTGATAATGGCTGTAACTTGGTGGCGGCTTTGGAGCTCGGCAAGCTCAGACACATCCCATGCTTAGCCCACATGTTCAACCTTGTGGTTCAGCAAGTTTCTCAAAACCTACCCCAATTTGCATGAGCTACTGGTGAAGGTGTGCCGCGTGTGTGCACATTTCCACAAGTCACCGACAGCTTCAGACGGTCTGTCAACACTACAGCAGCGGTTGAAATTGCCACCTCACTGTCACGGCTGAGGATGGGGGAAACCCTCAGCCGTGTGCCGGAAGGAAAATGGTCGCAGCTTGACCAGGACAAACAGGATTAGGGAGCAGGTCACCTCCTAAAGCATCCCTAACCTGACCCTAACTCCTACCTGCATGGGCCGACCTTGAAGGTAGGAGGACCCATGCGCAGGAACCTCGGATCCCTACTCGCCCTCCGCCGGTCCCTAGGCTAGGAGTCAGAGTAAGACATCCTGTTCCTTCTGGATATGGAGGAACAGGAGTCTAACTGGCCAAGCTGCAAGGAAGGGAGAACAAGTGCAACCTGTGGCAGTGGCAGGTACTTGCCACAAACATCACACTGACCTGCCACAGACAACCAAGCCTGGAACCCATGTGGGTGTACTGCCCACAGACAGCAGGACTCAGCACACAAACATACAACACACGGGAACCCAGGACCACAGGTGCAATAAAACAACATAAAGCAAACACATCTTCAGACACCAAAGGACATATATAAGCTTATGACCAGAAGGTTGGCCCCCACTGGCAGTTGGTAAGTAACCAGGAGGATGTCTACAGCCAGCATGGCTGAAACACCCTCTCTGGCTACTGCCTACAACTGAGGCTTTATAGGGCCAAGAGGCCACACCCAACAGTCAGACACACCCCGTGACTCAGACACACAGAAAGGGAGTTAACCCTTCCAAAACCACAGAAGGGAAAACATAACTAAAAGGGGAAGTGTCGAAAGTACAAACACACTGTGGCTGTTGCCGCAGGCAACGACATGGGTGGCAAGCGTGTCCTGGGAGTCAGCCCGAAGGCCGGGACACTGCCACCACATGTACACATACAACCAAACGTTGCCACGGGCAACCACAGTGAAGGGAAGATGTCAGTGCACACCACACACAAAACAGAGTGCACACAGACATACAAAAGTGCATACAAACGTGCACATAACTCCAAGGGAACCGCACACATAGCTGTTGTCCGCGGCAACCGCACCTGAGGCTAACTACATTATGCCTCAAGCTGCGGTTGACACTACAACCCAAAACCGCGGGCAACAGTATGCGGCTCCCAAGGAGTCACGGCCATAACCGTGGCCGTGACACTCACTGGCTGTTGTGCGACGTAAGCACGCGCTGGAACTTGACGTTTCACATGTTGGCCAGGCTTTGTGGACAGCAGAGTGCAGTAGTGGAATACCAGCTGCAACATGGTCGTCGCCTTTCCAGTCAGCTTCCGCTATTCACAAGCGAGGAGTGGGCATGGATGTCTTTGAGGAAACTTTGAGGAATCAACACAGGTAGTGAGCAGCGATAACGCTATTATCAGCGCAACCATCCCACTTCTGTGTCTACTCAAAACGCTCGCTGCTCACAATAAAGGATGACGCTTTGCATGTGGAAAAGGTGGAAATGGGGGAAGACATTACACAGGGTGATAGCAGACCACCCTCAGTTCATCTTCTCAGCGCGAATTGGATGATGAAGAGGAGGAGGAGGAGCAAGAGACGGTTGCCTCCGCTACAGAGGGTAGTACCCATGGAAGTTTAATTCCATCTGTTCAGCGTGGGTGGGCAGAAGAGGAGGAAGAGGATGAGGAGATTGAGAGTGATCCTCCTGATGATGACAGCACGTGGCTGACTTCATGTTAGGCTGCCTTTCCTGCGACCCGCACATTATACGCATTTTAGACAACATCAATTACTGGTTGTTCACCCTTCTCGACCCCCGCTACAAAGAGGACTTCTCATCTCTCATTCCTCTGGTGGAAGGGATGAGCAAAACGGTGCAATACCAGAAGATCCTTGTTGAAAAATTGCTCCAAAAATTTCCATCTGACAACACTGGCGGCAGAGTCGGTATTTCAACCGAGGAGGGGAGACAAGGGGAACACACAGCAGTTCCAACAGAGGCAGGGCAACACTCTCCAAAGCCTGGAACAGTTTTATGACACCCCGCCAGCACCCTCACCCTGATGCACGGCCTAGTGTCACAAGGAGGGAAACATTTTGGAAGATGGTGAAGGAGTACATAGCAGATCGTGTCAGCGTCCTCAATGATCCTTCAGTGCCTTACAACTACTGAGTGTCTAAGCTGGACATGTGGCACAAACTGGCGCTCTACGCCTTGGAGGTACTGGCCTGCCCTGCCACCAGCGTTTTGTCTGAGTGGGTATTTAGTGCTGCTGGTGGCATCATAACAGATAAGCGTATCCGCCTGTCAACTGAAAATGCTGACAGGTTGACTCTTATAAAAATGAACAAGGCCTGGATTGACCATGACTTCTCGACTCCACCAGAGGAAAGCGGCTGAACATAAAGGCACTTTAAATGTGTTGTTTATAATGTACTGAATACACTGTATTCCCATGCACCCCTTCCACCACAAACAAGAGTATATGGTTGAATCTCCCTTTTCTCATCCTCCTCCTCCTCTTCCATCAAATACACATGCTTATTCATCACATATAAGGCCCTCACATATATGCCCTTTGCATATAATGTTTTACAGGGTCAGCTCACATGCAGTCCCTCGTATATAATTTTTTAGAGGGTCAGCTCAGCTGCAGGCCCCCCCATAGAGGGTCAGCTTAGGGTCAGCTTAGCTGCAGGACCTTGCATATATTTTTTAGAGGGTCAGCTCACCAGCAGGCCTTCACCTACAATCTTTTACAGGGTCAGTTCACCAGCAGACCCGCACCTAAAATCTTTTACTGAGTCAGCTCACCTGCAGGCCCACACCTAAAATCTTTTACAGGGTCAACTCACTTGCAGGCCCGCACCTGAAATCTTTTACAGGGTGCAGGCCCTCACCTAATTATACCTAATAGGTAATTTGCGCGCATGCTGCCTTGCTTGGATGTGGTAGCCGTAGCTGTTTCTCAGGCTCCCTCTCCGGAATCGAACCATAACTCCCCCGTTACCCATGGTCTACATGGTTTGGGCTGAAAATAACATCAAAAGTTGATGGGGCAGACATGTGAATGGATCGTCGCCGTCACGAGGACGTGCGATCGTCCCCAGGTTATTTTGAGTCACCAAAGCAGCAGCAGGCCCTAGCCCATAATGTTTTAGATGGTCAGATCAGCAGGCCCTTGCACCAAATGTTTTTGAGGGTCACCAGCAGGCCATCAATCATAATTTTTCAAGGATGTGTATGAAGCTCTCCTTTATGTCTAACAAAAGGTGTATTGGAATGCCGGTCCCTTGTAATTTTTGGCAGCCCTTTCACTTAGTGCATAGGCTTTATGAGTGTGGGAGTCCCACTACATGAACAGTTGTACCACAATGTGAATGAAGCCCTCCTTTATGTGATATACAGGTTGTATAGGAGTGCCTCTTCCTTGTAATTTTTGGCAGCACTTGCACTTTATATACAAGTAAATATACAGGAAAGAATGTTTCCTGTCAATTTTTCCTCTAAAATAAATGTTATCTTTGGTTTTGTGCGTATCATTGTCAGTTTGTAATAGTGGTGTACTATTTGGACAACATCGTTCCCAGCAGCGACCTGCGAGTACAAGATGCATCCAGACATCCTCCCCGTGCTGTTCCAGAACAATTTCGGTGGTGTTTCCATCAATTTCTGACATTTTCCTATGAACCAGGCACCCTGCCCTCTTCCGAGCAGAGGGTACCTGGATTAATGCTCGGGTTCTCCCATTGACTTCCATTATACTCGATTTATCCCGATGTGTTCGGCCCGAGCACCCAAGCACTACGGTGCTCGATCAACACTATTTGTGATGCCAGCACTGTGAGGTGCGAATTAGGAGATAAGGTAGAATGATGAGAGAAGCAGTAGTTGAACCAAACAGGAACTTTACTTGTAAGTTGTAGTTTTGCAATAAGTATAGCATTCAATAGCAGTACTTTGTCTTACATGAAGTTGGTAAAGATGATAAAGCATCCCAATTAGCAGGCTCTGTGAGGTGATGTATGTAGATTCCAGGTTAACTTATGCAGGAGTGATTATGATACTTTACTTGGTTCCTGATTTCAGAGGACCTTACAGGACTAGGCATAAGAGGAGACAACTACAACTCCTGGCATTTCCCTGGCTGTTACATTGAATCCATGCTTTTTCAGTTTCTGCTCCATACAAAGATCGGTCCTCTATGTCACACTTCTCCAGTTCTTCTCCTCTTCACTGCTGAGCTCCACCCCTCCTACTCAGATCACATGGCGGTGATGTCCACAGGTCCTTCAGCTCTTGGTAATGGCTGTTATCAGTCATTAGCAGAGTACTCTTACTATGGGCTCCTGCACACGACCTTATCTGTTTTTGTGGTCCGCAGATCTGCAAAACAAGGATACCGGCCGAAAGGCTGCTGCCATTTTTTTTCCTGCAGAAATGTCCTATCCTTGTCAGAACAGACTTACAGATACAGGTCAAATGCAGACCAAAACTATGGCCGTGTGCATGAGCCCTAAGGGAGAGGCGGGACATGCAGGCAACCGTCTGGGATAGTGGTAAAAAAAAATGGGACTGGGACGACTAGGACCTATGTGAATCCACCCTATAATTTAAAATCACCTCAACCGGGAGAACATGCAGAAATTATTAGGCTCCAAAGCATAATTTAGCCCTGCCCGATTCTAATTAATATCTGCTAATGGGTTAGTTGGATTTGGCTTTGGTTTCTGAGGCTTCCCTCATATATGTATTAAGGCCGATTAATTGGCCTGTATTTGTGGGAGGGGCGCCCTGCCCTATATCTGGCACGCACCTTTCTCCAGAGGGGACGGACGGCAGCAGTGTTCCTGTTACAGCCGGCGGCGTCAGGATCTCCTAGGCGACAGAGCGTCACTTCCGGTCGGCGCTTCCTCCTGCAGTCCGGCGTCCTGTTCCTCCTCGTGCGGCGCGTGAGTAGCTGCTGCCTCAGCGCAGTATCGGCTCCTTAGTCCGGTCGGTGGGGTCGGTCCCTCTAAGGTATGAGAGGGACATCCCCACACCGGAACGGCAGTCTGGCAGCACGCCCCGCTCCCACGTGACTTGCACGCAGGTAGCAGAAGTCAGCGGGACTCCGTTCGTATATTTGCTGGGGCTACTCGCATTAGGCTCTATCTTTCTGCATTGGGGGAGGCTTGTAAGGGAGTAAGGAGGGGGGGGGGATGTCAATGAGAAGCCTAGTCTTTGAGGGCAGAGTTTCAATCTGCCTGATTAATCACAGCCTAGCTGTTTTTAACTTTTCTGTCAAGACAAATTTTGTATAATCACCATGACTGTTATATGGGGGGCAAAGTCTGGCACGGGCCGCCGTGCTGTCAGTTAGGTAGGGGGTTAATGCCATATAGCGTGATGGTGATGAGTTGTTGGGGGTAGTACCCCCAGTAACAGGCGCCCCTAGACGTAGGCCAGCAGGGGCACGCCAGACCCTTCACATTGTATGGCATTTTATTTCATTGTTCTGTTTCAGATGGGCAGGTTTCTCATTTGCCTGTCTTCATACACTTGTCGCAATTTGCTTGCTACATAGATAGCTGTGTTTTTTATTTTTGCATATGCACATCAGCCGTTCAGCCAACTCCGTGAGAACCCCGGCAATCTGACAATCGTGTCTCGTCACCCAGCTTCGGGTCACTTGAACGCAGGCGCAAGCGTTGTTAAAAAAAAAAATACTTATTCTGCTTAATTCATGCGGATAGGTCTATTTCCACGGTTGGTTCCTTGTGTTCTTCTCATATCAGCATCGTGTCCTGTTTCCGGTAAGGTCCTCCTTCTTTGTCTCCAATTTATTTTCCACTGTCACACGTCTCCTCTTTCTCCGTACCTCAGCTGTCAGGTGGTCACCAGGGTTAGTTACCTTTGCATGATGGTTTCTGCAGTGGCGGTGGTGGTGTCAAGGCACGGGTGGTAGTCAAATTGTTGCTAAACAGTGGTAGTGACGGTCCGTCTTTTTGCTTGTTTTACAGTCACAGAGAGCATGTCAGCTAGGTTGCCGGAAGACAAGTTGGTTAGGGTCCGCGCAGCCATTCACAGTTTCGTCACTGGTAGGGTCACCACCAAGGTGGAACTGCAGTCGTTGTTAGGCATGTAAATTTTGCGATGCGCGTCATTCCTCAGGGTAGGTTTTCGTAGCCAGGTTGTTACCACTCCTCTCAGCAGCCCCCTGTCAGGATAGTCCAGTGTTCCTGGACAGTCAAGCGCAAGCCGATTTGAGCATGTGGGACCACTTCTTGAGTCATTGGAATGGCGTGTCCATGTTTGTCCCGGCGGTCTCGCACAACTCCCCCGTCATATTCTCCAACAGCGGGGTCGGCACTGGTTTCGCTGCTATTTTGGCCCCCATTGGCTGAATGGGGCGTGGCCGGAGGAGATTTGCGAGGCCACGGGAATTTCCAGTCAACGGAGGCTAGGGACCTGTATCCCGTGGTGGCAGCAGCGCATGTTTGGGGTAACCATTGGACAGGCCGTACTGTGGTCTAAATGACCAAGACCTCCCAGTCAGTTCCCCCACCAAGGTCAAATTCTTCCCCCTCGTCTCACAAATGGGGTCCGGTCCACGTCCTGCAGGAATTGTCAGGGGCACTGGCCGGTCGCGGCACTAACACCCCACTGTTACCCTTCGGGATAGCAGCGTTGTCCACCTCCCAATTCATAGCGCATGCGCGTATACTGGCGGTCAATCTAGGTTTTGACCCCCTCACGGTGTCAGGGCATTCGTTCAGGATTGGGGCAGCCTCGGCCGCTTCAGGAATCAGGTGCCAGCACACATTATCCGTAAGTTGGGCCGGTGGCGCTCGTCTTGTTACAGCCGTTATGTTCCGAACCCCGTTAGCGAGATTTCTTGTGCCTTTCAGAATTTGGCGTTGTAATACGTCAATGAACACGCTTTGTATTTTCATGCTGGATTTTTGGCCTCTTTCAGGTGTACTCTCGACGGAAGCGGTTATGGCACAACTCAAGCCGCTAGTTCTGTTGGGGCGTACATTAGGGGGTAGGTTCTTTCACACATAGCCCCGACCACAAGTATTAAGGCCGATTAATTGGCCTATATTTGTGGGAGGTGCGCCCTGCCCTATATCTGGCACGCACCTTTCTCCAGAGGGGACGGACGGCAGCAGTGTTCCCCTCCCAGCCCGCCCTTTTCCTTTCACTCTCCTACAGGGTATGCCCTCTTTCAGGTGTACTCTCGACAGAAGCGGTTATGGCACAACTCAAGCCGCTAGTTCTGTTGGGGCGTACATTAGGGGGTAGGTTCTTTCACACATAGCCCCGACCACAAATATATATATATATATTTTTTGCTGCGTTTTTCTCCAGCTCACATATATGCTGCAACTAACCAATATGTGAAAAACAATGGGGAAACAAAGAAAAATTGGCTTAATTGCCCATAGCAACCAGATTCCACCTTTCATTTTTCAGAGCTCCTTTGGAAAATGAAAGGTGGAATCTGATTGGTTGCTATAGGCAAATAAGCCAGTTTTCCTTTATACCAATTTGATAAATCTCCCCCAATGTTTAAAAAAAAACAAAAAAAAACGCATGGTTTGTAGTACATTTTATATTTCTCTTATCCCATTGTATATGACACAAGTGCTGGCTGCCTGCAGCTGCCATTAGGGGGGGCTCAGTACATATGAATTTATGCAGCTACAGTAGGACTCAATGGCAGCTAAATAAATCTCTATACAGTTCACCTTAGTTGGCAACTGCAGGAAATTCACTTAACTATTGGGAAGCAGTGAAACATCTCAGTGCTGGGCCTTTCCTCCACCACAGGTCATGTAGCAATCAAGTGGACTGTCTCCATGCAAGACAGAGCACTGAGAACAAATAATACCCAAGAAATTCATTTCCAAGTCAGCACTAGTATATGGAATTTGTGTCCCACATAGAGAATTCCAGTATGACACCACTGACAACAGACACACTATATGGAGGAACATATTGGGACACACATTTTAATCATTGAATTCATGTGCCCATCCACCACAGAAAGGTGATTTCAATATGAATGGGAACATAAACCTATCTCTGTGCTGTTCATGGGCATCTAAATTCTAGGAGAGCAGAACCCATAAAATCACTAGGGGAGATTTATCAAAACTGGTGTGAAGAAAAACTGGCTTAGTTGCCCATAGCAACCAATCTGATTCCACCTTACATTTTCCGAAGGGGCTGTGAACACTGAAAGGTGAAATCTGGTTACTATGGGCAAGTTTTCCTTTGCACCAGTTTTGATAAATCTCCCCCACTGTGACTACCATAATTGTTACCTCTTCAAGTGAGCATGCCATGATCTGTTCCATCACTCTGTGCCAGCAATCCTATGAGCAGGGGCCGTATAGTCAGCTATACATGTCACACTAATTAAAAACAGCCAGTGAAGTGGATGGGTCAGATAGCAACGAACATGGAGGTAGCAACACCTCCAGATACGCTACATGTTGCAAACTGAAAGAACAGAAACAGAATCAGTCAATACATCCTGCAGGGTAAATGAATCTGAGGTGCTTAGCAAATATACACTGTCTGTCCAAAAAAGAAGTCGCCACCTGGATTTAACTAAGCCAATAGTTATGAGCCTCCTATTGGATAATTACTGCATGGGCGATTATCTTTCAGCTGGCAATAAGTTATTTAATCCAAACTGGTGTAATGAGTTGCTTCTCATTTCTTAATCAACCATGTCGAAAAACACATCTCGTGGTCGTGGAAAAGATGTTAGTCTGTTTGAGAAGGGGCAAATCATTGGCATGCATCAAGCAGAGAAAACATCTAAGGAGATTGCAGGAACTACCGTACTAAAACTGGGTTAACAACTGTCCAATGCATTATTAAAAACTGGAAGAATAGTGGGGACCCATCGTATTCAAGGAAAAAATGTGGCGGGAAAATAATCCTGAATGATCGTGATCAGCAATCACTTAAATGTTTGGTGAAATCAAATCGAAGAAAAACAACAGTACAGGGTGGGCCATTTATATGGATACACTTTAATAAAATGGGAATGGTTGGTGATATTAACTTCCTGTTTGTGGCACATTAGTATATGTGAGGGGGGAAACTTTTCAAGATGGGTGGTGACCATGGCGGCCATTTTGAAGTCGGCCATTTTGAATCCAACTTTTGTTTTTTCAATAGGAAGAGGGTCATGTGACACATCAAACTTATTGGGAATTTCACAAGAAAAACAATGGTGTGCTTGGTTTTAACATAACTTTATTCTTTCATGAGTTATTTACAAGTTTCTGACCACTTATAAAATGTGTTCAATGTGCTGCCCATTGTGTTGGATTGTCAATGCAACCCTCTTCTCCCACTCTTCACACACTGATAGCAACACCGCAGGAGAAATGCTAGCACAGGCTTCCAGTATCCGTAGTTTCAGGTGCTGCACATCTCGTATCTTCACAGCATAGACGATTGCCTTCAGATGATACGAGATGTGCAGCACCTGAAACTACGGATACTGGAAGCCTGTGCTAGCATTTTTCCTGCGGTGTTGCTATCAGTGTGTGAAGAGGGGGAGAAAAGGGTTGCATTGACAATCCAACACAATGGGCAGCACATTGAACACATTTTATAAGTGGTCAGAAACTTGTAAATAACTCATGAAAGAATAAAGTTACGTTAAAACCAAGCACACCATTGTTTTTCTTGTGAAATTCCCAATAAGTTTGATGTGTCACATGACCCTCTTCCTATTGAAAAAACAAAAGTTGGATTCAAAATGGCCGACTTTAAAATGGCCGCCATGGTCACCACCCATCTTTAAAAGTTTCCCCCCTCACATATACTAATGTGCCACAAACAGGAAGTTAATATCACCAACCATTCCCATTTTATTAAGGTGTATCCATATAAATGGCCCACCCTGTAGAATTCAGGGCTATGTTTAATAGTAACATAGTAATATAGTATATAAGGCCGAAAAAAGACATTTGTCCATCCAGTTTGGCCTGTTATCCTGCAAGTTCATCTAGAGGAAGGCAAAAAAAAAAACTGAGGTAGCAGCCAATTTTCCCCACTTAAGGGGGAAAAAATTCCTTCCCGACTCCAATCAGGCAATCAGAATATCTCCCTGGATCGACGACCCCTCTCTAGTAGCTATAGCTGTAATATTATTACACTCCAGAAATACATCCAGGCCCCTCTTGAACTCTTTTAGTGTACTCACCATCACCACCTCCTCAGGCAGAGAGTTCCATAGTCTCACTGCTCTTACCGTAAAGAATCCACTTCTATGTTTGTGTACAAACCTTCTTTCCTCCAGATGCAGAGGATGTCCCCTCGTCACAGTCCTGGGAATAAATAGATGATGGGAGAGATCTCTGTACTGACCCCTGATATATTTATACATAGTAATTAGATCTCCTCTCAGTCGTCTTTTTTCTAGAGTGAATAACCCTAATGTTGATAGGGTACAACAGGGTATTGTAGTTGCCCCATTCCAGTTATTACTTTAGTTGCCCTCCTCTGAACCCTCTCTAGCTCTGCTATATCTGCTCTGTTCACAGGAGCCCAGAACTGTACACAGTACTCCATGTGTGGTCTTACTAGTGATTTGTAAAGTGGTAGGACTATGTTCTCATCACGGGCATCTATGCCCCTTTTGATGCAACCCATTATCTTATTGGCCTTGGCAGCAGCTGCCTAACACTGTTTTTTGCAGCTTAGTTTGCTGTTTATTAAAATTCCTAGGTCCTTTTCCATGTCAGTGTTACCGAGTGTTTTACCATTTAGTATGTACTGGTGACTTGCATTATTCCTTCCCATGTGCATAACCTTACATTTGTCAGTGTTAAACCTCATCTGCCACTTATCTGCCCAAGCCTCTAATATATCCAGATCCCTCTGTAGTAGTATACTGTCCTCTTCAGTGTTAATTACTTTACACAGTTTAGTGTTATCTGCAAAAATTGATATTTTACTGTACAAGCCTTCTACAAGATCATTAAAGGGAGTCTGTCATCAGCATTTCACTTTTTTAACCCTTCCCATAGCTCCCTAGCATGCTTACATTTAATAAAAACGTTACCTCTGGCATCAATCCTGGACTTATAGAACGATCAAAAACGATCTTTATAACTTAGCCGGCGCATGCGCAATAGTTACTGTGATGCCGTACAAGGAATGGGTATGCGCATGTGCCGGCCGACGGACTGACTGCGCAGGCGCGGGATCTTGGCGGAATAACAAGTTAGTAGAAAGGCGGTCAGAGGGAAAGGATGGGCGGGGGGACGCAATGAAAAGGCTGAGCAAGCAGGGCACCTACGAGTGTAACGCCGCCCCTGGGCACTTGCGAGCCCTCATTTGCATAAGTTATAAAGATCGTTTTTGATGGTTCTATAAGTCCAGGATTGATGCCAGAGGTAACGTTTTTATTAAATGTAAGCATGCTAGGGAGCTATGGGAAGGGTTAAAAAAGTGAAATGCTGATGACAGACTCCCTTTAATAAATATATTGAAGAGAATAGGGCCCAATACTGACCCCTGAGGTACTCCGCTAGTGACAGTGACCCAATCTGAGTGTGTACCGTTAATAACCACCCTCTGTTTTCTATCACTCAGCCAGTTACTTACCCACATACAGACGTTTTCTCCCAGTCCGAGCATTCTCATTTTATATACTAACCTTTTATGTGGTACAGTGTCAAATGCTTTGGAGAAGTCCAGATATATGACATCCATTGATTCGCCGCTGTCAAGTCTAGAACTTACCTCCTCAGAGAAACTGATTAAATTAGTTTGACATGACCGATCCCTCATGAAGCCATGCTGATATGGCGTTATTTGCTTGTTTTCATTGAGATCCTCCAAGATAGCATCTCTTAGAAAACCTTCAAACAGTTTACCCACAACAGATGTTAAAGTTACTGGCCTATAATTGCCGGGGTCTGTTTTTGCACCCTTTTTGAATATTGGCACCACATTTGCTATGCGCCAATCCTGTGGAACACTCCCTATAGAGTCTGTAAATATCAGAAATAAGGGTCTGGCTATGACATTACTTAATTATCTTAGGATACGGGGGGTGTATTCCATCTGATCCTGGCGATTTGTTTATTTTAATCTTTTTAAGTCGCTGTTGTACTTCTTCCTGGGTCAGACAGGTCACTTTTAATAGGGAATTTACTTTTACATTCTGCATTTCATCTGACAGTTTATTTTCCTCATTGAGTACAGTGGAGCAAAAAATATTTGATAGCTTTGCTTTCTTCTCGTCGCTCTCTGCAACTTCCGCCTCATTGCTCTGTAAAGGGCCGACACCTTCAGATTTATACTTTTTACCATTTATATAATTGAAAAACATTTTAGAGTTAGTTTTGCTCTCTTTGGCAATTAATCTCTCGGTCTCTAGTTTGGCGGCTTTTATTTGTTTTTTACATATTCAATTTTTTTCCTTATAGGTTTTCAGTGCTTCCTTGCTACCCTCCTGTTTTAGTGATTTAAATGCTTTCTTTTTGTCATTTATTGCTTTCTTTACAGTTCTATTTATCCACATTGGTTTCTTCTTGTTCCTTAACCCTTTATTCCTATAAGGTATGTACCTCTCACAATTAGATTTCAGGATGCTTTTAAAAATATCCCATTTTGTGGCGGTATCTTTATTTTTGAGGACTTTGTCCCAGTTAGTTAGGCCTTTGGCCTCTCTTAGTTGGCTAAATTTTGCTTTTTCGAAGTTTGGTATTTTTGTTCCTCCCTGTAGAAACGCTTGTTTGAAGGATAATTGGAAGGTTATTACTTTATGGTCACTATTTCCCAGGTGTCCCCTGACCTGAACATCTGTTGTTCTGTCAGGTCTATTGGTTAATACTAAGTCCAGTATGGCCGTCCCTCCAGTCGGGTCCTGAACCAGTTGGGTAAGGTAATTTTCTTTGGTTGTTGCCAAAAACCTGTTTCCTTTATGAGATGTACAGCTTTCAGTTTCCCAGTCTACATCTGGGTAGTTGAAATCCCCCATAATAACCACCTGATTATGATTTGCTGCCTCATCTATCTTGTTTAGTAGTAGATTTTCTGTGGACTCTGGTATATTAGGTGATTTATAATAAATGCCTATTAGTAATTTATTATTATTTTTGCCTACATGTATTTCAACCCACAGTGACTCCACATGTTCATGTTCCTCACTTATATCTTCTCGGACTGTGGGCTTTAGACAGGACTTTACTTAAAGGCAGACCCCTCCCTCTCTCCGATTTTGATGATCCTTTCTAAACAGACTGTTACCTTGTACATTGACTGCCCAGTCATAGTTATCATCCAGCCATGTCTCAGATATACCCACTATGTCATAGTCCTCCTCACACATCACTAATTCCAGTTCCCCAGTTTTATTAGTCAGGCTTCTGGCATAGTGACCCATCAGCTTCTGTAGCTACAGCATCTTCTCTGTACCCCACAATTGCGTTGTGGGGGGGCAGTCGCTATTAATCATGGCATGGATTAAACAAACGGGACTGGATTTATCCCCAATCCTGGTTGCTGTATGGGGATAACTGTGTAATACAGCCAGCAACCTTGGTGTATGGAGCGGGCTCAACTCCTGAGCATAGTATATACATTACCATTGATGTAAATGTATGTCATTGTTCATTAATGGGTTAACTGACAATTTTAAAATTGATGGGGTGATCTTAGGCACAAGTTGAACTGAAGTATAAATAAATGTAGGTAAATCATTTGCAAGTGTAGTTAGTACTTGTGTACTATACAGTAGAGCAAAGCTAGATTCTGCTTATCTGGGTAGATCATTAGAGATGAAGAAGAAGGTATAATAAACTATTCTGGAGCAGGAGTGTGTGATGAAGATGTCATAAGAATGTACTTATAAGAAGTGCTACTGGTAACACTGGGGGCAATTTGTACTGCCGGGTTCACATCCCCATTTTGTTTTCAGTTCTTATGATCCATCAGAAGAACAGAAAACAACCAAAAAAAACGGATCCAGTACTTTAAGTATCTGTTTTAGCCATTTAGCTGTCTGAGATACGTTATTTTACACAGGAAAAAAAATACACGAACACTACCTACACAACACAAATTATTTTATTTTCCATCTTAAATAACGGATCTCATGTGGAAATAACTAAAACGGATACCAAGTGTGAATAACTGAGTACAGTATAACGTATGCCTTTAATACAGGATCTGTTTTGTGGTCTTCTGGCAGATCAGGAGAACGGAAATCGAAATGGTGATGTCAACCTAGCCTAAAGACAGGTTTTCACCCTGTCTGCAGAAGCCCATATCATTGATTTGTTGTTTTTTACCTATGAGGTGTTCATCCAAGACATCAACCTTCACAGACCAACTGTGAAATACTTATCAGTCAGAAAACTGAAGTTCCTGGTGTATGGCCAGCTTAAAGGGGTTTTCCTCAGCACAGGTCGTCAATATCTGATTGGTGGTGGTCTGACTTCAGAAACCCCTGCTAATTAGCAGTTAGGAGGGACCTGTGATGTAAGGTCCATTGGTCACATTACCTCTATGCAGCTCACTTCTGTCCAAGCAAATGGAATTGAGTTGCAATGCTTGCTATACCATGAATAGGCCAAATGCCTCATCTGGGTGCTGCTGCACTTGAAATAGCTGATCAGCAGGGTTCCTGAGAGTTGAGCCCTCACAAGTCGATATTGATGACCTATCTCAGAAAATCCCTTTAAGGCATCATGATCTATCAGTAGATCCCTGCTGGTTGCCTACCTTAACCTTAAAGGGAGTCTGTCACCAGCATTTCACTTTTTTAACCCTTCCCACAGCTCCCTAGTATGCTTACAGTTAATAAAAACGTTACCTCTGGCATCAATCCTGGACTTATAGAACCCTCAAAAACAATCTTTATAAGATATGCAAATGAGGGCTCGCAAGTGCCCAGGGCGGCGTTACTCTCTTAGGTGCCCTGCTTGCTCAGCCTTCTCATTGCGTCCCCCCGCCCCTTCCTACCCTCTGCCTGCCCATCCTTTCCCTCTGACCGCCTTTGTACTAACTTGTTATGCTGCCGATATCCCGCGCCGGCGCACTCATTCCTTTGGCAAGGGATGTATTCAGATAGACATGTGGGTTTGAAAAATGTACAATATTTTTCATGGCATAGCCCAGTTATTCATAGTAGTATAGTTTAATAGTTTTGCGTCAGTAGAGGTGTACGTTTTAAGGCATGGAGACCTTCAACATTTAGTATGCACATTAACAAGAGCTTAGCTATCTCCAACAGCCCCATAGAACATGATATTCATGTCATCAATATCTATAGGTGATATATAGATATTTAAAGGCTATGTACACTTTTGGGGGAAATTTATTTTATTATTATTGCATTATACTTATTTTGATCTAAAAATCATATTTTCAATTGGTCTTTATTAACAATATGGAATACTTTTCTCTGTACAGAGCTCTACTAGCTGCCTGTGGATTTTTTTTCTTTTCCGCCATCTAAGGAGCAGACAGACTTCTTAACCCTGCTCTCTGACATTATAAACACTCATCAAAGCCAAATCCTTATCTTACTGATCAGAATGTGGCTTAAATAAGTGTTTATGACCTCTAAGTACAAATAGTTTATAAATAAGGGTAATTAGATGATGGCATGAAGTGAAAGTACCAGACACACAGTTAGAAAACAGTTAACCCTTTGTGACTGAACAGCTCAATATTTTTTAATAAAGGCAAATTGAAAATATGATTTTTAGCCACAAATAAGTTAAATGCAATCATAAAAAAATGTGACTCCAAAGGTGTGCATAACCTTTAAAACCAGTTTAGGCTGTGTTCATACATGCATATTCAGCGGCAGCAATTGTTGCAATTTCAACTGTGTTTTTTCAATTTCAATGCTGCAGAACCACTCATTAGCCCATTTATTTTGGCTAAACTGTGAGCGGACTCCTGCCGCGGTGTCTGAGCTGATATGTCCATTTTTGGCACGGTCTAGAAAACTACACATAAATAACTTCCAGCTGTTTGAATTGTGTTGCGGACACTGAGCAGTTTTTGGAACAGAATCCACACTGAAATCTGCAGCAAAGCTCCTCCATTGGAACATGACCTAACTAGGTCTCGGGAAATATATACCTCACAAGAATAAATGTGCTAGATGCAGGAGAAAATCAGCGTGGTTGAGGCACCTTTCACACGGCTGTGTATGGTCCATGTGATAGCCATATTTCCTGGACTGACCTTGGCTCTTGTGTAGGGTTGAGCAAACCCGAACTGTAAAGTGCAGAGCAGCCAATCAACAAGCGTTTAACTCGTGTGCCCTTAGAAGCCATCACAGCCATGCCTACTAATGGCATGGCAGTGATTGGCCAGTGCAGCATGTGAACCAGCCTCTATATAAGTTGGAGTCACATAGTGCTGCACGTCACTCTGCTCTGATTAGTGTAGGGATAGGATGCTGCTGCTGTGAGGGAGAGAATAGGAAAGAATCTTTTATCAGAAGTGCTTGTTAACTAAGCGATCTACAGCAATTTAGTTTTGTGTGTGCAGTGCACAATTTTTTTACCCTGCCTTTAGCCCAGTGACACAGAAAAATAACTTTTATCTGTCTGTTAGTTAGGTGGGCTTCGGCGGCCATTTTATGCAAGTTCAGTGCACCAGTACAGCATATGTGTATTTGTGACAGTCAAGTACAAGCTTGAAATACTGCAATTATATTCTGGGTTTAAAAAAATCACCCATTTTTTGCAAGACCCTACATATGGGGCCTTTGCTGCATTTGTCACAGTAAAATACAAGCTTGAAATACTGCAATAATATTCTGGGTTTAAAAAAACACCCATTTTTGGCAATACCCTACATCTGGGGCCTTTGCTGCATTTGTAACTGTGAAATACAAGCTTGAAATACTGCAATAATATTCTGGGTTTAAAAAAAACACCCATTTTTGGCAAGAACCTACATCTGAGGCCTTTGCTGCATTTGTCACAGTGAAATACAAGCTTGAAATACTGCAATAATATTCTGTGTTTAAAAAAACACCCATTTTTGGCAATACCCTACATCTGGGGCCTTTGCTACATTTGTCACAGTGAAATACAAGCTTGAAATACTGCAATAATATTCTGGGTTTACAAAAACACCAATTTTTGGCAATACCCTACCTCTGGGACCTTTGCTGCATTTGTCACTGTGAAATACAAGCTTGAAATACTGCAATAATATTCTGGGTTTAAAAAAAACACCCATTTTTGGCAATACCCTAAATCTGGGGCCTTTGCTGCATTTGTCACAGTGAAATACAAGCTTGAAATACTGCAATAATATTCTTGGTTAAAAAAAAAACACCCATTTTTGGCAATACCCTACATCTGGGGCCTTTGCTGAATTTGTCACAGTAAAATACAAGCGTTAGATACTGCTGTTATATTCTGGTTTTAAAAAAACACCCATTTTGGGCAAGAAAATAAATTTGCGGCCTTTGTTGCATTTGTCATAGTGAAATACTAGCTTGAAATACTGCAATTATATTCTGGGTTTAAAAAAAACACCCATTTTTTGCAATACCATACATCTGGTGCCTTCGCTGCATTTGTCACAGTGAAATACAAGCTTGAAATACTGCAATAATATTCTTGGTTAAAAAAAACACCCATTTTTGGCAATACCCTACATCTGGGGCCTTTGCTGAATTTGTCACAGTGAAATACAAGCGTTAGATACTGCTGTTATATTCTGGTTTAAAAAAAACACAGATTTTGGGAAAGATAATAAATTTGCAGCCTTTGTTGCATTTGTCACAGTAAAATACAAGCGTTAGATACTGCTGTTATATTCTGGTTTTAAAAAACCACCCATTTTGGGCAAGACAATAAATTTGCGGCCTTTGTTGCATTTGTCATAGTGAAATACTAGCTTGAAATACTGCAATTATATTCTGGGTTTAAAAAAAACACCCATTTTTTGCAATACCATACATCTGGTGCCTTCGCTGCATTTGTCACAGTGAAATACAAGCTTGAAATACTGCTATTATATTCTGAGTTTAAAAAAACACAAATTTTTTGCAATACCCTACATCTGGGGCCTTTGCTGCATTTCTCACAGTGAAATACAAGGGTTAGATAGTGCTGTTATATTCTGTTATTAAAAAAACACAAATTTTGGGCAAGATAATAAATGTGCGGCCTTTGTTTCATTTGTCACAGTGAAATACAAGCTTGAAATACTGAAATTATATTCTGGTTTTAAAAAAAACACCAATTTTTTGCATTACCCTACATCTGGGGCCTTTGCTGCATTTGTCACAGTGAAATACAAGCGTTAGATAGTGCTGTTATATTAACACCCATTTTGGGCAAGATAATAAATTTGTAGCGTTTGTTGCATTTGTCACAGTGAAATACAAGCTTGAAATACTGTAATTATAGTCTGGGTTTAAAAAAACACCTATTTTTTGCAATACCCTAAATCTGGTTCCTTTGCTGCATTTGGCACAGGAGGAGGAGGAACAGAGATCCTTTCATACGGTTTCAGGCCAGTTATTCACAAGTGGCTCCGAGGGTGGGTTTCTGCACCCACAAACTCCAGGTACACAATTGTCAAGCCAGGGCACAGTTCTGGAGGATGACGAGGTGGAGGATGAGGAGGAGGAGATGGAGGAGGAGGAACCATGTTCACAGCAGGGTGGCACCCAGACCAGCTCATGGCCATCACTGGTACGTGGCTGGGGGGATACAGAGGACACAGACGATACAACTCCCACAGCATTTTGTTGCCTCTGGGCAGCCTGGCACACATGAGCGATTACATGCTGCAGTGTCTCCACAACGACCTCCGAGTTGCCCACATTCTAACTTGTGCTGATTACTGGGTGGCCACGCTGCTGGATCCCAGTTTCAAGGACAATGTAAGATGCACGTGTACAAGCGCACGCTGGTAGACACGCTGCTGGTGGCATTCCCACCTGACAGCGGGGGCACAGTGGAACCACATGGTGAAGGCAGAGGAGGAGGAAGAGGTCTCCAACACAGCTGGGGCACAACTAGCACCTCAGAAGGCAGGCTTAGCATGGCCGAAATGTGGAAAAGCTTTATCAGCATGCCACAACTACCAGCACCACCAGCTGATATGGAACGTCTTAGCAGGAGGCAGCATTTCAGCAAGATGGTAGAGCAGTATGTGTGCACATGCCTACACGTACTGGATAATGGGTCTGCCCCCTTCAACTTCTTGGTTTCCAAATTGGGCACATGGCCTGAGCTTGCCCTTTATGCCTTGAAAGGTGCTGGCCTGCCCTGCAGCCAGTGTATTGTCTGAATGTGTGTTTAGCATGGCAGGGGTGTTATCACAGACAAGCGCAGCCGTCTGTCCACAACCAATGTGGACAAGCTCACGTTCATTAAAATGACCCAGGCATGGATCTCTTGTCTGTACCTTGTGCAGAATAGACATGTATACCGTCCTTACCCAGCCATTGATATACTACAGCGCAATTGCTCATTGTTGTATTTTTTACATTTCCCACTCTTTTGGGGTGTAGCCTAATTTAAACAAAAAAAAACAAACGAACATTAAAACCAAAAACCAGTGTTGGCTACCTCGTCCTCCTCCACCGCCGCTTCCACCTCCATATGGACCTCCACTTCATACATTAAGATTATTTTTTGTTATTTATTTACGTATTTTATTTTATTTTAAGTCTTTTACTAATTTGTTTGATACATTGTTGGGTTACATGCTGTCTGAACTCATGCAACTAATTGTCAAATATGAGGAGTCCTCTTTGAAATAAATTAGAAGCGAAATAAAAATAATACAGGACAATCTACTTTGCCATGTCAGCAAACCACTGTTTGAAGGGCTTGATGACAAATTAAAGATTAACCTCAATAAATTAGAGGAGAGCTTGATACAGTTCAAACAGGACAAGTTCAACAGGGATCTCATGGACTACAAGTCTAATGAAATATATACATGGTCTGAAGCAAGGGCAATTACTCCCCGCTCCATACTTAGAAAGATGACCCATAATAGGAGGAATCGACCATCTTGGGTCTCTTTCAGTTTTACGGAGGTGGAGTCCTCAGACTCAGCCGTGGAAATCCCTGAAACCTATACATATTCAAACCCTAACAATGCTTACAATGACAGCTCCCTAAATAAGGACTCACAGAGGAGGAGACCAGCAGCAAAAAATGACGGGCGGGGAGGAAGCACCGCAGAGGACGGCGGTATCCCTCTCACCGCAAATCGGAGCAATAGAAGATCTGCAAATTGTCAACCTCTCAACAGTACCCTTGTCACCTGCACAGGAAAATCTTCTTAAGAAGGGACTGTCTTTTTCCCCTACATCCCACTTTGACCTATACCGTACCATACTGGACGTTAATCGTTTGGCTCAAAATTTATCTTTAAGGAAAACATTTTCAGGTGGAAAATGTCATTGCGGATGTTTCAGTGCAGGTGGATATCGGTATTGCTCCCGACATGAGGGATACCAAGTGTGCTGACACTATGTGTACTGATGCAGGAATGTTTGAGTTATCTGCCACTGCGTCTTTTGATTTTGCAGAATTGGTGCAGATAGCTGCATTGCAGGAAATGTGTCGCGAGCAGGCTTCCTATACACAAAATGTCTCCAGGTCTTTTAGGACCTCGAATAGAGATTTCTATCCTGTTCAATCAAGGTCATCTGCTCTCAACAGATTTCAGGATTTAGTGGAAAAGGATCTTTGCACTCTCTATGAAAATATCAATTGTCAGAGCCGCACTGCAAGTAAATAATATGTCTGTATTTTTTAAGAGGAAAAACAATATGACCAAGGATGAATTTATTGCATTGCGTGATCTGACCAACAATCATAACATAGTGATCAAGAAGGCTGATAAGGTAGGGGGGCAGTGGTTTTGCTGGATAGCGATGTCTATAAGACAGAGGTGTTAAAGATGTTGCAAGACACTACCACATACATTCCACTCAAAAGCAATCCACTCCACTCTTATCAGCTTCGCTTGAAAGAGATTTTGCAGGAGGGATTTTTATTGGGAATCTTGGACCAGAAGTTAATGGAATACATTTTTGTGGAACAACCCATTATCTCCATATTCCATGCGCTACCGAAGGTGCATAAAGGAGGGTTTCCACCCCCTATGAGACCGAAAGTAGCGGGCATTGGCTCATACTCTGAACGGCTGTTGGACTGGGTGGATTCCCTCCTTCAGCCTCTGGTACCTCTGTTTTTTTAAAGGACATACGCACTGTGTTACAGTCCTTTGAGAAATTCACATGAATGAAAGATTGTTTGGATTACGGCAGATGTAGTTTCATTATACACCAACATTCCCCACCATTTGGCTGTTGAATCCTTGGTTTCCTATAGCAACTACACATTGGAGTTACAGGATTTTCTCTGCATGGCCCTGGATTTTCTTTTAAAACACAATTTTTTCGTGTTTAATGGAGATTTTTTTCTCCAGATTTCTGGAGTTTCGATGGGTGCGAAATTTTCACCATCAGTTGCAAATATTTTCATGGCATGGTGGGAAAAACATTTTTTGTTTGCAGAGATTAATCCATTTTTTGCCTCCATAAAGTGGTATGTACGCTACATCGACGATATGCTGCTGGTGTGGAGGGGTGATGTGGCGGACATACCACTTTTTAGAGATTTTCTCAACCAGGGTTTAGATTCCCTCAAGTTCTGTCTGTCATATAATACACAGTCCATTTCTTTTTTGGACCTTTGTCTCCAGGGTGACCCTGCCAAACAGGTTGTCTTAACCACAATTTTCAGGAAAGACACTGCAGGTAACACCACCCTCCTGGCAACGTCTTGTCACCCTCCCCATGTGGTAAAAATTATACCAAGAGGAGAAATGATCAGGGCGAGACAAAGCTGTTCTGATAATCTCAGTTTTATGAAGGAGGCACAAAAAATTGAAAGGAGATTACAAGCCAGACAGTACAATACAAAGGATATACCGTATATGCCGGCGTATAAGACGGCTGGGCGTATAAGACGACCCCCAACTTTTACACTGAAAATATAGAGTTTGGGATATACTCGCCGTATAAGACTACCCCTTTTTCAACACACAGCAGTACATTACTGCATCCCACCACCATCCCTGGGTACCTCTGCCATCCCTGCATCCCACCACCATCCCTAGGTACCACCGCCATCCCATGGTATCACCACCATCCCTGCATCCCACCACCTTACTTGTCCCCCCTCCCTGCCTCCCAGACCCTAAACATGTGCCACCTATACCCTGAACATGTTTTTGTTATGTTATTCTTCATATTCACATTCACATATGCACATCTGCGCCGCACTTAGATACGCCGCACGGAGATCTCGCACATGCGCAGGAGCGAGATGCGAGCGGCCGTGAGGATCCCGTGTATCCACCCTCGCCGCATGAAATCTCGCACATGCGTAGGAGTGAGATGCGAGCGGCCGGGAGGATGGCGGTACAAGGAGCATACAAGGTACAGAGCAGGGGGCGGTATACAAGGTACAGCGCAGGGGGGGCATATGCCGTGGGTTACATCGCAGCTCTCAGCTGCTGGGGATACAAGGCAATAGCCCGGGCTCTCTCTGTTGATAATTCGGGCGTCCCAGCACTGCAGCGCCCTCCATACCCGGCGTATAAGACGACCCCCGACTTTTGAGAAGATTTTCATGTGTTAAAAAGTAGTCTTATACGCAGGAATATACAGTAGATAAGGCAACCAGAACAGCTTTGTCCCTTGAAAGACAGAACCTTGTGTTTCCTAACAGCCAGCTTATGGGAAATAAAACAAAAAAAACTAAAAAAAGAAGTAATATAAAACAACTTTCAGAGATGGCAGGCAAAAAAGATAAACCCACTACCTTTGTCACTAATTATAGCGAGGAATACATGGAAGTCTGTAAAATTATTAGGAGTCATTTCCCCGTACTTAATGGCGACCAAGGATGGGACAAAATAGTGTCCTCGGGAGTACAATGTGTAGCACGCAGAGTACACACATTGGGACAAAAAATTTGTCCAAGTTTATTTTTTGACCATTCAAAATCCCAGTAGACCTGGCTATCTTACAATGGTAACTATAAATGTGGCAGCAACAGATGCATTTGTTGCAGATATATGGAGAACAGCAAAAGCGTTATATCAACAGCCAATGGTAAAATACATAAAATAAAACAGCTTATCAACTGTAACACTATATTAGCAATTTATGTTATAACATGCAAAGAATGTCACCTACAATACGTAGGATGTACTACAAAACAGATCAAAACAAGAATACGTAAACATCTATCTGATATTCCCTATTTTAGGACACAAAATATATCTGCCGCTAGTTCACATTTTGCTATAGTCCACAAGGAAAGTACTGCTGCTTTTTCTATCCAGGGAATTGAAAGAGTATAACGTCCTATTAGGGGAGGGGGGGGGGTGATCATAAATGTAAGCTTTTGAGTAGAGAAGCGTATTGGATGTTCAGGGTTACATATCCCAAATTTTTGACTGTGATATACCCCAGCTCTACCTAGTGGACAGGTTAATAAATTTCACAAATTTGTCTGTTACATTGTCGGGTGAAATTAAAAATTTTTTGGCTGTGATATACCCCTGCTCTACCTAGTAGCCAGGTTAATAAATTTCACTAATTTGTCTGTTACATTGTCGGATAAAATTCACAAATTTTTGGCTGTGATATACCCCTGCTCTACCTAGTAGACAGGTTAATATATTTCACTAAGTTGTCTGTTACATAGTTGGGTGACATTTACCAATTTTTGGCTGTGATATACCCCTGCTCTTCCTAGTGGACAGGTTAATAAATTTCACTAATTTGTCTGTTACATTGTCGGGTGAAATTCACCAATTTTTGGCTGTGATATACCCCTGCTCTACCTAGTAGACAGGTTACTAAATTTCACTAATTTTTCTGTTACAAAGTTGGGTGACATTCACCAATTTTTGGCTGTGATATACCCCTGGTCTTCCTAGTGGACAGGGAAATACATTTCACTAATTTGTCTGGTACATTGTCGGGTGAAATTCAAAAATTTTTGGCTGTGATATACCCCTGCTCTACCTAGTGGACAGGGAAATACATTTCACTAATTTGTCTGTTACATAGTTGGGTGACATTCACCAAATTTTGGCTGTGATATACCCCTGCTCTACCTAGTGGACAAGGAAATAGATTTCACTAATTCGTCTGTTACATTGTTGGGTGACAAATGCTCATCGTTTGCGCTAGAAAGTACATTTGTGGCCTACATTGCTTTTAGGACAGTACGAATCAGGTGAGGCCAGAACAAGTACAGACTATAGTAGATTGGGGAGCTGACAGTGCCTACAGTTCCTTCGCATTGTCTCCCACCCAGTCCCCTGCTGAAAGATCAGAGTTAGCACCTACAGCCCATGGGCATCTGTCTTTCAACTCACCCCCTTGAAAATCAGGCAAGCAGTCTGAGCCCCAAGTCATGCAGCAGTCTGTTATGCTTTTTGATGACTCTGCTGGCTGGGTTTCCGTGAGCCATCCACATAGCACTGCACCAGGAGTGGAAGAGATTGAGTAGACTGATGCTCAACCACTTATGTTTCAGGATGAGGACAATGGAAGACCACTGCAGCACGTCTCTGATGATGACAAAACACAGGTGCCAACTGCTGCGGCTTTCTGCAGTATGCAGACCGACAAGGAGGGCAGGGGTAAAGAGTGGGTGGAAGATGATGTGGAGGATGATGAGATACTAGACCCCACATGGAATCAAGGTCATGCGAATGACCTGTCTAGTTCGGAGGAAGAGGCGGTGGTCGCACAGAGGCACCTGCACAGCAAAAGAGGGAGCAGGGTGCAAAAGCGTCTGTTACATTCTTGGGTGACATTTTACTATTTTTGCCGTGAATAATCCCTTGCTCTGCATAGGTGACAGGGACCTAAATTTCTAAAAATCGTCTGTTCCATTGTCAGGTGACATTTTACCAATTTTGTAGTATACAAACCCCTGCTCTTCATAGGTGACAGGGTCCTAATTTTTGTAAAATCGTCTGTTCAATTGGTGGGTGACATAAACACAGTTTTGCCGTGAATAAACCCCTGCTCTGCATAGTTGACAGGGCCCGAAATTTAAAAAAATCGTCTGTTCCATTCGTGGGTGACATTAACCTATTTTTGCAGATGAAAAACCCCTCCTCTGCATAGGTGCATAGGTGACAGGGACTTAAATTTCTAAAATTTGTCTTTAATTGGCCCTTTCATTCGATCGTTCCACTTTAATAACTTGTCCCACATTTCAGCTCGATCATATTGCAGCCATTGACCTCCCTTGGATGTGGTATCCCTTTCTCACGCTCCCTCTCTGGCGTGGAACCCTGATTCGCCGCTAACCGTGATCAACATGGTAGGCGCAGAAAAGAACATTGAAAGTTGATAGAGAAGATATCCAATTGGATGGTGGACGTCACAGGGACGTGTGATCAGGCAGAAGTTATCTAGAGTCAATAAAGCGGCAGCAGGGCCTGTCCTGTCTAATGTTTCCAAATCCAAAATACCCCAGTGACATTCCCTATAATTTTTTATTAATCATTCCAATAACAGGGCATCTTAAGAGTCCTGCATTGTTATTTATCGTCACTACCTCCCCGAGTCTGGAGTGGGTAATTGCCGTGCGCCCCCTCCTTTCATTCGATCCTTCCGCTTTGATAACTTCCCCCACATTTCCGCTCGATCACATTTAATTTCATACATTGACCTCCATTGGATGTGGTATCCCTTTCTCACGCTCCCTGTCCGGCGTGGAACCCTGATTCGCTGCTAACCGTGATCAACATGATAGGCACAGAAAAGAACATTGAAAGTTGATAGAGAAGATAGCCAATTGGATCATGGACATCACGGGGATGTGCGACATGGTGGAGCAGTATGTGTGCACACGCCTACACATACTGACTGATGGGTCTGCCCTCTTCAACTTCTGGGTCTCCAAATTGAGCACATGGCCTGAGCTTGCCCTTTATGCCTTGGAGGTGCTGGCCTGCCCTGCAGCCAGTGTATTGTCTGAACGTTTGTTTAGCACGGCTGGATGGGGTTATCACAGGTTATATTTCCCAATGTTTTGGGGTCTACCCAAATTTAAACTAAATAAATAAATAAATAAAATAAAAAACAAAAGCAAAAACTAGTGTTGGCTACCTCCTCCTCCTCCACCGCCGCTTCCACCTACACCGCCACATCCACCGCCTCCTCAACCTCCGACTCCATATGGACCTCATCCTCCTAGATCAAGATTATTATTTTTTATTTTTATGTATTTTATGTTATTTAAAGTCATTTTCCTATCCACATTTGTTTGCAGAGCACTTGGCATGCTCGTAACCACATTTTGCTGCCATTTGCCGCCCTCTAGCCCTTTCCATGACTTTTTTAGAGCCATTTTAGTGCTCCAAAGTTTGGGTCCCCATTGACTTCAATGGGGTTCAGGTTCGGGGTCAAGTTCGGGTCCCGAACTAGAACTTTTTTGTGAAGTTTGGCCAAACCCGAACATCCAGGTATCCCTTTCTCACGCTCCCTCTTTTGCTGTGCAGGTGCCTCTGTGCGACCACCGCCTCTTCCTCTAAACTAGACACGTCACTCGCATGACCTTGATTCCATGTGGGGTCTAGTATCTCATCATCTGCCCTCCTTGTCGGTCTGCATACTGCAGAAAGCCGCAGCAGTTGGCACCTGGGTTTTGTCATCATCAGAGACATTATGGCCTCACCTCATTCGTACTGTCCTAAATACAGTGTAGGCCGCAAATGTACTTTCTAGAGCAAACAATGAGCATTTGTCACACAACAATGTAACAGATGAATTAGTGAAATGTATTTTCTTGTCCACTAGGTAAGGCAGGGGTATATCACAGCCAAAAATTGGCGAATGTCACCTAACTATGTAACAGACAAATGAGTGAAATGTATTTCCCTGTCCACTAGGTAGAGCAGGGGTATATCACAGCCAAAAATTGGTGAATTTCACCCGACAATGTAACAGATAAATTAGTGAAATTTATTAACTTGTCCACTAGGTAGAGAAGGGGTATATCACAGCCAAAAAATTGTGAATGTCACCCAACTATTTAACAGAAAAATTTGAGAAATTTATTAACCTGTCTACTAGGTAGAGCAGGGGTGTATCACAGCTAAAAATTGGTGAATTTTACAATGTAACAGACAAATTAGTGAAATATATTAACCTGTCCACTAGGTAGAGCAAGGGTATATCACTGCCAAAAATTTGGGAAGTGTAACCCAACAATATATCAAACAAATTAGTGAAATGACTTAAAATAAAATATGTAAAAATTAACATAAAATGATCTTGATGTATGAGGTGGAGGTCCATATGGAGTAGGAGGTTGAGGAGGCAGTGGACGTAGCGGTGGAGGAGGACGAGGTAGCCAACACTGGTTTTTGGTTTACATTATATTTTTTTTGTTTAAATTAGGGTACACCCCAAAAGAGTGGGAAATGTCAAAAATATAACAATGAACAATTGCGCTGTATTATAACGATGGCTGGGTATACATGTCAATTCTGCACAAGGTACGGACAAGTCCTGTGGGATCAATGCCTGGTTTATTTTAATGAACGTGAGATTGTCTACATTGGCTGTGGACAGGCGGCTGCGCTTGTCTGTGATAACGCCCCCTGGCATGCTAAACACACGTTCAGACAATACACTGGCTGCAGGGCAGGCCAGAACTTCCAAGCGTAAAGGGCAAGCTCAGGCCATGTGCCCAATTTGGAGACCCAGAATTTGAAGGGGGCAGACCCATCATCCAGTACGTGTAGGCGTGTGCACACATACTGTTCCACCATGTTGCTGAAATGCTGCCTCCTGCTAAGACGTTCCATATCAGTTGGTGGTGCTAGTTGTTGTGGCGTGCTGACAAAGCTTTTCCACATTTCGGCCATGCTAAGCCTGCCTTCTGAGGTGCTGGTGGTGCCCCAGCTGTGTTGGCGACCTCTTCCTCCTCCTCTGCATCTTACGATCACGCTCTAGTGATGGAATTAAGGATGGAACGTTGTCCTTGTCACGGGGATCCAGCAGCGTGGCCACCCAGTAATCAGCACAAGTTAGAATGTGGGCAACTTGGCGGTCGTTGCGGAGACACTGCAGCATGTAATCGCTCGTGTGCCAGGCTGCCCAGAGGAAACGAACAGCTGTCCTCTGTGGGAGATCTATCGTCTGTGTCCTCTGTATCTCCCCAGCCACGCACCAGTGATGGCCATGAGCTGGTCTGGGTGCCACCCTGCTGTGAACATGGTTCCTCCTCCTCCATCTCCTCCTCCTCATCCTCCACCCTGTCATCCTCCAGAACTGTGCCCTGGCTGGACAATTGTGTACCTGGCGTTTGTGGGTGCAGGAACCCACCCTCGGAGCCGCTTGTAAATGACTGGCCCGAAACCCTATGAAATGATCCCTCTTCCTCCTCCTCCTGTGCCACATCCTCTTCCATCATCGCTCGAAGCATTTTTTCAAGGAGGCCTAGAAGTGGGATAGTAATGCTGAGAACGGCGTCATCTGCACTGGCCATGTTGGTGGAGTACTCAAAACAGCTCAACAAGGAACACAGGTCTCGCATGGAGGCCCAGTCATTGGTGGTGAAGTGGTGCTGTTCTGCAGAGCGACTCACCCGTGCGTGCTGCAGCTGAAACTCCACTATCGCCTGCTGCTGCTCAGTCTGGCCAGCATGTGCAAGGTGGAGTTCCACCTTGTGGGCACGTCACATATGAGGCGATGAGCGGGATGGCCGAAGTTACGCTGCATCGCTGACAGGCGAGCAGCAGCAGGGTGAGAATGCTGAAAGCGCGCACAGATGGCCCGCACTTTCTGCAGCAGCTCTGACATATTGGGGTAATTTTTAAGGAACCTCTGCACCACCAAATTCAGCACATGTGCCAGGCAAGGGATGTGCGTCAAACCGGTTAGTCCCAGAGCTGCTACGAGATTTTGCCCATTATGGCACACCAACAGGCCGGGCTTGAGGCTAACTGGCACAAACCACTCATCGGTCTGTTGTTCCATGCCCGCCCACAGCTCCTGCGCGGTGTGGGGTTTGTCCCCCAAACAGACAAGTTTTAAAACTGTCTGCTGTCGTTTACCCCTGGCTGTGCTGAAGTTGGTGGTGAAGGTGTAACGCTGACCGGATGAGGAGGCGGTAGAGGATGAGGAAGCGGAGTAGGAGGAGGAAGCAACAGGAGGCAAACTGAAGTGCCCTGCAATCCTCAGTGGTGGAAGGAGATGCGCCAAACTGCTATCCACCTCAGGCCCAGCCACCACTGCATTTACCCAGTGTCCTGTAGGGAGATATAACGTCCCTGACCGTGCTTACTGGTCCACGTATCCGTAGTTAGGTGGACCTTGCCACAGATGGCGTTGCACAGTGCACACCTGATTTTGACTCCATATCGTGCTCGCTTGCTTGGAATATGTATGAGGGATTCATCAACAGCAATGTTTCTGTTGAGGTGTGTATAACTCTGGAAATATCTTGTTGAAGTGGTTGAGGAGAGGCCTTATTTTATGTAGTCTGTCTTGACTTTTTCCATCTCGTCTGGGACAAAAGTTGTTGTCACTGAAATGTAAAAATCTAATTATAATTTCATACCGTGACAGAGCCATCACAACAGAAAATATTGGCATGTGATGAATTGGGTTGGTAGACCAGTATGACCTCAGTTCAGATTTCTTAGTGAGTCCCATGTTAAATTTCAGGGCTAGAAACTGTTTTATTTCAGGGACAGTAGTTGGTTTCCAGAAGTGGGATTTGGCATAGAAGGAAGAAGGATTACTTACCAGAAACTGCTGGGCATATATGTTTGTTTGCAGCACTATTTCCTGTAGAAGCTGTTATGTTATAATAAGGGCTCTTTCACACTTGCGTTCTTTTCTCCCGGCATAGAGTTCCGTCGTCGGGCTCTATGCCGGAAGAATCCTGATCAGTTTTATCCTAATGCATTCTGAATGGAGAGAAATCCGTTCAGGATGCATCAGGATGTCTTCAGTTCCGGAAAGTTTTTTGGCCGGAGAAAATACCGCAGCATGCTGCGCTTTTTGCTCCGGCCAAAAATCCTGAACACCTGCCGCAAGGCCGGATCCGGAATTAATGCCCATTGAAAGGCATTAATCCGGATCCGGCCTTAAGCTAAACGTTGTTTCGACGCATTGCCGGATCCGACGTTTAGCTTTTTCTGAATGGTTACCATGGCTGCCAAGACGCTAAAGTCCTGGCAGCCATGGTAAAGTGTAGTGGGGAGCGGGGGAGCAGTATACTTACAGTCCGTGTGGCTCCCCGGGCGCTCCAGAGTGACGTCAGGGCGCCCCACGCTCATGGATGACGTGTCGCATGGATCATGTCATCCATGCGCATGGGGCGCCCTGACGTCATTCTGGAGCGCCCCGGGAGCCGCACGGACTGTAAGTATACTGCTCCCCCGCTCCCCACTACTACTATGGCAGCCAGGACTTTAATAGCGTCCTGGGTGCCATAGTAACACTGAATGCATTTTGAAGACGGATCCGTCTTCAAATGCTTTCAGTTCACTTGCGTTTTTCCGGATCCGGCGTGTAATTCCGGCAAATGGAGTACACGCCGGATCCGGACAACGCAAGAGTCATGGCCGGACTGGGGGCGCAGCCTTAGGGGAGGGCAGCATGACGGGGGTTTGGTTTAGAGAGACCCCAGTGTATAGGTTAGGTGGAGTTAGTGGGGATGGGAGGAGGAATCGTTGGAAGTGGGGGGATTGGGTGGTTTGAGCTTAAGGGTGTGGCTATAGGGTTAAATAGGGTAGCTGAGGTGAGACCGGGGGCCATTTTGTCAGGATCCAAAAGAGCTGGTACCTTGCGCTTGAGCTGGTGACCGAAATGGAGCAGCTGGAGGAGACCATCGCTCGTTTGAGGGCAGCAGCGGAGGTCTGCGGCGCCGACTGGATTCAGGCGCAGGTACAGCAGATGCTCCAGGGGGCGGCTGAGGCTCCAGAGTTAATCCGGCCGCTGCGGGCCAGGCCGCCGGCGCGCTATAGCCCGCAGGCTTCTCAGTCTGCCCAGCCCCCTCCCAAGGCTCAGCGCCGCAAGCAGAGCCCCTCAAGGGACCCTCCACGCCGGGGGTCGGCGGGGAAAGCTTCCTCCAGTACCCCCCGGCGTGGGAGGAATCCGAACAGTAGGCGGAGCCTGCGGGGTGGCCGGGCCCGGTCACCTCGTTCTGCGGTGATTGACAGCGTGGGAGAAGGACCAGGAGCGGGGGTCGTCAGCCCAGGACCGGAGGTTGAGACCCCTCGGCGTGGACAGGTCGGCGGGAGGAGCGGGGCTGCTGCAGTCGTTCCGGTGTCCGGCAGCAGGCCCCTGTCTTCAGTGATCTCGGCGCGCATAGGAGGAAGCCCCGCCCACTCCATCGCAGCCCAAGAAGATGGAGGGCCTAACGTCTCTAGCCTGGGCCTGGCTAGGGGACTTGAAGATGAGGCGGCAACGCAGAGGAGGGAGCTGCTGGAGTCCGGATTGTCGGCTGGTGGGGACACAGCACCCAGGCAGCCAGGTGAGGCCTCTTGGGGAACACTAGCACAGTTTGTTGGGGGGGCTGGGGGTGTTGGGGGGTCCCCAGTAGATGTTAGCAGAGGTTTAGGGCAGTTGTTGGGGGGGCTGGCAGGTTTGCTTGCAGGATGGGGTGCGGGGGGGGCGTCTCCGTTACCAGCGTGGGGGGTGTCCGGGCCCTCTGGGGGAGCGAGCGTGGTTGGGGGGGCCAGTGTGAGTGGTGGGACTGTGTCGTCGTCGGTGCAGACGCAGGCGGGGGGTGCGGTTGAGGAGGAGACGGTTCGGTTGGATGATAGGGCAAGGGGTGAAGTTTATGTGTGCTTTGAGGGCCCTTTGGGGGCTCATTTGAAGCAGGAGGTGAGGGAAAAGATTTGGAGGGGGGAGTATGTAGAGATTTTTTCTTTGCTTCCTCTAGATAAATTTAATTTGGATAGAGTGAGACGGGATGAGGGTAAGAAGGAGGAGGAAGAGAAGCGAAGATACCGCCTGATACCGCGTACGTTTGCAAACTGGCTGCAGGCGTTCGCGATATTAGCGAGCGTAATTGGGGTGAAGGCGCCGGAGTGCTGTTCGGCGTTGTTCTGCTATTTGGATGCAGTTGGGGAGGCGTACAGGGTGTATGGGGGAATAGCGTGGCTGCGGTACGATGAACAGTTCCGGCAGCGGAAGGCGGTGAGGCCAGAGATTAAGTGGGACCACAAAGATATAGCTTTGTGGTTGAAGGTTACTGCGCCGGTGAGACAGGGCCAGTCCTTTCGGGGGGAGGCAGGAGGTAGTGGGCAGTCTAATGTTGCGTCAGCGTCAGCAAAGGGGCTATGTTTCGCATTTAATGATGGAACATGTAAATTCGGAGCTAAGTGCAAATTCAAGCACGAGTGCTCAGTGTGTGGAGGGGCTCACGGTGCAGCGCGATGCTTTAGGGGGACCAGACAGAGGGGGGGGGATTTCAATAGCAAAGGGGGAGACGCCGGTACGTCTGGGAAGGATGGGCCCGTTTCTAGACAGGTATCCGGATAGAGAGGCGGCGGCGTTGTTGTGGGATGGGTTTTCAGTTGGTTTTCGGATCCCGTTTGTTCAGTGTGAAGCGGTTTTGCTTAGAAAAAATTTGAGGTCAGCATTGGAGCATCCGGAGGTGGTGGCTGAGAAACTGGGCAAGGAGGTCAGTCTAGGCAGGATGGCGGGCCCCTTTTCGGCTCCACCATTTCCGAATTTGCGGGTGTCACCATTGGGGGTGGTTCCGAAGAAGGAGGTGGGTAAGTTTCGGCTTATCCACCATCTGTCTTTTCCGAAAGGCTCGTCGGTCAATGACGGTATTGACCCCGCCTTGTGTTCGGTGGTCTATACCTCATTTGATGCGGCAGTGCAGTGGGTTAAGAAGTTTGGGAGGGGGGCGCTGTTAGCAAAGACTGACATCGAGGCGGCGTTTCGGTTGTTACCGGTGCACCCAGACTGTTTACACTTGTTGGGATGTTATTGGGGGGGGGGGAGTTTTTTGTGGACAGGTGCCTGCCTATGGGCTGTTCCCTGTCCTGCGCGTATTTTGAGGCGTTTAGCTCGTTTTTGGAATGGGCGGTGGCGGACTCGGCGGGGTGTGAATCCATCATTCATTACCTAGACGATTTCCTATGTATTGGTCCGTCGGGTTCTAGGGTGTGTGCTTTATTGTTGCATACTTTAGAGTCGTTGTTTGGGGTTTTTGGGGTCCCGTTGGCTACGGACAAGACGGTAGGGCCGGTTACAGAATTGAGTTTTTTAGGGATAGTGATTGACTCGGGTAGGATGGAATGTAGGTTGCCCTTAGATAAATTAGAGGATTTGAGGGGAGAGGTGGCAAGGGCGTCTCGTTTAAAGAAATTGCAGTTGCGGGAACTGCAGTCGCTGCTCGGGAAACTCAATTTTGCTTGCCGAATCATGCCTATGGGGAGGGTGTTCTGTAGGAGGTTGGCTATGGCAACGGGGGGGGGGGGGGGGGTGATTTCGCCTCATCATTATGTGCGTTTAGGTAAGGAGTTGAGAGCGGACTTGAGGGTGTGGAGTTCCTTTCTGGAGCGTTATAACGGTCGCTCGTTGTTTATGGGTGATGTGGTGAATTCTTTTGATTTCGAGTTGTTTTCGGATGCAGCGGGTAGCAAGGGCTTTGGGGTTTATTGCCGGGGGCAGTGGTGTGCGGGTCAGTGGCCTGACAGTTGGGTAGAGCGAGGCTGGGTGAAGAACGTGGCTTTGTTGGAGCTGTTTCCTATTGTAGTGGCGGTGGTTTTGTGGGGTGACAAGTTCCGAGATATGAAGGTACGGTTCCACTGTGATAACCTAGGGGTGGTGCAGGCGATTAATGGGTTGTCGGCTTCGTCGGAGTTGGTGGTGAGGTTGTTGCAACGTTTGGTGTTGGAGTGTCTGTTGATCAATGCTTGGGTGGTGGCGGTTCATGTGCCGGGAGTGGATAACGGGGTCGCTGATGCTCTTTCTCGTTCACAGTGGGACCGTTTCCGGCAGTTGGCTCCAGAGGCGGAGGAGTTTGGGAGGGAATGCCCGAGTTGTCTATGGGAGGTACTGTACGAACGGTAGCAAATCTTATTCAGGCATCGCTGGCACCTAGGACGTGGGAGTTATATCGGAAATCATGGCAGTACTGGGAGGATTGGTGCAGTAAGTTGGGTGTGGGGGAATGGGAGTTAGAGGTCCCAATGTTGTTGTTTGTGGGGCACTGTAGGGAAGAGGGGTGGTCGGTGTCAAGGATGAATAATTGCATGGCCGGTTTGGCATTCGGTTTTAAGTGTAGGCAGCTGCCGGATGTAACTAAGTCATTTTTGGTAATGCGGGCGATGAAAGGGTGGCGAAGTGCGAGTACGGGGGGGGATAACAGGAGACCGGTGTCCTTCGGGTTATTGTTGAAGTTGGGGGAGCAGCTGGGGGGGGTGTGTTTTTCCGCCTCAGAGGTTCGGTTGTTCCGGTTGGCATTTTCCTTGGCATTCTTTGGGGCGTTAAGGGTGGGGGAGTTGGTGAGTCCGTCAGTGCGCAAGGCTGGGGGGTTACAGATGGCGGATGTGGAGTTGTTCCAAGACAGACTGGAATTAGTTATTCGCCGGTCCAAGACGGATGCGGAAGGTCGGGGTCGGAGAGTGGTATTGTTTGGGGTCCCGGATTGCGCCATGTGCCCAGTGAGGAGTTTACGGGATTACTGGGGGGACAGGAGGAGTGGGATGTTGCCGCTGTTGGTGCATGAGGATAATTCTTTTTTGTCGCGTTTTCAGTTTGCGGCGGTTTTTTCAAAATGCCTGGTTCGTTTGGGCTTGGGGCCGGAGGGGTACTCGAGTCATTCTTTTAGGATTGGGGCGGCAACGGAGGCGGCGAGGTGGGGGTTGGGCGACGAAATTATAAAAAGAATTGGTCGTTGGGAGTCTGTGCGGTTTAGATCATACATTAGATTGCATAGTCTGAGGGAGCGGCCGGGGGGGGGGGTCGGGGTAGGATAGGTGGATGGTGTTATGCAATGTCATTATTGTTTGTTCTTGGGTTTGTTTCTCGTTGCAGATGCAGTGCCGGCCCTAGTTTGGATCCTCGGGCATTCGTATGTCTTTTGGGGGGCCGTCCGGGCAGCGGTTCGGCCGGACGGTCAGCAACTGGGGTTCTCGAGGTCCGTGGCGGTGGTGAGGTGGATAGGGAGAAGAGGTATGGTTTGGGCTGGGGTGTTGCCGGAGGTTCACAGGTTTGCAAGGCAAGACAGGGCACCCGAGGTCTTAGTTCTGCACGTGGGAGGTAACGACCTGGTGGCGCGGGCGTTCCGGGAGTTGTTGCAAGGGATAAAATTTGACTTGCTGCGGTTGTGGGTCTTGTTCCCGCGGATGGTGACGGTATGGTCCGATATTGTCCCTAGGAAGGTGTGGAGGGATGCTCGTTCAGTGGTAGGTGTTAATAGGGCACGGGTTAAGGTGAACCGGGCAATGGGACGGTTCATGGCCAGGAATGGTGCTGTGGCAGTGAGGCATTTGGAGCTTGAGAAGGGTGTAGGGGGGTTTTGGCGGGCGGACGGGGTGCATTTGAATGCGGTTGGCTTGGACATGTGGAGCCTTGCAATCCAGGAGGGGATTGAAGTGGCCTTGCGTTTGTGGAGGAACGCGCAGACTTAAGGCGGTCAAGTCTGTGCGTTGGTGGCGGGGGGAGGTCCTTGAAGTTGGTCATATTCACAGAGGAGGATGCTGGGAGGGCTCCATGGTTGGGGCTGGACTCCCAGTGGTGACGGATTTTAAAGGGGCCATTCAGTGGTGCTTCTGAGCTGGAGGACAACGGCTGGAAGCAAGATGGCTAACCCACTGGGGTATTTGCGGTTGTTTGGGGGCTTCAAGGACTTCCCCTCGGGGGGGTGGAGAATTGTTATTTATTATATGTTATGTTATATGTTAATAAAAGACGGCTGCTGTGGCCGATTTATTCCAACCCAGGTGTCCGTGTGTCATTTTGGGGGGCATGTTGGGATGTGATAGAGGTGAGGGTTGGTTATGGGGTTTGGAGTGGATAGAGGGGAGTATGGTTAAGGGTCGAACGGTGGATAACCAATACCACCGTCAAGTCATGGCCGGACTGGGGGCGCAGCCTTAGGGGAGGGCAGCATGACGGGGGTTTGGTTTAGGGAGACCCCAGTGTATAGGTTAGGTGGAGTTAGTGGGGATGGGAGGAGGAATCGTTGGAAGTGGGGGGATTGGGTGGTTTGAGCTTAAGGGTGTGGCTATAGGGTTAAATAGGGTAGCTGAGGTGAGACCGGGGGCCATTTTGTCAGGATCCAAAAGAGCTCTCGCCCACCCTCCCTTGATTTATGGGGGTTTGGTGGTGATAATAAAAAAAAAAAAAAAAAAAGGGGGAATGGGGCAGGTTATGGTAGTTTTGGTGTCACGGTGGCTGTGGCGGGGGGAGGTCCTTGAAGATGGTCATATTCACAGAGGAGGATGCTGGGAGGGCTCCATGGTTGGGGCTGGACTCCCAGTGGTGACGGATTTTAAAGGGGCCATTCAGTGGTGCTTCTGAGCTGGAGGACAACGGCTGGAAGCAAGATGGCTAACCCACTGGGATATTTGCGGTTGTTTGGGGGCTTCAAGGACTTCCCCTCGGGGGGGTGGAGAATTGTTATTTATTATATGTTATGTTATATGTTAATAAAAGACGGCTGCTGTGGCCGATTTATTCCAACCCAGGTGTCCGTGTGTCATTTTGGGGGGCATGTTGGGATGTGATAGAGGTGAGGGTTGGTTATGGGGTTTGGAGTGGATAGAGGGGAGTATGGTTAAGGGTCGAACGGTGGATAACCAATACCACCGTCATGTGAAACCAGCCTAAGATTGAAAAAATCAATAGGAGCAACATTTTCTATAGGCACCAGCTTGTGCCGTGAATGGAGGAATAGAAGGTCTGTAAATGTCTGAATGTGACCACACTGGATTGCTGATTTCAAAAAGGAAACTTTCTATAGGTGTCAAGGGTGTAAGGTCCTGCTGTCGGTGAAGACTCTCACTAGCCATTACAGGTGTCAGTTCTGTCATCTGTGTATCTGCGCTACTAACGATTGTCTCACATTGGTTGATGTGACTTGTAGAGGTCCCTGGCAAGTCTGTGCGGTGCTACCTGCTGCTAACAGACCACAGATGCCTTCTCTATATTTTTATGGCTAGGACATCATCATCTGAACCACTGTCTGAACTGGAATTTAACGTATCACTGCTTTCCAAAGGCTCATACTCAGAATTTTCTAAACTACTTTCCTCATCAGAGGAACAAAGCATGGCATATGCCTCTTCAGCACTATACATTCTATGTGACATGTCTGATACTGAGTACCTGACAAATATAAAGAATATCCTTTAAATGTACTTAGTAGTAGCTAATTAATAAATGCATAAGGCTGGGTTCACAAGTGACTGAAAATCAAGCGAAAAAAAAAAAAAAGGTTTTGTTGTGGAAAAGCCAGCAGGTTTAACCCTCTCTATTGAGAAGGATGAATTCTGCAAGAGAAATCTACTGTATAAATTGAAATGCCGCAGATTTCAAATCAACAATACTACAGCTTGTTCTGCATTTTTTTATGCAGCGTATGGATACTGTACAACACTGTGGACTTGCCACATGAAAATCCATGGAGTCAAATCCAGAGCATTTCAGTCACATACGAACATACCCTAAAACTGTATTTTATGTATAGATACACAGAAAAAAATGGAATAGATAGATAGATAGATTTTGACATTTATTGAAAAAAAAAAAAGAATGAAAGAAAGAAAGAAAGAAAGAAATGTGTTTTCTCTTTAATATATTAATGACTTTGTGGATGGCTTAGAGTACAATTTCAGTATTTACAGATGATACTAAGCTCTGCTAAGTAAAGTAGAGATTTGAGGAAGCTGGAGGCTTGGGTGGAGAAATGGCAAATGAAGACGTGCCTGATGTCTTGGAGTGTTGTCCAAGTCTCCCGTTACCCATGCCATCTACTTTAGCTTTTTTGACCATGTACTGTCAGGTTGCCATTGCTTTTAACCACAGCCCTAGTCTTTACCTACTTCAACTTTTAACCCCTTCCTGACACTTGATGTAATAGTACATCATAGCGGTAGGTGGCTTGCCGCAATTTGACGTACTATTTCGTCATGGTGATCAGGCAGGCACTGGAGCGGTGCGCGCCCAATCACTGCAGAGGCTCAGCAGTCACTGATAGCCGGGCCCCTGCTGTATCCCTAAAAGGTGTATGCGGTCAGTGAGGGATCCAAATGGGTCCCCGCTCAGCAGTGACGGGGAACCGACGGGTGAGAAGGCAGCCCAATGCCTTGGTGAGGCATCAGGACCTGCCTTCTACAGAAGCCTAGCAGATCCAGCCCCAGACTGGGTCTCCTAGGAAACCCAGGGGATCAGACCTCCAAAAGTTGAAGTCCCATAGTAGGACAGAGTTTAAGTAAAAAAAAAGTAAAAAAAAAGTGGTTTTAATAATAAAAAATAAAGTTTCAAGTAAAAAAAAAACGCGTTTTTCCCCTGATTTTATAATAAAAAAATATAGACTCCGCGCGAAAGACGGGATCGAGCGGCGAATGAGGAGGACGGCGCATGCGCAGCCTTGACAAGCGCGGTCCCGGCGACTGAGCCGGCTGTCAATTACAGTGCATAGAGGCGGGGTTAGGGCAGGGGAGGTACAGCCAGAGGTGAGGGAAGGGCTACCCCCTTGACTTCTAGCGTGACTATTGGAGCAGGAAATGATAACTTTATAAGACGATTTTTTCAGGCAGATACAGCGCATTAAAGCGGCACAAGGATGTTTAAGAATACACTGAAGATGATCTAAAAGTATACATATTAGGTATTGCCACATCCGTAACAACCTGCTCTATAAAAATATCACATGAACTACCCCCACAGGTGAAAGCTGTAAAAATAAGTAAATAAAAACTGTGCCAAAACAACCAATGTTTTGGTCAATTTGCCCCATAAAGTGTAATAATGAATGATGAAAAAATCATATGTACCCAGAAATGGTACCAATAAAAACATCAAATCTTCCTGCAAAAAATGAGCCCCTGACAAGATGATCGGCAGAAAAATAAAAAAAATATGGCTTTCAGAAAATGGAGACACAAAACCGTAATTTTTTTTCAAAAATGCTTTATTATGTAAAAACTGAAACAAAGTAGACATATTTGAAATCATCACGTCCGTAATAACCTGCTCTATAAAAATAGCACATGATCTAATCTGTCAGATAAACGTTGTAAAAAACTAAACATTTAAACTGTGCTAGAACAGCAATTTTTTGGTTACCTTGCCTCACAAGAAATGTAATATAGAGGGATCAAAAATCACATGTACCCCAAAATAATACCAATCAAACTTGCACCTTATCCCATAGTTACCAAAATGGGGTAACTTTTTGGAGTTTATACTGTAGGGTGCATCAGGGGGGCTTCAAATGGGACATAGTGTCTAAAAACCAGTCCAGCAAAATCTGCCTATCAAAAACCATACGGTGCTCCTTTTCTTCTGTGTCCTGCCGTGTGCCCTTACAGCAGTTTACCACCATATGTGGGGTGTTTCTGTAAACTGCAGAATCAGGGTAATAGATATTGAGCTTTGTTTGGCTGTTAAACCTTGATGTGTTACAGGAAAAAAAATGATTAAAATGGAAAATCTGCCAAAAAAGTGAAATTTAGAAATTTCATCTCAATTTTCCATTAATTCTTATGGAACACCTAAAGGGTTAACACATTTTTTAAAATCAGTTTCTAATAACTTAAGGGGTGTAAGTTTATAAAATGCAGTCATTTATGGGTGGTTTCTATTATGTAAGTCCCACAAAGTGACTTCAGAACTGAACTGGTCCTTAAAAAGTGGGTTTTGGAAATTTTCTTAAAGCCTTCTAACGTCCTAAAAACATGAAATGACATTTACAAAGTGATGCCAACATAAAGTAGATATATGGGGAATGTTAAGTAATAAATATTTTATGCAATTTGCGGATCCGCAAAACACATACGGACGTGTGAATGGACCCTTAGAGGAGATCTCATTGCAATGTACAAATATATGAATGGACAGTCATCATTCTAATCATCTCTTTATATTTAGGCTGTTAACTGAAAGAGTCTATGTCTGGAGAATGGGGATCCTTTACTGTAAGGCCTCTTTCACACGACCGTTGTTCTGTCCCCACATGAAGGCGAATGAAGGTGTAACTGATAATGACTTTGTGACTGTCCTACCTTCGTATCCAAGCAGTGGAGCAGACCGGACCGGCAGATGCTCAGGTTAGATGGATCCAGACGTAGACATGAGGATGCAATCAAACGTGGGTGACAACGAACGAGGTGTGCAGCATACAAATTCCGGCCAGCAGATGGCAGCAGAGAACAATAGACTTAAACAACATAGGTAAAACAAGAAATAATACAGTGCAGAAATTCAATATGAAAGGAACAGCACACTCCCCGTCTGAAATTCACTTAGGGGATTTCACTATGACGAATGTCCATAAAATATAAACAACCTGTAAAAGAAAACATGTTAGAATGCAAACATAGATAGTCCTGTTTTCCAACTTCGAATGGAGAAGATCTGCGGAGCTAGATACAGTCCTGTTCACCCATCAGGGACGTTCTCGATGGGTCTCATCCAACTGGAGAAACGTTCAAAGCGCTGACAACCGAAGCTGGCGTTTTGCTTTGTTCCAGTGACTAATGCACTAACTTCAGCGCGGATTTCTGGATCATTATTCGGATCCTGGATGCTGAAAACTTCCTGTACACATTCGTCTGCCTCTCCAAGCAGAAACTCTGGACCTGTAAGCCAGGTAGAGTTAGTAAAGGAACCTATAGACATAGGCCTAGTGGCGTGATCTGCTGGATTAAGTTCGGATGGTACGTAGTGCCATTGTTCAGGTTTGGAGGACCTCCTGATTCTCTCTATGCGGTTACTAACGTACACATAAAATCGCTTGGTCAGATTGTGGATGTAACCTAAAACGACCTTACTGTCGGTGTAATACTGGACTTCGGCGATGTCGACACCCAGTTCTTGTTGTACGAAATCCGCAATCTCCACTGCCAACACAGTCCCACAGAGTTCCAGTCTGGGAATAGTATGATCTGGCTTGGGGGCTAACTTAGCCTTACCAAAGACGAATCCAATGTGATTTTGGTTGTTGGGTTCTGTGACTTTCAGATAGGCAACTGCTGCGATGGCCTCCGTGGAAGCGTCCGAGAACACGTGGAGTTCTTTCTTTATGCTGGAGGAAAGTGAAGTTTTAATATAGCATCTCGGGATGTGGATCTCATCCAAGGCACACAAGGATCGCTTCCAGGCTTCCCATTTTTGCTCTTTCTCGGAGGGAAGTGGGGTATCCCAATCCTTGACTGTTTCAGAAAACTGTCTCAGTAGAGATTTACCTTGTATGGTGATGGGCGCTACAAATCCCAGCGGATCAAATAGGCTGTTTACTACTGATAGGATGCCTCGTTTTGTGAATGGCTTGTCTGCACAACTTATCTGAAAACCGAAGGAGTCGGCTGAGAGATCCCATCTGAGGCCCAAGCTCCTCTGCACAGGTGGACTGTCCAGTCCCAAGTTAATGTCCTTGAATCCTGGTGCATGATCGCCTGATTCGAAGGCCCTCATAACGGCCAGGCTGTTTGAAGCAATTTTGTGTAGTCTAAGTTTAGCTTGGTACAACATACTTTGAGTCCTTTTGAGCAGATCAATAGCCGCTTCTTCAGTCGGTAGTGATTTGAGTCCATCGTCTACGTAGAAGTCCTTTTCTACAAAGTCTCTGGCGTCTTTACCGTACTTGGATTCTCCCTCTAATGCAGTGCGCCGAAGGCCGTAAGTTGCCACGGCAGGTGAAGGGCTGTTTCCAAATACGTGTACCCTCATACGATATTCTGCCATCTCTGCGTTGGTGTCGTTATTCTTGTACCACAGAAACCTGAGGAAATTCCGGTGGTCCTCTCTGACTACGAAACAGTGGAACATCTGTTCAATGTCGGCGGTGATGGCAACGAGCTCTTTTCTGAACCTCATCAGCACTCCAACTAGGTTATTCGTCAGATTAGGACCTGTGAGAAGGACATCATTAAGAGATACACCTTGATGTTTGGCACTTGAGTCGAAAACAACCCTAATTTGATTAGGTTTCCGTGGGTGATACACTCCAAATGAAGGCAAGTACCAGCACTCGTCATTCTTCCCTAAGGATGGAGCTGGTTCTGCATGGTTGTTGCGGAATATTTTGTCGATAAAGGCAACGATGTGTTCTCTCATCTCAGGCTTACTGTTCATGGTACGCTGAAGAGAGTTAAATCTAGACAGAGCTTGTTCCCTATTGTTCGGGAGTCTCACCCTGGTAGCTCGGAAGGGTAATGGAGAAACCCAGTGATTGGTTTCGTCTTTAAGGAACTCATTGTCCATTATCTTGATAAATTCTCTGCCCTCTACTGACAAAGCTACTTTATCATCGTCCTTGCTGGTATGAAAGACTAATCTTCCCAAGTTGTCGGCAAAGGGAGGAATGTCGTCAGGTGGTTGTATGAGGTCTGGAGGCTTCTCTTTCACCTCATAGTGATGAGGGCAAGGCTTAATGCAAGTTGTGCGTCCATCTCCACGCACGTACGTTTTGAATGAGCAGATTTTTGGTTGATCCAAGCATACATTTCCTATGACTACCCATCCCAAGTCCAGTCTCTGTGCGTATGGTGCATAGTCGGGACCAATACACTGTTGACGCACCTTGTGTACCCTTAGATTGTCTCTGCCAAGCAGGAGTAGAATCTCGGCGTTGTTGTCCACAGGTGGGATAACGTTGGCTAGGTGCCTTAGGTGTGGATGGTGAAATGCAGCTTCCGGGGTAGGAATTTCATCCCCATGGTTGGGTATTTGATCGCATTCGATCAGCGTTGGTAGAGGTATTTCCGTATTTCCACTGACGGAACAAGCGATGAATCCTTGTGCCCTCCTGCCGCTAGTCTCTATGCGACCCGAGCAGGTGTTTAAGATGTAGGGTTCTGACGGTCCCTTTATTCCAAAGGCTTCAAAGAATTTAGGTCCTGCTAGGGAACGGTTGCTTTGGTCGTCAATGATGGCATACATTTTTACTGCCTTTTCTGGTAGCCCCTCCGGGTAGACCTTGATTAGGCATATGCGGGCACAACATTTCTCACTCTGGCCCTCCCCACATACGTCCAAGCATGAGCAGGAAACAGCAGTGGCTGTGTTAGCGTGGTTCTGGGGCTCCCCGCCATGACTTGGAGCAGGACTGGTGGTGACGGCAGCAGGTGAATCCCTTGTGAGTGGAGTTGGGTGCATAGCTGAGGCATGTCTATCACTATGACACTCCTCACATTTGATAATGGATTTACAGTCCTTAGCCATGTGCTCCAATGAAGCGCAGCACTTGAAACATACCCCAAGCTCGGTGAGGACTTTCTTGCGCTCCTGTATGGTTTTGGATCTAAATCCTCTGCATTTGTTCAGCGAGTGTGGTTTTTTATGAATGGGACATTCACGATTGAAGGCCTTGTCTCCTGATGAGGTAGTGTACTGTCTACCAGTGGGTACTGCAGATGATGGTAGGTTAGTCTTTCTAACATTCACGCTGCTCTTAAAGTCTCTGTGTTTATGTACAATACTTTCATACCTTGATGATGGTGTCACTGAGGCTGTAGTATTGAACTCCAGGAAGTCAAGGCTGGGGTCATTCCTCATCTGGGACTGTTCATCGATGAATCTGCAGAAATGAATAAATGGGGGAAAAGTGACGTCATGCACTCTTTTGTACCTTGAGACTGATGCCGCCCACTTCTCTTGCAGGCTGTATGGTAACTTCACGACGATTGGGTTCACCCCATGGGCTGTATCCAGGTAGCACAGCCCGGACAGACGAGGGTCTCTTTTGGCGAGCTCCAGTTCCATGAGCAAATCACTTAAATCCTGAAGCTTCTGGACATCCTTGAGACTGATCTTGGGGACGTTCTGCAGTCTCCTGAATAGTGCCTTCTCTATTGCTTCTGCACTGCCAAAGGTGCGTTCGAGTCTCTGCCAGGCTGCAGCGAGACCTGCTTCTGCTTGTCCCACATAGACAGTTCTAAGGCTCTTGATGCGATTTGTGGAGCCTGGGCCCAGCCATTTGATCAAGAGGTCGAGCTCCTGCTCTGCGGTTAGGTTGAGGTTGGCGATGGCGGCTTTGAAGGTTGCCTTCCAGGCTCTGTAGCTCTCCGCACGGTCATCAAATTTTGAGAGACTGGTGTTAATTAGCTCTCTGCTCACCATAAACCTGGCAAACTCAGACATATCTGATTTCTCACTGCTTGTTGCCATGACAACTTGTGATGCCCCTGGGGCGTATAGGCTGCGTGGCGTGAAAGGGTGAGATGCTTCCGGGTAGAATGATGTTGCTGCAGGGTTGAGCTGTGGTCTAGCCTCTGTAGATTTTGATGACTGCTGCTTGAGCTGTGGAGGTAGGCCAGGAAACACCTGGTAGCCATCTTGCTGTAATAACTGCCCTTGAGAGGGCGCATCTGGGCGACTGTTATTGGATTGCTCGGGTGCTGTGGGTGTCACTGGCCCTGCAGGTAGAGCTGACTTGGAGGTTTCAGTGTTGTTGGCTTGGACAGTACTGCACACTGGGGGTGGTGCAGATAACTGTTTCAGTACATAGTCGCTGGTGCGATCAACTGGATCGTCTATCTCCTCTGGTGGTAAGCAGACTGAATCAAGGCCTTGGCTCAATGATTGCTCAAGTAGTCTTACTTTTGCTAATGCAATTTCCTCTTCCCTCTCTGATTCAAGGATCTTTATTCGAGCCTCTGCTTCTGCCCTCTTGGCTTCTGCCTCCGCTTCAGCCCTCTTGGCCGCCGCCTGTGCTTCTGTTCTCGCAAGGACTTCTTTTTCGGTGAAGGAACGCCTCACTTTGGATAGCTCTGCATTTATGCGGGCCTCTAGTAATCTGTCGCTCAGGGCGGAGCTTCTAGAGCATGATGATCTGTAGGACCGTGAGGAATGTTTGGACGAATGCGATCTGTGTGATCTAGTTTCTTGCAAATGAGCGATGCGGAGTTCCACTTTATCTTTAGCGTCCAGCACCATGGCGTCTCTTTGTCTGTCTATTGATTCTGCCTTGCACAATTCTGATGGGGCTTCTTCAATATTAGAGTCTTTTAGAAAGGTTATATACCTTGTAGACAGTCTCTTGTATCTTTCATGGGCTGCGTTCAGCCGCCCGACGGCAACTTGTAAGCTGGTGGCATCGCCTGAGGAGGACTTAAGTCCTGATATGAGGGAGGAAACTCGTTCCCATAGCTCTTCCAGGTTGTCACATAGCTCATCTTTCCTGGTGTGATAATTTTTAGTGATCTTTATAGTTGGTTTGAGAGAGCGCCTTGGTCGCGTGACTTGGTCTGCTGGAAGTGTGGGTTCTACCTCCAGCTCTTCATAATGATCAGTATCAGGTTGCATTTGCTTTGTTTCATCACTGGGGAACTGTACGAGGTCCTTTTCGGCCATTTTGATTTAAGGTGCGCTGTCTCTTTAAGAAATTGAACTTTTGAATTGGGGGCTGAAAATTGCAGTGCGGCTAAGATGAGGCACCCCGATGAGTTTCCCAAGGTGTTTTGAGTGAATTGCGGGGTTTTGGTTTGAGGGAGGCCCCGTGTGCGTGAACAGTTCTTATATCATGCGAGCAAGGGTTAATATAGGATGTAGAAAGTGGCTTGGCGAGTAGTGGAGGACTTCCAGGCGAGAGTATATCTACTGCGGACACGCCGTGCTTCCCCTTGGGCTTATGGGACGTGCACTGTTGCTGGGCAGATTTGCTGCGAGTGGGCCTGTTGCAGGGGAGGTTCCTGAGTGTGGCACTGGGCTCTGAGGGGACCTGCAGCCGGGCATTGGACATTCAGACGGATATTGACTGGGGTATTAGGCTTTAAGGCAGTTTTTGACTGTTCTGTCCCCACATGAAGGCGAATGAAGGTGTAACTGATAATGACTTTGTGACTGGCCTACCTTCGTATCCAAGCAGTGGAGCAGACCGGACCGGCAGATGCTCAGGTTAGATGGATCCAGACGTAGACATGAGGATGCAATCAAACGTGGGTTTATTTGATCCAGAGCAGTGACATACAGTGATGGAATACAGTAGACGCTGTCATGTGGATGTCTTTTCTGAGGCTACTGCTGAGGCAACTGCTGGTCAAAAACTGATGCCTTCACAAGCCAAGGTGTGTGTCTCCAGTCACAAAGAATGCAGCACTGAAAAAGGCTACAGGAAGTGACCAGGCCCAAGGCTGCTAAAACCACGCACAGAGATAAAACTTTATAGACAACGAACGAGGCGTGCAGCATACAAATTCCGGCCAGCAGATGGCAGCAGAGAACAATAGACTTAAACAACATAGGTAAAACAAGAAATAATACAGTGCAGAAATTCAATATGAAAGGAACAGCACAACCGTTTTCTTTTTCCGTTTTGCGGGCCGTTTTTTGCGTTCCGTATACGGTCAGTATACGGAACCATTCATTTCAATGGTATTGCAAAAAAAACGGAATGTACTCCGTATGCATTCCGTTTCCGTATTTCCGTTTTTCCGTTCCGTAGAAAGATAGAACATGTCCTATATTTGGCCGCAAATCACGTTCCGTGGCTCCATTAAAGTCTATGGGTCCACAAAAAAACGGAATGCATACGGAAATGCATCCGTTTTTTGCGGAACCATCTATTGAAAATGTTATGCCCAGCCCAATTTTTTCTATGAAATTACTGTATACTGTATATGCCATACGGAAAAATGGAACGGAAAAACGAAACGGAAACACAACGGAAACAAAAAACGGAACAACGGATCCGTTTAAAACGGACTGCAAAACACTGAAAAAGCCATACTGTCGTGTGAAAGAGGCCTAAGGCTTTGTTCTCATTTTCATGTCAGTTGGAAAATCTGTACGTGTTTCATCCATGAAGATGTCTGTGAAGGACCGGTATTTGGTCTGTGTGTCTGCTTTTTTCTCCTGTCCATGTCAACAGTTATCCATCGATATTGCTCAGTTGAAAATTTATTTCCAGATCATCTTCTACTAGTAGTCAGTGAAAAATAGACCAAACATGGGTGACATCTGTGTTCTGCCAGGGCTTCAGTGTTTTCGAGATTTTAATGCTGATTAGCTGTGCTCTGGATAGGTGGTCGGTATCTGATCGGTGGGGGTCCTACACCCGGGACCCCTGCTGATCAGCTGTTTGAGAAATCACCAGTGCTCCTGTGAGTGCCACTGCCTTCTCTTAGCTTACTAAACACAGCACTGTACATTGTATAGCGGTTGTGCTTGGTATAGCTCACAGCCCAATTCACTTCTATAGGGCTGAGCTGTGCCTAGGCCATGTGACAGATGAGTGTTGTCACTAGCCTAGAGCAAGCTGTGAGAAGGCCATGGCACTCACAGGAGCGCCAGTACCTTCTCAAACAGCTGATTTTGGAGGTCTGATGTGTCGGACCCCTACCGATCAGATACTGATGACCTATCCTAAAGATAGGTCATCAGTATTAAAATCTCAGAAAACCCCTTTAACTGTGGTGCGTCAATTACTACTGTACTTCAGGATGTTCCCGTCTTTGGTCTTCTATGCACTGATGTCTGCTGTGATCCTGCCAGGCTCTAAAGGAGACTCCATGTAGCACATAACTAGGCTGTCTCCTCCCACCTTCTCATGTGGCTGCACACTGCTGTACTGTTTAGAAAAACTTTATTGCCTCTGTAAGGCTGAGCTGTTCAAGTTTTGTTGCCTAAATGTGAGGTATACATCAGGATCATTTACCTATTCCACATATATACCTTTATGTAAGAAAGCAACGTATCCCATTGTATCCCAATACAGTACCTTAAAAAAGTATTCATACTCCTTGAATTTTTCCACATGAGGCTGAATAGAAATGCACGCCACACTTTCCAGATTTTTCTTTATTAAAAATTTTGAAAACTTTTGAAAACTGTATATCGTTTTCACGTCACACATACTTGCTACTTTGTGTTGGCCTATCACATAAAATCCAAATAAAATACATTTAGGTTTGTGGGTGTAAACTGAAAAAATTTGGAAAAGTTGAAGGGGTATGAATATTTTTGGCACGCATTTGTATTCAGCCCTTCTGAGTCAATATTTTGTAGGACAACCTTTTGCTGCAATTACAGCTGAAAGTTATTTGGGGTATGTCTCTCTACCAGCTTTGGTAGAGGCTGAATTTGCCCATTCTTCTTTGCAAAATAGCTCAAGCTCAGTCAGATTGGATGGAGAGTGTCTGTGAACAGCAATTTTTAAGTCTTGTCCCAGATTCTCAATGGGATTTAGTTCTGAACTTTCACTGGTCCATTCTGACACATGAATAGGCTTTGATGTAAACCATTTAATTGTAGTTCTGGCTGTATGTTTATGGTCAATGCCCTGCTGGAAGGGGAACCTTCACCCTAGTCTCAAGTCTTTTGCAGCCTCTAAAAGGTTGCAGCCTCCAGAATTGCCCTGTATTTACCTCCATCCATCTTCCCATCAACTCTGACCAGCTTTCCTGTCCCTGCTGAAGAAAAGCATCCCAACAGCATGATGCTGCCACTGGGGGATGGTGTGTTCAGGGTGTTGTGCAGTTTTAGCTTTCCGCCACACATAGCGTTTTGCGTTTAGGCCAAAAAGTTCAACTTTGGTCTCATCTGACCAGAGCACCTTCTTCCACATGTTTGCTGTATCCCCTACATGGCTTGTGGCAAAGTGCAAATAGAACTTCTTATGGCTTTCTTTTAAAAATGTCTTTCTTCTTGCCTCTTTTCCATAAAGGCCCGATTTGTGGAGTACATGACTAATAATTGTCCTATGGACAGATTCTCCCACCTGAGCTGTGGATCTATGCAGCTCCTCCAGAGTGACCATGGGCCTTTTGGCTGCTTCTCTGATTAGTGCTGTCAGTTTAGGTGGACGGTCATGTCTTTGTAGGTTTGCAGTTGTACCATACTCCTTCCATTTTAGAACGATGGATTAAACAGTGATCCGTGAGATATTCAGAGCTTGGGATATTTTTTATAACCTAACCCTGCGTTACACTTATCTACATCTTTATCACTGACCTATCTGGTGTGTTCCTTGGTTTTAATTCTGCTGTTTGATCACTCATGTTCACTAACAAACCTCTGAGGCCTTCACAGAACAGCTGTAGTTATACTGAGAATAAATTACACACAGGTGGGCTCTACTTACTAATTAGGTGACTTCTGAAGACAATTAGTCACTGGATTTTATTTAGGGGTAAAAATGCAAACAACACTTTCCAAACTAGCAGGCACTTTGAAAAAGGGCAGCCACAATTCCATGTAAGTGAGTGGGGCTACAAGTTGATTGACTCACATGAAGGCAGTGTTGGACTGGGGTGCTTTGGTCCCACCTGTAAAATTCGTTCTGGGGGGCCCACTGTAAAGCTACAGGCAAATATTACCTGCTCACACAGCGGCAACAGCAAGATGCTACAACATGATTGCTTATGGGGTCCCTGCAGCAACTTTGAGAAGGCAGGTCCCTGATGAAGAGAATATTGGCTGTCCTGCCTCTGTACCTATAAGGCCTCATGCACATTTTGGATGCAGAAAGCACATGGATGATATCCGTGTGCGGTCCTTTTTTTTGTGCAAATTTTTAAAAAGAATATGTATGCCACTGGGCCTTGCTATTACACTGCTGTTGTTGGGTTTTGCTACTACTGTGATCTGCTACAATCTTGTGCTTTATGCCACTGCTGCTGCGCTCCCTCACCACTCTGTCATGGAGCCACTATTGTCACTGTTACTGCCACTGCTGTTGTCCACCTCTCTACTCTGTTATGGAGCCACTATTGTCCCTGTTTGGCCGTGTTCACATCACCATAATTTTTTTTCGTTGTTCAGATCCGACAGAAGAACAGAAAAAAAAGATCCTATATTTTGAGCATCCGTAAGGCTCTTTCACACGGTCAGTATTTGGTCAGTATTTGTAGGCCAAAAGCAGGAGTGGATCCAAAACACAGAATAGATGCAAATATTTCCATTATTTTTTATCTCTGTTTTGGACCTCACTCCTGGTTTTCATTTAGAGATACTGATCAAATACTGATGCAAAATACTGACAGTGTAAAATAGGCCTTACAGATGCGCAAAATACAGAATCTACTGTCACTGTCAATGCTGCTGCCACTCTCCCTACTCATGAGTATGGATCGTATTTTGGTATCCGAAACGCGTAGACTATAACGCTATCCTGTCTATATGATGTCACACTTGGATTTTATAATTCATGATTTTTGAAGAATAAAGATGCAACACTTTTTATTGGAAGCTGGACTTTTTTCACTTTTCTTGGACTTTAATCTTGCCTGATCCGGGGTTATGGTCCGTGCCTCCGTTAAGCAGAACACAGGTTAGTGCAGCTATTTTTCCTCATTTGTGTTCACTCTTCCCACTCTGTCATGGGGCCACTACTTGAATCTTGGTGCACTGCACAGTTAAGTCCACAGCAATAAATTAGACCTGACGGTAAAGCCGATTTTTGTGCAGATAATAGCTAACTAGCATTGGCATGTGTAGATATACATACACTACTCACAAACTGTGGCGAAAGCCACTTCGCCACGGTGTTTTGGAGGGGCTGGTTTGCCCGCCTCCTGCCCCAGGATTATGGCCCATACTAACTTTGAAGGAGAAGACAGACCAAATGTGACTTCCATGGAATTCGGGAACCCCTGCTCGGATCTGGGTGATTTTTGGATATGTTGTTCGCCCAGATCAGAGCTATCCATGGATGTATACATTATGGGGATATGTGGGGAATTGGGTGTTTTCTGTGTTTGGGGGAAAAATGTGTGTTTTCTGTCTGTGAGTGATTAAGTTAGCCCATTACGTTTGGTAATTGTATTTTGTGGATTGCGTCTCAGACAATGCCAGTGTGTTAGTTAATTGCGTTACAGACAGAGGGAAGGGGATTTTGTGTACAATTGCTGGGAAGGTTCAATACTGTAAATGCATGTGATTGGCTAAAATATAAACTGTCACCGTCTTTTACAAGGGCCCCAGGGGGAGTGTCCCTTGCTAGGAGACCTGCATAAAAGGCTGAAAAATAACCCATTAAAGAGTTCTGCTTGACCTCAAAACGAAGTGCCGTCTCGTTCTTGGGTGAATTGGATTGTATGCTGATTGCCATGAGTGTGAGCCGATTGTATGCTTTTCCTGTTCCGCGGTTTCCAGTGTTCATGTAGTTTGCAGTTCGGCAGACTGGTGCTTGCAGTAGCTGTCTGTGCATTGGAAAGGGGAATATCGTCTGAACAGAGCTGTGTGCTGAACGGTCCGTTACACAAACAGTAAGGGATATTTGGGTGAAATATATGGAAAATTTAAAAAGTTCACGCTACAGTGATATTATACAATGAAAGTAAGGCATTTAAGTAGAAGCATGCAATGGTGATTTCCTCATCTCAAACAATTTATTGAAACAAAAGCCAACAACATACCCCCACAAAAATTCTTCATAGATGACAATGCCCCAGCTCATCGAGGTTGCATTATTAGGGAACGGCTGCTGGAGACTGGGGTACCTCAAATAGAGTGGCCTGCACTTTCTCCAGACCTGAATCCCATTGAAAAGCTATCGGATTAGCTGAGTCACCGTGTAGAGGCTCTTAACTCTGTACCCCAGAACCTCAATGACCTGAGGGTCACCCTTCATGAAGAGTGGGAGGCCATGCCCCAGCAGACAATAAGTTGACTTGTGAACAGCATGAGACGTCGTTGTCAATCTGTAATTGATGCTCAAGGCCACATGACAAGTTATTGAGACATTGACATTTTTGTGGGGGTATACCTACCACAGTTTTTTGCTTTTGTTTCAATAAATTGCTTGAGATGAGGAAATCACCATTGCATGCTTCTACTTAAACACCCTACTTTCATAACTTTTTATGTTTTCCATAAATTTTACCCGAAAGCCAAATATCCATAACTTTTTGTGAGTAGGGATATATGTACAGATGTAGCAGGGGTAACACACACACACACACACACACTCTTAACTCAAATTTCTTAACTCATCGTGTTATCTTGAAACAAAAGCCATTGAAAAGCAATTGCTTAATGCATTTAGTTGCATTTGGTTTAGATAACATGTAGCATGTGTGGCAGCACGGTGGCTCAGTGGTTAGCACTGTTGCCTTGCAGCGCTGGGGTCCTAGGTTCGAATCCGACCAAGGGCAATATCTGCATGGAGTTTGTATGTTCTCCCTGTGTTTGCGTGGGTTTCCTCCCACACTCCAAAGACATACTTACAGCGCATCAAGGCCCGAAGGGTAAGACTGCGTGTACACAAGACTATACATCATCATCATCAACCCTGCTACATCCGTATATATATATACACACACATGTCCCCTTTAGGATCCCCCTGTTGAAGGATCTTTAAGTTTTGATCCG